>NC_142582.1:118304194-118612944 GCF_965207765.1 Zootoca vivipara | reverse complement strand
GGATAGGTTTGATCTTCTTGCAGTCCATGGGACTCTCAAGAGTCTCCTCCAGCACCATAATTCAAAAGCATCAATTCTTCGGCAATCAGCCTTCTTTATGGTCCAGCTCTCACTTCCATACATCACTACTGGGAAAACCATAGCTTTAACTATACAGACCTTTGTCGGCAAGGTGATGTCTCTGCTTTTTAAGATGCCGTCTAGGTTTGTCATTGCTTTTTTCCCAAGAAGCAGCCAAGCAGGCGTTTTTTAATTTCGTGACAATTGTATATTTTTGTGTTTTTTTTGTGTGTGTTCTATTTTAAAACCCTTTATGTACTTTGTTCTGGGATTGTTACAATGAAGAGCACGCAAGACATTTTGAATTAATAAAATAAATTAAAAGCACCATGAACTTGTCTGGTTTTTTTTTTTTTTAGTAATTATGGTAAGATGAACCTGGCGATTTCAAAAATACAGAATGGTTGTTCAATGTTTGGTAAGTAATTTTAGTTCTTTTGTTTACAAAGGGTTTAATAATAATCTGTATGACATTAGTACTGTACTTTAATTTGACAAAAACTGATAATTTATTGTCATGGTCTGTGCTTTAACAAAAAAGAAAAAAGAAAAATGGGAAATAAAAAAGAAATTCTCTGTGGTGGAGCTGAACTCAGCAGGCATAACATTTAAAACAGGGGTGGGGAGTCTGTGGTCTGATCGATGTTGTTGGACTCCAAATCCCATCTCCCAGAGCAAAATCAGGGATGATGGGAGTCGGAGTCCAACAACAGGAAATTGATCTAGCATGTACCTTTGCAATGATGTCCAGGGTCACTCGACTCAGCAGGCTCAGCATATCGACTTCAGTTTTTCCGTCGGCTTTTCCCTCCAGCTCCTCTATAAGTTTGTCTGCTTGGTCATTGAAGGTTCCCATCAAGCGAGTGAGGTAACTGTCCAATTTATTGTTATTATTATTATTGGAAAGTGTGAGAACGGAAGTTAGTCTTATCTCTTTTGCTGCCTTTTTTCTTTTGTACTTATCTCTCTCTCTCTCTTGGAGAAGATGTGAGGGGATGCCATGATTGTTTTGTTCTGTATATATTGCTTAATAAATTACTTAGAATGCACACACCTAAGCTCCACATCGTTTCTGCCATACTCTGCTGATTCAGTGTGCACAAATCTCTGGATATGTGTCGCTGGTGCGTACCAGGACTGAAGTTAAAAATACAGATAAGCAAATTACTAGATTTTTTGTTGTTGTTAGAATGGAACCTCAAGGATGAGGAAGTAAAAAATGTAATGATAAAATGGGCACAGGATATTGGCAGAGTTATATATAGCGTGCAATGGGAGAGGCTCTGGATAGAAAGCATGAAGTTCACAGCTTGCATGGCAATAAAGGAAAATATGTTGAAAATGACCTACAGATGGCCCCCGAGAAATTAAGTAAAATTGATAAGACAGGAGCCAATAAATGCTGGAAGTGCCAAGAAAAGGTTGGAACGTTTATGCATTGTTGGTGGCAATGTAAAAAAATTCAAGAATTTTGGAATAAGATCTATGAGAAATTGAAAAGTATTTTAAAAACAACATTTGAAAGGGAAAAAAACCCAGAAGTGTTTCTGTTAAGCATGATACCAGAAAATATACCGAGGGATAGGAGAAATATAATATTGTACGCAGGAGCAGCAGCAGTACCATCTGTCCAGGAATGGTTAATCAAATTGATAGAATATATGAATTTGGATAAAATGACGGTGGCCATAAGGAATACACCAAAACAGAAAATTCAAAAAGAGTGGAAATTAGTGGAGGAACACCTGAAGAAAGAGGGTATAAATACTGAATTGGTAGTTTGCCTAAATTAATTCGTATCGTTTAAAGAGAGAGTGTGAATAGTAATATGAAAAGGACTCGAGGGTTCCAGTTTCCGCCTGCAGGAATGGCTGACCTGTTTTCCATCCCTCCAACCCTCATAAGGAATTTGGCGGTTGCTAGGGGAGTAAATGGCAACCCCCTTACCTCTCCGGGGGTTACGGAGAGGGGCCGCTGGCCCGCGATGCCCCCTAACCCACTCCGATGGTTAAAGGAGTGGGGGGGGCTTGGGCTGTAGCACTTATGAGGAATGCCGGAACTCCCGGACACTAACCTGCATGGTGGGGATTTCCATGATTAAAGAAGATAATTAGGCTTAAATCCATGGACATACTTCAGAAGGAGGGGCAGAAGCTCTGTTTACTGCTGAGGAATTTACGCTGCTGAGGGTGAGGAGTCAAAGGCTGTATCTTATCTGAAAGGAGGATTGATGGGGACGGAACGACAACGGAAGTGAGACCTTTTTTTTATTTTTTGCATATGAGTTACTCCGTACCTTCCCAGACGTGATGTCCTGGCTTGTTTGGAACAAAAGAGAAATAAAAGGGATCTGTGTGAGTTGATTTTTATAAACTGTTGATACTGAGTATATTTTTTGAAGATGTGGAGTTGCTGACGAGAGAAGCCCCCCTCTAGCTGGAGGGAAGGAGTGTCTGGAATGCGTTCGGAGGATTTATGAGATGTGACGCACTTTGAATTTGAACAGCGACCTGAAGCTAAGTTCAGCTATAGGGCAAGGAGAGCCACTAATTTATCAAGAATCTATGCATAATGTGATGACTGGATCTTCTGCCTGGAAAAGCTGTAAATTTCATAAAGATCGTTAATCTACATAGTTATGAGAAGAAAATGAAACTGTTTTGAGTTTTCTAAGATGGCGCTGCTTCGTGTTGAAAGATCGGCGCAACAGGGACGCTCCAGACCAAGAAGATTTATGGGGAGGCTGGACTGATTAACTCACACAGGAGAAAGAACATATGTGAAATCTTGTTTGATATTTATCTCAGCAGCTGGGAAAAAATCGGATGACAGAGGAAAACATCTATGTGATTGTAAGGGAAAGATCGGGACTATTATAGACTTTGAGTGATGATTTGGACTTTAGAAAAAAGACGGCAGTGAGCAGTTGCGAGGAATCCCCAATTTCTTGAAGCATGGGAACCCCGAAAAAATTTAGATGATTTGGCATAACATTCGGTTTGATTGATATGTATTTTGTATAATTTGAAATAATGGATGTGATATAAATGTTTTTAATTGGAAAATTAATAAAAATATATTATAAAAAAAAGAAAAGAAAAGGACTCACCCGCGAGGGGTAAAATGATATAATAATAAGAAAACAGGAAATAAATAAAAGCTAAAGGAAACGATATATCATCATTTGGAAGTATTTTAATTTTAATCTGTATTTAAGTTGTATTTACTTTGCATTGAATGTGTATATTTTTCTTTTTCTTGTCCCTTTTTTGTCTATTTATTTTGGTTTTTTTTAATGTTTGATGATTTTCTTTGTAATTTTTTTTAAAGAAGGAAAGTTTTCTTTAAAAAAAAACCAATTAGGCTTGAAGCAACAATTCAAGTTTTCGAAGCCAACTGCAGATGAGGATGGAAGACTCTGGTGACTGGTGCAATTAGACTTGAGGGGGGAGGCCTTCCAACCAGGGGCGTCTTAGCCATAGAGGCTACTGGCACAAGGCGCCAGGGCGACAAATTCTGAAGCCCCGCCAGCAGCACTGCCCTCGCCCGCCTCTTTTTGGGCTGAAGGCGCCGTTGCAGGGAAGCCGGCCGCGAGCCTTCCGTCAGCGCTGCAGAGTGCTGCTCCTCCGGCAGGGAGGAGGCTCCGGGCACAGCGCGGCATGGCGGAGGCGCCCCCCCCAAATGCTTCCAGAACTTGGCGCCTGAACGGCAGCGCCGCACAGCCGCTTTGGCCGAGGTTGCGAAAGGAGGAGGAGCCGCGGGAGGCGGGAGCAGCTGGGATCGGGCCTGCAACCTGCCAGGGAAAGGAGCCAGGAGTCTCACGGCGTGCCCAACCGGGAGGTGCTTCGTAGCGCGGCTGGCGAGGGCGCGTTGGCGGATCGAGATGGCTGGAGGTCAAGGCTCGCGGGCCACCTCTCAGTCGCCATCATAGCTGCCAAGTTATCCCTTATTTTAAGGGATTTTCCCTTATGCTGAATAGGCTTCCTCGCGAGAAAAGGGAAAACTTGGCAGCTATGGTCGCCAGGCCAGCATGGGCACTATCCTGCCGAGTGCTGGCTAGCTCCGGCGAGCAGCAGCTCTCCCTACGCAATCCCACCCATCCCACCGCTGGCTTTTCCCCAGAAGGGCTCTTGGCTTGGCCAGCCGGCTGCCACATAAGGGCGCTCTTGGGGAGCCCTCCGCCGTCGCCCCATGCTTAGGTGCACAAGTGCTCCCACTGCACACACGCCCCGATCCACCTTGCCCTGCTCTGCCTCTGGCCCACTGGGAGGGAAATGGGGGGGGGCGCTGGAGGGATATTTGCACCATGGTGCCAGATAAGCTTAAGACGGCCTTGCCCAATGTCAAGATGTGTTGGCAATCCATGCACTAATATCAATGCAAAGGAAACTGTTGGCTTTGGCGATGGTTTGCTAAGGGTGCACTTTACACTCAGCATGCAGAATGGCATGCCATAGAATAATTGCATGGTGAGGTTCTCTGTTTATTCCACTGCATTTCACTGATGGAGAGTGAGGTTGGGAACCACACAGCATGATGTGTCTAGCCTTTCATGGACGAAACTCATTTTTTCTTCAATGGATACAACCGCACGCCCACACCCACAACAAATAGGGGAAGCTGCTCTGAAAAAGGATTTAAATCTGCTATCTTTGTTCATAATACATTTTGAATTTTTTATTTTATTTTTAAAAAGCTGATGAATATGCAGATCAATTCACAGGTCTAACAGTTGTGCAGCGTTGGAAAGTGTTCTGAGAGCTACAATTAAGGAATTTCTTATATCAATGAGATATAAGATCTTGCATAATAATCCTTCAGAGCAATTTCTTGCACCCCTAATTAAGAATTTCTTTTATAAAATCCATAGGAACATACAGAGCTATTTTATCCAGTCATACTGCTGGTGCATATAGTTCAGCACTGTCTACACTGAATGGCAGAGACTCTCAGTGCTGGTATCTACACACATATAAAAAATGTTGTGAAAATGCTTTTTCTAAAAAACGTTTTGAAAAATACATTGAATTTGGCATAGCTCATTGTCGCCATCTAGCGTCACATTTGTATATCGCACTTCGCAACACATTTAGAACATTTTTTTGCAGCTGTGTAGCTGAGCGCTGTGGGCTAAGCCACTGAGCCTAGGGCTTGCTGATCAGAAGGTCGGCCGTTCGAATCCCTGTGACGGGGTGAGCTCCCGTTGCAATAATGCGAGATGAGCGTGCAACCCCAGAGTCGGTCACGACTGGACCTAATGGTCAGAGGTCCCTTTACCTTTAGCTGAGACCCAAGGGAGTCTTTTCCAGCTGGAGACACTGGGGGACTGAATCTAGGACCTTCTGTGCACAGAGTAGATGAAGAAGGCCCCAAGTTCAATCTCTGGTTCCTCTTGGGAGGGTGGGAACGATTCCTATCTGAAGCACTGGAGAACTGTGGCAAACCATTGTAGATGAATGCTGAGCAAGATGGACCACTGGTCATAGCACCAGGCAGCTGCCTGTGTTCTCTGCCTTACCTTCGACTGAAAGCCACATCCATAATTCTCCGCTGTTTGTACCAGTGGGCATGGTCGAGATCACTTACTAAGCCATTCCCTAAAAATCTGCGGGAAATGGAGAAAAACATTATACCCTTCATGGACTAGTTCAGATGTCATATTCTAATCTAGTGTGGAGAATCAGGGATATGCCACCAGGCTTTGGAAACCAGGCTTTGGAATGAATTCTGGTCATTGTTTACCTGATTCAGAAGTTGTGGTAAACAGTGGTTAGAAAAAACTAGAAAAAGGAAGAGATTGGCATGCATGAAGGAAGAAGGGAGGACATGATTCTAACAGCCTGTTTCCAATATTTCAAACCTTGTTTTGAAGGATTACCGGAACTGAGCCTTAGATGTGTGAACCAAAACTCTTATTTTATCAACTCCCCCTCTTTAATTTTCACATGTCTGCCTTTTCTTAAATATGGTACAATTTGGCATTTAAAAAAAATGCTACCCACTAAGTTTTCATTGCTAAATATTCCTCCTAACCTCATGGTTCGTCAGACAGGGATCCAAAATACAGTGGAACCTCGGTTTTCAAAGGTAATCCGTTCCGGAAGACCGTTTGACTTCTGAAACATTCAGAAACCAAGGTGCAAAGGGCAGTCTGCCAATTCAATAGAGAAAATTGTGAAAAACAACAGATACATGCAGAGGAAGCTGTTCGACTACCTAGGCGCATTTGATAACGGAAATAAACGATAAATTGCAATAACTCAGGCCAAAAGAAGATGGATTTCGAATAAGTCTTCACTAGGTTTTATTGATGTGATGCGAAGTTTAAATGGGAATCAATCCCAATGTTGAAGGCAAATAAAGGTAAATTCCAGTAAAAATCAGGACAAGGCCCTGTTTCGACTATTCTTCGTTAGCACAGATTCACAGGTCAAAGTGTACCAAATATGTTTGCCTTCACAAGCTGCAACAATCGCCTCTCTGGGATCACAGGTTAACAGAAGCCAGGCAGGTGGGGGAAAGGTTATGTATCCACATCTTCCACCCTTAAACTGCAGCATAAATATTTGCCAACTGTTAGCCTTTGAGCTACATTGTGGATTTACTGGTATTTCTATCTACTGAGCATGCTGCGTACCTAGTAAACCATTTCTCTTCTGAGCCGCTTTGGGGCTCTTCTTGTTAATGCTACAGATTGCATGGAGTATTCAGGAAAACGTCCACAGCTATCTAGGTACAAGGCTGTGTAGCAACGTGGAGGGGGGGGGGGAAATGCAGGACACATGACAGGCATATGCTCAGGTCTGAGCCACATCACAGGTTTTAAGTTGGAAAGTGCTTCAGGGGAAGGATTTAGAACTGATACTCAATTGGGGTGTGTGTGTGCTTAAGCCTTTTTGCACCTGCTGTTTCTGTGCTCCAAATCCATCTCTTCAGGCCATGAGTTTTGAAAAGCATGGCTGTCATTGACTCTGGACTAGACAGACCCTTCACAGACCCTCCAAGTAGGGTTGCCAGACTCAATAGTTCAGGACTTCTGTGCCTTTAATTGCCCTGCTCTCTTTTGAGTCTGGAAACCTTCAAGAGAAACCAGCAGACCATTTGTTTAATTTCCAAGCAAAGGGTCTACTGGTTTTTCTTGAAGGTTTCCAGACTCAAAAGAGAGCAGGGCAATTAAAGGCACAGAAGTCCTGTCCACTATTGAGTCTGGCAACCCTACCTCCAAGTTTTATTTTCTGGAGACAGTCCTGGATTTATAGAAGCAGTCCCGATTTCTGATTTGATCATGGAATCTCCCGCTTTTCCTTAGGATGTCCCTATTTTTATTGATTTCAGGCTGGAAATTGGCCGTTGTTTCGTCATACTTATTGATTGCAACTTCCTTTTATATAAACTTACCTTTCTCCAAATAGATTAGAAGCACGCTCATATTCTTGGTCTTTTGGGTACTGTGGTGACAACAGGAACTCCTAAAATTAAATCCTTTGGTCAGTTTTCTGAAATTTGGTTAATCTCCTTACTAAGAATATCAAGCGCTAAATTTAGGAGAACTGATTTCTAAAATCAGTGTGCTGGGCTCAAATTTGAGGATGGGGGCGGGGGAGGGGTACCTTCCTTCTGCCTTTACAAATGGGGTCAGGGTCCAATTAAGGGTAGTTATTTCAGAATACTTTGCTTAAATTTGGCGGATCTTTTGCACAGGGCTTTGCTTGGCAGGTGGGTCAGTCCACATGGTAGGGGAAGCAACTTGGAGACATGCTTGACCTGGTACCAGACATGGAACCCACAGAGGACAAACAAGACACCCCACAGGTCAAGGACCTTGAGGCAGTGGTGGAGCTTCATGCTCCGGCATCGGGGGGGGGGAGAGCAGGTGGGGGGAGGGCTGGCATGCATCCTGGAAGTGTGGCGCCCAGTGTGGGCAAGGGAGCAGCCACGATTGCACCCCACCGGGATCGCGCTGCCGGAAGCGGTGCGCTCCCCCTGCACTCCTCTTCCTCTGCCACTGGGAGCAGGCAGGGTCCCCTGAAACCAGTCCTGAGGATCCACTGGAGGGACCATCTGGGACCTGCTGAAGAACCTCTGGGGCTGTCAGAGAAGGAGGTGGAGTCACCACCACCGCTCGTCCTTGAGAACCCCGGTGCCAAAAAAGGTCCAGGTCCGAGAGCAAGAACATAGTATACACGTATGAACCCAGATTTGTCATGATGAACTCCTTCAGGACCAGTATCTGTGGTTAGAAGACCAGTATGGATAAGCCCTTCCTCTTGAGCTTTCCAGTTGCTAGAAACAAGACAAGTCTGGGGTTCCTTAGGCCTAATGGTGGTGGAGGAAGGCAACCACCTCCTTTATGACCTTGTTGAAGTCCCTGTGACTATAGACTGTTCCATGACCTTATCATGGATCATGTTGGCACCTGGACCAGTTTTCTGTGCTTGACCTTGGTGTCCTACAGAAGTTCAGGACATGCTGGCTGGGTCTGATGGGACCTGTAGTCCAAAGCATTTGGAGGACAAAAAGCTGGGGAAGGCCATTTTAGAGGGAGCGGGTCTAAGGAAAAAGTGAGAGCTATGTGATTTATTGGAAGCGCCAAAGGTATTAGAAGCCTAGTGGTAATGTAGTGTCTACCGGAGCAACTTACACTTTGAATCTTCTTCACCTGTTGTCGGCCTGCACATGTGCACAAATAAACCACAGGTCTCAAAATTCAAGTGAATCTCCAGTAACCACATTCAAAAGGAATAAAAGCCCTAGATAAACTATTATACCTCTGAAGTTGTAGAATTGTGACAATACCTTCACTCCTTCGGGACTTGATACTAAGACCACAGCTTTGTGAAGTATATTAAAACGCACGACTGGTCCATATTCTTCAGCCCTATGAAGAGAAAGTCATCCAAAGTATTTCAAAAGGAAAAGGAAAGCTTGCCAGAGATAAGCAGACAGCAAGTTATATGGAACGTTGCATCATGTTTTGAAAAACTGGAACAAAAAATATATGCTTTCAAGAAAGAAGATTCCACCTAAACATTTGGAAGAACTTCCTGACAGTAAGAGCTGTTCGGCAGTGGAATTTGCTACCAAGGAGTGTGGTGGAGTCTCCTTCCTTGGAGGTCTTTAAGCAGAGGCTTGACAGGCATATGTCAAGAATGCTTTGATGGTGTTTCCTGCTTGGCAGGGGGTTGGACTGGATGGCCCTTGTGGTCTCTTCCAACTCTATGATTCTATGATTCTATGTTGCCAAGATCATGTCTGTGCAAAGTTTATCTTGTGAACAAGTTGCTCCTTCTGGACAATACATGCCACCATCAATTGGAGTAAGAGGAGGCCCTACTGTGGGGGGAGATTTGGCCTTTGGAGATTCCAGAGCAGTGCTGAATTTCAACAAGAGCAACTCCAGAGCATGGATAGTCCACTAACACCACCTGGTAAGAATATTATTGAAATAGTGCCCTCCGCCCTCAAATGGGGACAGATATAAGATTGGACCCTATCCCAGGTATATGGAAAATATTTCATATCTGAAGTCATTCATGGGCTGGAAGTAGAAGTTTTCAACTTTGCCCTTGCTGTAGAAAACGCTTGTAAATTACCAACAAGCAAAATAAACTGCAAGAACATAGTTGGTGATTTCTAGATTCCCTTTACTCAAGAGAGTTAATGGAAATGTACATATTAGGTTGGGTTCGTGCTACATAAGAGTTGTGTTGATGGCTGCACATTCCTTTCTTAATTTGCCATTCCTCCAATTTTATGGCAAACCATAGGGCACTCTGGGAAAACTTTGTTTTGCACAAACTGGGACTTTCCCATTCTGCCAGTAGTGAATTATGTTTCTCCTAACATGCCCAGCTGGGGCAAAGGTTCTTGACGACATCGATTGTTGGTCTGAATTTGCATTGAGGGTCATAGCCTCTTATACCAAGCTCTCTGAAAAATTGAAAGTAACTTACCACTGCAGAAAGAGATCTGCAAATGGCTCCTGGTTTTTAACCATTTTCCAAATGAGTGGCCCATGACCAAGAAAAAAGCTGCAAAACATTTTTTTAAAAAAAGAAACTATATGTTATGAAACTATATGAAGAACATCATACAGTGGTACCTCTGGTTACGAACTTAATTCATTCCGGAGGCCCATTCTTAACCTGAAACCGTTCTTAAGCTGAAACCGTTCTTAACCTGAAGTAACACTTTAGCTGATGGGGCCTCCCGCTGCCACAGAATTTCTGTTCTCATCCTGAGGTAAAGTTCTTAACCCGAGGTACTATTTCCGGGTTAGCAGAGTCTGTAACCCGAAATGTTTGTAACCTGAGGTGTTTGTAACCCGAGGTACCACTGTACAGTATTTTGCACTGAAGTCAAACCAGGAGTGCCTATGTGATTCCACACACCAATTTCCAAGGAACATGCATTACTCATCCCAGAAACAACAGCCCATGATCCATCCCACTGTGACAAAGGGGAGATCATAAACTTGCATGTCTGTTCATTTTTAAAATTATTATTCCAGGTACTACAACCAGCAACACCAGGGTCAGGAAGTTCTGCCACCTGAGGCGAAAAGCTCACCACCTCCCTCCTCCTGTGCAGGAATGTCCTGCCAACCCTGCCTCCTCCTCCTGTCAAAGTCTGGCCACAGGAAAAACACAATATATCTAGCACACGTTTGTACATTACGATTTGGAGGTCCAAGAGAATTAACAGCCCCCCTCCCTGCGGCGTCTCTCATTAAGTATCACAATCCTGCCAGCCTCTTACCTCACCCTTGGGGCTCCAGGGATGTGATCATACCTCATGTGGACTGATTTTATGTAGCAGCAATAAAGGCCAAAAGCCAGAAGAGCCACCGCGAGCAAAATGCGCAGCAAGCCCCATATTGCTTCCAGCGCGTCCATGACAGCCAGGAGCTCAAGCCACAAAGCTGCAATGCCAAGCCTCCAAAGTTTGAACGGCTCTGCCCTGGAGATTGGAGTCCACGAGTTGTTGCTTTGGCAATAAATCTGAGTTTGGGAGGAGTCAGGCTGGAGGAACATACTGTACAGTACTTAAATATACAGTCCCTGCAATCAGATTGAGTCAGAGGGACCAAATGATGTCCTTGTGGATTTAATTTTAGGAGTTAGTACGATGCCACAGCACCCAGTCGGAACATAGAATCATAGAATTGGAAGGGGTTCCCGAGGGTCATCGAGTCCAACCCCACTGCAATGCAGGAATCTCAGCCAAAGCATCCATGGCAGATGGCCCTCCAACTGCTGCTTAGAAACCTCCAAGGACGGAGAGTCCACAACCTCCCGAGGGAGACTGTTCCACTGCCGAACTGCTCTTACTGTCACAAAGTTTTTCTGTATGTTGAGTCAGAATCTCCTTTATTGTAACTTGAAGCCGTTGGTTCGAGTCCTACCCTCCAGAGTAGGGTTGTCATATGTCCGGGAAATCTTGGACATGTCTTCATGGCAGTGACGGCCCTGCGTGCCTCTTTCCCCAGCTCAGGCTGGCAGCGGCTCGGGCTGTCCCCTTTCTTGCTCTTCAAGATATGGCAACCCTACTCCAGTGCAGGAGAAAAGAAGCTTGTTCCCTCTTCCAGGTGACACCCCTTGAGATACAATATTTGAAGACGGCTATCGTATCTCCTAACAGTCTGCTCTTTTCGAAGCCAAACATACCCAGCTCCTTCGGCTGTTCCTCATAAGGCTTGGCTTCCAGACCTCTGATCATCTAGGTCACCTTCCCCACCTCCCCATGTGTAGTAGCCCCAACTGAGGAGGAGGAGGAGGGGAATGCGGAGGACAGTGGGAAAAGGGTGAGAGCAGCCCTGAGTGCCCGCCTTGCTTGGGAGCAGGTCCAAAGGAACTTACTGCATCTCCCCAGCCCAACCTCCCAAAGCGTCGGGGGGGGGGGGGGAGGGAGAGACCTCAACAAGGAATCTCCCTTTCTTTCCCTGCTAGAAGAAGAATTGGTTCTTGGAGTCCCCCTGGGGGGAAAGAAAGAAAGAAAGAAAGAAAGAAAGAAAGAAAGAAAGAAAGAAAGAAAGAAAGAAAGAAAGAAAGAAAGAAAGAAAGAAAGGTGAAGTTGAAAAATGTGTCCAACAGGCCAATGAGGGCTGAATATCCACATCTAGTCCAGTAACCTGTCTTGTAGGGGCCAACCAGAGGCCCACGAGTTGCTTGCAAACAGAATCTGACCACAACAGCTCTCTTCCCATCCATGGCTCTCAGCAACTGGTATCCAACGAAGCATAATGCCTCCAACAGTAAAAGTAGGACATAGCCATAATGGCTAGCAGCCACTGGTGACCTTATCCTCCATGATAATGTCTAGTCCTCATTTAAAGCCATCCAAGTTGATGGCTGTCACTACCCCATGTGGGAGTAAATTCCATAGTGTGCTGTGTGGTGTGAAGAAATATTTCCTTTCTCTCTCTTGAATATTCCAACATTCGACTTCACCGGCTGTCTCTGAGATTTAGTGTTACGAGACAAGAGATAAAAACGCTTATGTTTTCTTCATTCCCTTTTCCTGTCCAACGGTGGGCCACTAATAAACGATTAACTAGGTGCAATGCAAGCTCAACGGAAACTGATTGCAGTAATTCAGAATTAGAACAATACTGTATACAGCTCAAAGGTCGAGCATAAAAGTCATTCTTCCCCATCCCCTAAGTTTGCGATAGGATACAGCCTCGAAGACAGGTGTGTGCTGTCTAACACGGCTGAAGAAAACACTGGTGATTCAATATGGTGTTTCCTTTCAAGTCTTCTTTTAACACAGCTGAGAGTAATAGCTAACAACAACAACAACAACAACAACAACAACAATAATAATAATAATAATAATAATACCCCACCCTCCCCAGTCAAAACCGGGCTCAGGGTGGCTAACACCAATAAAATTACAATAAGACATAAGAGAAAAGAAAACAATTAATTTAAATACAGATTAAAAGGAGTCAGCCTTTAAAAAAAGATGGGAAGTCACAGTGCAGAATTGCTAAGTCCAGACATACTTGTTCAGTATTACTATGGTTGTTACTTTAATCTACTATTTATTATGGAAAGTGATTTGTCTGTCTGTTCTCTAAGAATTCAGCCACTGCTCAAGATACTGCTGTCAAATGTTGCACAAGGATTCCGGAGGTGGGAGCAGAAGTCTTTGCAGACACCTGGACACCAGCTGCCATTTTGAGTCAAGATAGCAGGCAGATGACATGGCCTTGGTGTGACTTTGCCTGATTTGGGGCCTGAAGGGTCCAAACTCACAAATTATACTATCCATTTTAAAATCAAAATATGTTTTGGTTTCTACAAATTCCTGAGCAGCGCTGGGCACTCACTGCAGATTCCAGAATAAAGTGTGATTACTTCTGCCTTGATTATCAGATACGAGAGAAAGCTACAGGAGAGATTGAGAGCCTGTTGGATTGCAGTTCCTATTACATGTGACAATTGGCCATAGTGGTTGGGGCAGATGGGAGTTGGAGTCCAACAGCAAGAGGACCACATACCTGACCTTCATTTAATTTAATTTGTATAGGTAAAGGGTCGGTAAAGGGACCCCTGACCATTAGGTCCAGTTGTGGACGACTCTGGGGTTGCGGCACTCATCTCGCTTTACTGGCCGAGGGAGCTGGTGTACAGCTTCCAGGTCATGTGGCCAGCATGACTAAGCCGCTTCTGGCGGACCAGAGCAGCACACGGAAATGCCGTTTACCTTCCCGCCAGAGTGGTACCTATTTATCTACTTGTACTTTGACGTGCTTTCGAACTGCTAGGTTGGCAGGAGCAGGGACCGAGCAACGGGAGCTCACCGTTGTGGGGATTCGGACAACCAACCATCTGATCGGCAAGCCCTAGGCTCTGTGGTTTAACCCACAGCGCTACCTTTCTAAATTTCTATACACAAGGCAGTTAACAAATAGCTTGGACCTACCGTTTTCAACCTTGCTCTTCTAATCTCTGGCATGGTTTAAAAGGCCATAATACATATTGGGCGGTGTTAAGGGAGGGAGGGACATATTGTGCTTCTTCTGAGGTAGTTTGTCCACCTTTGGTCTCCACCCTGCACTCGGCTCTCACCTGTGGCTTCTAAAAGCTTCAACTGGGCAGCTAAACCAGATGAGGGTAGCCAATAGGCCTTAAACCCTTGGCGAGTTAGGGACTTCCCCTGCATGTGAAGACAGGCTCTGGCAGATTGAGAGGATGAGACCAAGAGTGGGTCCAACATTTAAGAAGGTGGTTTCTGCACATGCTGTAGAGGGAAATGAGGGGCAGATGGGGCTTGGCAACCTGGGAAGGTAGCCCATCTAGGAGAAGGAAAACTCTGGTCTTAAACCTCCGCTGTGTTGCAGGATATCTTCGGGAGAGGAGAGGGCTAAGGAGTAAACCCAACACAAATCCAGAGTGGAGTCCTTAAGACAGTTGGGTGGCACTTTGCACACTGCCTTCCTGGCAACTCCTGCAGCTAAGCTGGTGCCAAGTGTATTGCTCTGCTTTCCTTTGGACCACAGCAGTGAGGCCAAGAGGGAGGTCATCTGAGCAGCCCAGGAACTCCGCACACACTGCTGAGGCTTGCACCCCAGGGAGGTCACTCCAGTGACATCTTGAGACAGATGGGTGTCTACAACAAATGAAGATGAATAGAATCCTGAGAGAAAACCTGTCACGTGGCTTGTTCAGTTCGAGAAGGTTCCATTGATGGAACTTGTACCAATATGGGTGTTCACTTATCATTTGAAATAGTTGTTCTAAATTACTACATTGAACCGGGGAACTTCATGTTGAGGACAACACACGGCAACAGAAGTGAAATGCATTGCGTGAAGTTACCATGAAATATTTGAGGGCTCCACATCTTTTAAGGCAGCTGAGGAATGGAAGAGGGAGACATTTGAGTACAGTGAGAAGGGAGAACCCCTTGATATATTCACCCCTTGATTTCTCCCAGTGCCCCCCCTTGCCCTCCTCAGCATTGCAAATGCCCCTTTGTGCCAGAGGACAGAGAACGTTGGATGCAGCCCAATATTATAGATCTGGGTGTTTTTACAGTTGCCTTTTTTGGGGGGGGGGTGTGTGTGTGTGTGTGTATGTGTGTGTGTTTCATTCACTGCTTTTTAAAGAGTACCCAACACCATGCCATTATCCATTGTTTTCATTGTAGTTGTTTTTATTTAATTAAAAGTAACTGCATAACATTTTTAAAATCTCTACGCGATACAGTATTAACAAGCAAACAAACAAACATACTACCTAAACTACCTAAACCCCAATAAAATAACAATATATAAAAAACCAGTAAGAGCAAATTTTATATGCCTGTTGTCTTTGTCCATGGAGTTTTCTGCTCACTGGAAGCTCACTGGAAGGACAGATCGTGAAGCTGAGGGCTCACTGGAAGGACAGATCGTGAAGCTGAGGCTCCAATACTTTGGCCACCTCATGAGAAGAGAAGAATTCTTGGAAAAGACCTTGATGTTGGGAAAGATGGAGGGCACTAGGAGAGGGGGACGGCAGAGGACAAGATGGTTGGACAGTGTTCTCGAAGCTACGAACATGAGTTTGACCAAACTGTGGGAGGCAGTGCAAGACAGGAGTGCCGGGCGTGCTCTGGTCCATGGGGTCACGAGGAGTCGGACACGACTAAATGACTAAACAATAAAAACAAGACACACAAAAAAACACCACAGAGTCCAATTTTATGGGTAAAGGAAAGCTTTACCCAAAAGGCAAGTCTTTACAAGACATCTGAAACAAGTGGTGGTGACTGCTTCATATATGTCAAAGGGGAGGTCAGTGTCATAGCTATTGGGGGGGGGCTGGCCAGGTTTTTTGCCCTGGGTGAAGCATTCAGAGGGATGGCACTGAGGCTCCCGGCCTGTGTGCATGCAAATGCACATGGGATTGTGGGTGCCAAACTGGGTCTTTGACTTGGGTGAAATAAAGCCTATAGATTTCAGAACTGTTTTCTTTTTTCTTTGGCTATTGGTATATGTTGAGATTAAAAGTAATTTCACACACATAGAGAAAGGTGACCAGCACACCTTCAAAGCAATGATACTAGCAGGAAAGGCAACAATAGCTTTAGGTTGAAAAGATAGAGAAAAATGGACAGTAGAGGTCTGGACTAATTATTTGTTTGAATTTATTCAGTCAGGCATCGTGGCAGTAACGTCACAGGAAACAACATAGAGGGCCAAGTCTACTATGATAAGGACCAGATGGAACTCCTATCTTCAATGGATAACAACTACTGGACCAGAAGACATTCAGTGGAAATTAAAGACATTGTGCCCGTGGCTGAGGACAACTGTTTGAACCCTTCCAATGGATTATGGGTGGGGGAGGGGGTGGGAAGGGAAAGGAAAGGAAAAATGGTACGGGAAATAAAAATTGGAAGGAGAGAATATAATGTATGTAAAAATTCTCGTACTTCAATAAAAATCTTTTTTCAAAAAAAGTAATTTCACACACACACACACACACACACACACTTTCAATGCAGCCCCACAGAAATTCCAAAACGCATGGCGCAATGTAGCACATTCAATCATACGGATGGTGTGGTTTCAGTCTGCAGTCTATACCATCGTAAGGCCTCAGGGTGCCAGCATCGCGAACCCTGAAGCTCTGTGGCTGAACCAGCTGGAATTCAAACCTCTGCAGAAATTTGGCGATGACTACTTTGGCCTCCATCTGTTACAAAAACAAAACGGTGAGTGGGTACGAAGCATATTGACAAAGAGGACATAAGAGCGCCAGCACATACTCCAGCTAGTATATTGATAAAAGTGTGGTGGGTGCCAAATGGCTGCCATAGGCAACAAAAAAAGAGAAGTCCCTGTACTCCACCCCAGTGGCTGCTGTAACACATAAAAAACAATCCTGGGCTGGATGTACAAGGACCTGTTTAACGCTTGTTTTAAGCAAAAATCTGCCCATTAGAACAATATTAGATACGTCGTTCTGAAACGTCACAGGGCATACTTGTTCATTAAAGCATTTTTTACATTGTTTGTCCCGTCTCTCTGTTACTGGTTGTTCTACAACACCCTCTGCTGTCACATTTAAATAACACATTATGAACGTTAAAGGGATGAGGGCGGTGCTGTGGTCCAAACCACTGAGCCTCTTGGTCTTGCCAATCAGAAGGTTGGCGGTTCGAATCCCCGCAACGGTGGTGAGCTCCCGTTGCTCTGTCCCAGCTCCTTCCAACCTAGCAGTTCGAAAACATGCCAGTGCAAGTAGATAAATAGGTACTGCTGTGGCAGGAAGGTAAACCGGCGTTTCCATGAGCTCTGGTTCTCATCACGGTGTTCTGTTGTGCCAGAAACAGTTTAGTCATGCTGGCCACATGACCCAGAAAGCTGTCTATGGACAAATGCTGGCTCCCTTGGCCTGAAAGCGAGATGAGCACCGCAACCCCATAGTTGCGTTTGACTGGACTCAACCGTCCAGGGGTCCTTTACCTTTTTTATGAACATTAAAAGTAGGACGTCATGTGTCCATATACATTATGAAAACCACTCCATACCCCTTCCTTAACCTTAAAACCATGAATATAGATCTGTCCCTGGTGTGAGATGTCTTAGAGGGGCTCTGTGCAGTTGGAAAACCTGCTGCTATTTACCCCTGTTATAACACATACCCTACCATTTCCGTTATAAATTTAACACAGCCCCCAATACGCTGCAGACACTGGACAGATTGCACCGAATGCCTTAAATGCCCCTTTAAGAGTAATTGACTTGCTTACCAGTGCAAATTTCTGTCCAATACAGGAACGAGGACCCAAGGAAAATGGGAAATAGCAATAGTAAGGCCTAAAATAAGAAGGAGAAAAGAAAATAGCTTAAGGTGGTTTTGCTGACATATCCTGCGTAGGTGGTTGGGATTCCTGTGTCTTTAATAGCAGCTTGGTCTGCAGATATTAAGACGGAAAAATACTTATTTGTAAAATAATAATAATAATAATAATAATAATAATAATAATAATTTATTATTTATACCCCGCCCATCTGGCCGGGTTCCCCCAGCCACTCTGGGTGGCTTCCAACAAAACATTAAAATACAGAAATCCATCAAACATTAAAAGCTTCCCTAAACAGGGCTGCCTTAAGATGCCTTCTAAAGGTCTGGTAATTGTTGTATGCTGTAAAGTGTTCCTTCTGCTAATTTCGCCAGATCTAGGTGCTGTTGAAGACTTCAGAGAAGCCTCAACTTTTTATATCTGCTCATTTTGCAACTTTAATAAGAGTTGCACTAACTGGTATCTCCTAATGAAAAAATTCCTTCAGTAGCACCTTAAAGACCAAGTTTTTATTTTGGTACTAGCTGACCCGGCCACGCGTTGCTGTGGTTCTTTTCTGTGATCCCCACCCCACCCTGTCCCGATCCATGACGTATCCTGCTCCTCCTCCCTCCACCCCGGCTCATCCCTGTGTTTCGGTAGGATACCCTTCCCTCTGTTGTCCCTGGGGAGTGTTGGCCCCTCCCCCATGTATCTCCATACCTTGGCCCCCACCCTCGGAGAAGGAACTGTTAGGTTCTGGGTTTTATTTCCCAGCATGCACTTCTGTCTGAGCCCTCTGTTGTCCCTGGGGAGTGTTGGCCCCTACCCCCGGTATCTTCCTACATTGGCCCCCAGCCTTGGAGAAGGAGCTGTCAATTTATGGGTTCCATTTCCCAGTATTTACTTTTGTCTGAGCCCTCTGTTGTCCCCTCCCCCCGTATCTCCATACATTGGCCCCTGCGCACGCATCGTGAGCATTTCTATATATTTAGATTAAGGATCGGGGTGATGATGTGCCCTGGGAGGCAGAGAACTATTTAAAAAATCCCGAGGGGGGGTGTCAAATAGCGAAGCCCCATAGCCCCGTAGCAACAGACAGGCCCAGACAGATGGAGGGGGGGGTCATATGGGCCACTTGGCGCGGGCCTCCAAATCTAAAGGGGGTCTCGGTCTGCATATTCACAATCAGTAAAATGAAAAAAGTAACAAAAGGGTTAAAAACAGGGCCACATTATCTTATCTACCTGGGCCGGGCCTCTGTCTGGCCCTGCAAGGGCCTGGCAACAGAAGGTGCGTTCTGAAGTACCCGAGTTGTTCAGTTCCATAAAAAAACCCAGGAAGTGGCAAGGGGAAGGTAGGGAATTGTAAATGGGGTGGGGGGTGTGCACTGCAAATATCTGAGGACTTAAACTGGGGAGAGAAAGTGAATGGTTGTTTTTTTTATATAAAAAAAAGACACAGAGGCTTACAATCAGTTGTTTCTCCTAAAATAAGACATAACCATAAAATAAGTCATATTTATTTTTGTCTTGTGGATTTTTTGGGGGTAGTGGTGCTAAATTGTAAAGTAAAAACCCCTTGCAGTGTAGGGGCCTACATAAATCAAAGGCCGTGCTGCGGTCTGTGGCAACCCCCCCCCCCCCCGGCAGGCCCCGACCTCCACTTGGCAATGTTGGTTCTTTGGTGGGGGTTTTTTTTGGGGTAGTGGTGCTAAATGGTAAAGTAAAACCCCTTGCCGTGCCCCCAAGTGTGTTGCTGTGGGTTATCCCCCTCCCTGGGCCTAGTGGAGGCCTGGCAGCCTGCCAGGGGCCTAAAACAAAGGCCTAGATAAAATGGCTGCCTTGGTGTATTTCAGTTGCTTGGTTGATGATGATGTCATTTGGTTTGTGGGTGTGGCTTAGATTTCACAAGAAGGGAGGGGGTGGAGGAGGGTACTACGCCACTTGAGGGCGCTGTTTGACTTGGTGGAAAAGCAGGTCTGCACCTGGGCAGGTGTGCGATTTGAGGGATTTTTGCCCCCAACAACGCTCTAGGAGTGGCCTGGATCATTGTGTCAAAATTTCAGGACGATCGGTCAAGCAGTTACGGAGAAAAGTGTCAAACGGAATTTCACAATTTTTACATTTTTATATACTGTATATAGATACTTGTTGACTGCCATTTTGTTTTGTTTTGTTTGGAAATCAGTGGTTTACAAAACATAAAATAATAAAAATTCAAAAATTAACATGGATTACCAGCCGACTACTATGGAACATGTTTTTCTCAATTGCCTGCATAACTACCTGGTGGCCAGATCCACTGTGTGTTAGGACGCCGACAAGTCAGTGCGCTGAAGAGCAGCAGTCAGGGCCAGATGCAGCCGAGGTACGCAATCCAGGTCAAAGCCAGCAGTCAGGTTCAGATAAAGCCGAAGTACAAGTACACAGTCCAGGTCAAAGCCAGCAGTCAGGGTCAGATAAAGCCGAAGTACAAGTACACAGTCCAGGTCAAAGCCAGCAGTCAGGGTCAGATAAAGCCGAAGTACAAGTACACAGTCCAGGTCAAAGCCAGCAGTCAGGGTCAGATAAAGCCGAAGTACAAGTACACAGTCCAGGTCAAAGCCAGCAGTCAGGGTCAGATAAAGCCGAAGTACAAGTACACAGTCCAGGTCAAAGCCAGCAGTCAGGTTCAGATAAAGCCGAAGTACAAGTACACAGTCCAGGTCAAAGCCAGCAGTCAGGGTCAGATAAAGCCGAAGTACAAGTACACAGTCCAGGTCAAAGCCAGCAGTCAGGTTCAGATAAAGCCGAAGTACAAGTACACAGTCCAGGTCAAAGCCAGCAGTCAGGGTCAGATAAAGCCGAAGTACAAGTACACAGTCCAGGTCAAAGCCAGCAGTCAGGTTCAGATAAAGCAGAAGTACACAGTCTGTTCAGTCAGGAAGCTGAGGTCAGGGGAGCCAGGAGTCAAAATGCCGAAATCAGGAAGCCGGGAACAGGGTTAGTCAGGAGTCAGAATACAGGAATACACACACTATGAGTGTTTCAACTTATGCCGTCAAACGCAGCAGCTGCAGACACTGATTGACTCTTACCTTGCCTTGTCTTAAGTATCTGACTCACTCCCACGCTTTCTACGAGCTGCAGCTGTTTCTAATTCCCTCTTTTGTTTTTCCACTCGGCGTTGTAGAGCTGTGAAGGGGGGGTGAGGGGGCTGGCCGGTGCCCGACCTGACTGGGGCCTGCTTCTGACTCAACTTCTCCCTCTTCCTCTTCCTCTGAGGAGTGCCTCCACCAGTCCTCCCCCGGCATGAATTCCTCACATTCCTCTGTGGGTGCCACTTCGTCAGGGGGGCTGTGCCACCACACTTCCCCCTCATCTGTCTCAACCCTGACACTGTGTATTTACCAGGGTTTGCCAAACTTGGGTCGCCAACTGTTTTTGGACCACAGTTTCCATCATCCCTAACCACTGGTTCTGCTAGCGAGGGATGATGGCAGTTGCAATCCAAAAACAGCTGGAGACCCAAGTTTGGGAAACTGTGATTTAAACCATGTGCTAGACCTTGTTAATCTTTTAATTAAGCCAAGCGTAAAAGCAGGTTTCCATTTTGAGAGTTAGCCTGGGGATGGGCCATTTTGGCAACACAAAGGATGAAAGGGCAAATCTCACTTGCAGGTGTGTGGGTTTGGTCCCTCCCACAATGGAGGGTTTAGTTTAAAAGACAATGCCAGTATTTTAGGGGAAGTTAGAGTTTAGAATGGCAGTAAGGAGTAAAGGAGCAGAGTTCACAAGCAGTGCGCTGGTAAGAGAGTCAAATCAGGATGCTGATGTCGGTTTGAATCCAATGCTGTGGCTATGGCAGAAGCCAGAATTTATTGGAATGTAACGCTGGAAATCCCTCCATGGTGGACTCAGGTTGTAAATTTGTGTAAATAAACCATATATCATAATGACGCCACAGTTAACGCTGTGCTTCATGGTCCAAAAGGAAACATAGACCCTGGGTCAAAGAGCGCCTGCAACCCTTGGAATGTCACACTGATCAACAGAGCTAGGAGTGGTCTGGAACAATAGAATCATAGAATCATAGAGTTGGAAGAGACCACAAGGGCCATCCAGTCCAACCCCCTGCCAAGCAGGAAACACCATCAAAGCATTCTTGACAGATGCCTGTCAAGCCTCTGCTTAAAGACCTCCAAAGAAGGAGACTCCACCACACTCCTTGGTAGCAAATTCCACTGCCGAACAGCTCTTACTGTCAGGAATGCATATACAGTATGCATTTCAACTTTCCATCTCAGTCACACCTTGAATGTGGCTTGGTAGCAAATTAGCAACCAGTGTAGCTACTTGAACGAAGGTGTAACATGCAGCATGTAACATTCAGCAACCTAACTGCCCAATTCTGCACCAGTTCCTAGGCCAGCCTCAAGGGAAGCCCCACATAGCCACGTTGAAAATTCTGACTAACAAGAGGTATCACATTGTGTTAACATTGCTGCTCATATTTCACACGACAGTCACAAGTTCATACAAGATTTCTCTGCAAGAATCCTGGAACATCTTCCTTACCATATTTGAGATACCTTTTGCTTAGAAACATACCAAGAACTAGTAGGCTTTAAGTTTCATTTGGAAACTAATGTGTTATTCTTTCCAGCTGCCCTAAGGCACAGCAAGGACTATGCAGAAGAGCGCTAGGTAATCTGTAGCTTTGTTCTTCACATGTACCTGTGATAAGTATTTGAGATTCCCAAGATCTTCATAGACAATGTCTCAGTTCATACCAATGACCTTGTCTACTTCCTCCTGAAGCCTAAGAAGGAAAACGCTTTAGTCAAAGGAGAAGCTTCAGTCAAATAATGACCACTGATCATTTCTGCTAAAAGGTAAGATTTCTGTATTTGAAAAGATCAGGATTGATTGTCCTTATATTGGCAAAATGGTGAATGGTTCCACTGTGAATGGACCGAGGTCCAAGGGTCTACAGTTAAGGTGAAGACACAGCTTACATTTGTAGAGTGGTAGAGTCATTTTGGAAGCGCCCTTAGCAGATTCAGTAAAAACATATGTTTCACTCCCCGCTTGCAAGAGTTTAACTGGGAAAAGAATGGTTGTCAGATAGATAAACAGATAGTCTAAAAATGAACTGCTCTGCTGCATAATATTGGCTACATCTTTTAAAGGAGACCACTCATATTTTCTTGCAATTGATATTATCGGCAACTGTTCCTTTCTTACAATGAAAATAGCAATTTGGAGGCAATAGACATTCATATAATCATGTGAATCAGATGGGCAAATGGTAACTGTGCTTTAAAATATAAAGAACTACACAACTTTTAGAAGACACCTGAAGGCAGCCCTGTATTGGGAAGTTTTTAATGTCTTACATCTTATTATATATTTTTTTTTATTTTGCTGGAAGCAGCCCAGAGTGGTTGAGGATTATGATTATACTGTTTTGAGTATGCAAGGTCTTAGGGATCCTTTTTGTACAAATGGTCCAACCATCTTTTGGTACTTGCTCATATGGATAAAAGTTTGCATGGATAAAACCAAGTAATCCCAGATACAAAGTCAATAGCCATTCTCAAGACTGTACAGGCTGGGAAAAGGTAATACTGTGATTAATTGCAGGTGACAATAACCATGACCTGGTTCATACATTTCAGGTGTCCATATGAACAAGTATTTAAACATGGCCAGGGCTGTTTCTATGTACAAAACAACAACAACAACAACAACAACAACAACAACAACAACAACATGGTGTGAACTTTCTCCTCTGCACAGCCCCAAAAGTCAGAAACCTTAAAATAAAATAAAAAACGAGACATTGCAATCTGCTGAAACTATAATCACAGACAAGTTAAGAAAACAATGAAAAGGAGACGAAGCAGACAAGGCTGTTTACCTACTTTGAAACAATCTCAGGGTTCCGCCCCAACTCCATTATGGTGAATGATAACAGATTAGCAGTGGTTTCATGACCTGCAGGATAGAGAATCTAATTGGGTAGGGCAGGGAGATAGGAATAAAACTAAACATCACAATTTCAGAAACTTGAGTAGTTTGGTGTGGAACTGTTCCTCGCTATTTACCTCTCAAGCCAGCTATGTTCTGGCTATGTTGTAGCTGGAATAAAATGCTACTCTTCTGTTAAGAGCTTAGTGCACTCTTTGAAACAGCTCTGCTTCTCCTTTAAGCAATAAGGCAGGCGGCAGCGTTGGTGGTGGGCAAGCCTCTCCAACTGTGTCCACCACCCTTCCCACACATTCACTTAACAAATAAATGCAAAGAGTTTGGATACCTGCAGGGATTAAACCCTGCTGCCTTGGCCTGCTTGATCCTGTTCCTTGCTAGGAACAGGGTGCACAGCCAATGCAGGATATAATAATTCTGTCCTCCCAACCATCAGGTGATGCCACCAGTTAGGACAATTCATGGACAGATGGGCGGTGTCTGGGCAAAATGGCTGCACAGGCCAACTTAGACCACTTGGTGGGTCAATATTGGCCTGTAAACCAAAGGTTCCCCATCTAGGGAAACTAGCTACTCAATATAATCCAGCTAGTTCAATTGGGCCCAAGTGAATGTTTTATGAGCTGCTTTGAGTGTGATGTGTCTGAAAAAAGCAGCCCACAAATAGAGGGCCCACACTGCAGATGAAAAGAAGAAGAAGAGTTTGGATTTGATATCCCACTTTATCACTACCCGAAGGAGTCTCAAAGCGGCTAACAATCTCCTTTCCCCTCCTCCCCCACAACAAACACTCTGTGAGGTGAGTGGGGCTGAGAGACTTCAGAGAAGTGTGACTAGCCCAAGGTCACCCAGCAGCTGCATGTGGAGGAGCGGAGATGCGAACCCGGTTCCCCAGATTACGAGTCTACCGCTCTTAACCACTACACCACACTGGCTCTCAAGGCAACTAATCTAGGTATGCATTGGTTGAAAATGTAAAAAGCCCATTTCTGCCTGCAGAACTTCCTCGGTCCATTGGGGGGTGGGGGTGGTTGTATATTTAATTTCAAAAAGCAAAACATCTACCAACCTGCAAAGAAGAAGTTGACAAAATTGTCCAGCAAATTTTCTTCATCATAGTTCCCTTCCTGATCTGTCGAGACAGACAATAAAGCGCATTATTGAGACATCTCTTTGTAGGTGGGCAAATTCCAAGACATTCCAAAAATACAATATACAGGTAGATATTATGTAGATGGGGAGATGTGACCTCAATAGTCAAGCAAACGTCACAAGAACAACAACAAAAACAAAAACACCCCACCAGAAATACCAGTAGCATGCAATAAATAGTCCTACTTATTAAGATCCAGTATATCTGGATCCCAATACCCTAGGGGCTATAGCAAAACAACCCCAGAACATTTCATAATTGGAACTGCTTCAGACTGTCTTATATTGTGTATATTACCTTGCATCTTCAGTATCTGAGTGAGAATATCCAATGGGATCTCTTCTCCATTCTTCATGGCCTTCTGCCTCTGGCTGATGCACTCCTTCCCAGTATTTCGCAGCAACCTTACGCTTTCCTGAATCTCTTTAACTACTTTCCTGTTCCATGGCAAATGTTGTTGTTTAGTCGTTTAGTTGTGTCCGACTCTTCGTGACCCCATGGACCATAGCACGCCAGGCACTCCTGTCTTGCACTGCCTCCCGCAGTTTGGTCAAACTCATGTTGGTAGCTTCGAGAACACTGTCCAACCATCTCGTCCTCTGTCGTCCCCTTCTCCTTGTGCCCTCAATCTTTCCCAACATCAGGGTCTTTTCCAGGGAGTCTTCTCTTCTCATGATGTGGCCAAAGTATTGGAGCCTCAGCTTCACGATCTGTCCTTCCAGTGAGCACTCAGGGCTCCATGGCAAATACTGAACACATAATAGGCGTTGTCGTGAGAATGCCAGCATGAAACATGAATGTAGCACAGGAAGAGTTCAGGGTTTTAATTTTATAGAATCATAGAGTTGGAAGAGACCACAAGGGCCATCCAGTCCAACCCCCTGCCAAGCAGGAAACACTATCAAAGCATTCCTGACAGATGGCTGTCAAGCCTCTGCTTAAAGACCTCCAAAGGAGGAGACTCCACCACACTCCTTGGCAGCAAATTCCACTGCCGAACAGCTCTTACTGTCAGGAAGTTCTTCCTAATGTTTAGGTGGAATCTTCTTTATTGTAGCTTGAATCCATTGCTCTGTGTCCGCTTCTCTGGAGCAGCAGAAAACAACCTTTCACCCTCCTCTTCATGACATCCTTTTATATATTTGAACATGGCTATCATATCACCCCTTAACCTTCTCTTCTCCAGGCTAAACATACCCAGCTCCCTAAGCTGTTCCTCATAAGGCATTGTTTCCAGGCCTTTGACCATTTTGGTTGCCCTCTTCTGGACACGTTCCAGCTTGTCAGTATCCTTCTTGAACTGTGGTGCCCATTAAAAAATAAATAAATTACGAGCTGTACATCTTTGTTTCTCAATTTGTTCCTTTTACATGGTTTAGTATGTATTTTGGCATTTTATGCATGGTGGCTTGCTGCTATTTTTCTTGATTCCAGTTTAGTAATTATTTACTGTAAGTGTTAAGATTGAATTTCTGGTTAATTATTATTTGCTGGTGTTCACTTTTGTGGTTTACTATTATGGGATTACTGAATATGACTTTATTTGATGTAAATTGCTTATTTTCAAAGTTATGTTTTTATTATGACTTCTTTGTATTGGATCATCTTGTGTGTGATCTCCGTTGCATGTTTTGTTGCCTTTTCAGCTTGTAAACTGCTTTGTGTATAGAAATATAGAAAGGGGGTGTACAAATTAAAAGTGAAATGAAAATGAAATGAAGTGGCTGTCAGTTAAGAAGCAAAGGGAAGGTGTCATCGTGATACCGCCCAAGATAATAGGGTCCCAATTAGGGTTGCCAGACTCAATAGAGGACAGGACTTCTGTGCCTTTAATTGCCCTGCTCTCTTTTGAGTCTGGAAACCTTAAAGAGAAACCAGCAGACCCTTTGCTTGGAAATTAAACAAAGGGTCTGCTGGTTTCTCTTTAAGGTTTCCAGACTCAAAAAAGAGCAGGGCAATTAAAGGCACAGAAGTCCTGTACTCTATTGAGTCTGGCAACCCTAGTCCCAATGTCACGGTTCAAGGTCCCAATGTCTTGAGACTCCTGGAACTTACAGTCACTCCTGCAAAATAAGTCCAATCTCAGAATTTCACATACCCCCCTGAATTAGCTTTAGAGGCAATAACTTCAGCATCGGACAGGGAGAGTGTTTGAGAAAATCCTGCACTGACCTCAAAAAAAGGAATGCGTGAAGTGCTCAGTCCTTTTGTGACCATAAGTATAGCGCGAGGAAAAGCAGCCTGCTCATCATGCAGGGTGTTCAATTCTAGCCCAAAAGCCACCTGATGAACATTAAGAAAAATTAGAAGATTTGTCAAAGATCTGAGTGTTACTTATAGCTGCCAACTGGGGCCGGTAAATTCCCTAATTTTGCAGAAGAGACAGGTGGTTCCATTGCAGGAGAGCCTGCAAAGTTCAGGTTTTGAGTGATAATAACTTAAACAATCTGGGGCCAGGATATCCGAAGGATTCTCAGCCCTTTCCTCTTACATTCCTTTATTAAACTTACGCTTTGCACTTTGTGTTTGGCTGTGGCCCAGTGTGTCAGTATCTGCGTTAAGAGGCATCCCCTGCTCCTTAATGGAAATGAGAAACTCATCCAGCGAGTACCTTTGCAATGATGTCCAACGTCACACGTCTCAGCAGGCTCATCACATCCACTCCATTTGCTCCATCGCCGTTTTTCTCCAACACCTCCATTAGCTCTTCTGTTACGTCATTAAAAGTTCCCATCAACCCCATCAAGTAACTGGACAATCAAAAAAGTGATACAAATGTCAATGAAACAAAAATATAATTGCAAGCGGGAGCCATCCATTGTGAACAAAATGCATGCACAAGTTTTCCCCAAGTATGCACATCTCCCTCCAGTCATAATAAACTGAGGGGTGCTCAGACAACCCAATTCCCTCCTCCTTTTTCACCAATCAGCACTCAACACATTTTATAGAATCATGGAACTGTAGAGTTGGAAGGGACACCAAGAGTCATCTAGTCCAACCCCCAGGAAATGTTCCTAGCAACTCACTGGTACTTAATAAGCCATTTCTTGGTTTTATTTGTTTCTCAGTTAACAAAGTAATAGATTCCTGCATTATCAAGCGAGTCTCGCATACATGCAGAATGTGCTACCTTTGTTTCGGTTGGCCCTTTCACTTCCAAACTATAGGTATGAGGCATTATAGGGAATTATGGGCACTTAATTTTAGGAAGCGTTTCAGACAGGGACTGTGCAGTGGGTCCTGAGCCAAGCCTTCTGGGTTCAAGCTTCATATATGGAAACAAACAGAGAGACAATCAAGCAGAGACACAAAGGCTGCAAACAGAATTGCACAATCCATAACATCTAAAGCAGGCACCCCCAAACTTCGGCCCTCCAGATGTTTTGGACTACAATTCCCATCTTCCCCGACCACTGGTCCTGTTAGCTAGGGATCATGGGAGTTGTAGGCCAAAACATCTGGAGGGCCGCAGTTTGGGGATGCCTGATCTAAAGCGTTTAGAAGGCCCTCAGCACTTTCAGAAGAATTACTCCCGTATACGAATTACTCCCAGTATGTTTCCGAACACAGTTCAAAGTGTTGGTGCTGACCTTTAAAGCCCTAAATGGCCTCGGTCTAGTATACCTGAAGGAGCAACTCCACCCCCATCGTTCTGCCCGGACACTGAGGTCCAGTACCGAGGGCCTTCTGGCGGTTCCCTTGTTGTGAGAAGCCAAGTTGCAGGGAACCAGGCAGAGGGCCTTCTCGGTGGTGGCGCCTGTCCTGTGGAACGCCCTCCCATCAGATGTCAAAGAGAAAAACAGCTACCAGATTTTTAGAAGACATCTGAAGGTAGCCCTGTTTAGGGAGGCTTTTAATGCTTAATTGTTTTATTTCATTTTTCTGTTGGAAGCCGCCCAGAGTGGCTGGGGAAACCCAGCCAGATGGGCGGGGTATAAATAATAAATTATTATTATTATTATTATTATTATTATTATTATTATTATTACTACAACAGCACTATCAACAAATTGAGGCGTGAAAGCAGAGGGTACTTTATTGCAGTGTACATTTTGGTACTTTATTACAGTGTACATTTTGGAACTTCCATTACGGATTAGACAGGTGCCGCCCATATTGGCTAAAAGGGCATTTTAATGTGATTTTTTCCCTCTCAGTGCAGATTTGAAGTTGTTCTGAATAATGAAATAGCTTTACCGTATAAAGTAGTTTTAACTGCTTTTATACATCAAATTGTTGTAATTGCTTTTATGGTTAATTTGCTTTGAAATATTTCTTAGGACGCAATTCATAAACGGAATGAAATAAATAAAGCTTATGAGGGGAGCATGTTCGAGGGAACCACCCTGCCAAGAGGCTGCTCTTTCATAAAAACTGTCCTACCTGTATAACTCTTGCACATTTGCATGACACAGCATCAACCGAAATGATTCATCTCCAGAAAACATGCATTGGGGCTGTTTTTTCCCCTCTGACAGTCACTTCCACTGAAGTGATTCACTGGAGACCATTTGCGATAGATAGCCCTCGGCTTTCAGTTATGCCAACTTTAGAATTAAATTAATTCTGATCCACATAGTACATTCTACCCTTATTTTACACAAGTCAACAAACACAGCTTTTGGAGTGCCACTGTGAAGGCCTGCAGCTTTGCCCCCTCAGAACTGGCCCACCCTGCGTTCAGTTTGGATCCCAGTCAGCATAACTACAGGGAAGTAACAAAAAACATTCCGGGACATTGTCACAAGGAACGAAGGAACACTGAACGAAAGGGAAGATTTGCTTCTCAGTAAACCCTTTCAGAATGGGCTGTATGTTTAGCAAGGCAGATTGAGTAATCTCCTGAAGAGAAACAGGCAGCCTATTTCAAACAATTGTTTTTCCCTCACGTTCTCTTGAAGGCCGGGTCCATGATTCTCCTCTGGTTGTGCCAATGGTTGTAGTCAAGAACAGCTGACAAGAAATCTGAAAAAGGCAGGAACAGAAAAATAGCATTATTTTATGCCTGGTTCTCTTCCTCTCCCCCTGTTTGCTTCTAAAGGCATATGAGTTCTTTCTTTCTTTCTTTCTTTCTTTCTTTCTTTCTTTCTTTCTTTCTTTCTTTCTTTCTTTCTTTCTCTTTCTTCCTTTGCCAACCATAGTTTGAGGCAGATAGATAGATGATAGATAGATAGATAGAGATATATAAATTGTCCAGTAGCACCTTAGAGACCAACTAAGTTTGTTCTTGGTACTGTATAACCTTTCATGTGCATGCACACTTCTTCAGATACTTTGTATCTAAAGATATGGTATCTGAAGAAGTGTGCATGCACACGAAAGCTTATAGTGTACCAAGAACAAACTTAGTTGGTCTCTAAGGTGCTACTGGACTATATATATATATATATATATATATATATATATATATATATATATATATATATGACTGCGTCAAACCAACACGGCTACCTACCTGAATCTACAACCATAGTTTGAGGTGATGCCCAAATTGAACAAACAAACTTTTTAACTTGGTTCTTTTTTAAAACAATTTTTTATACATTTCACTGATTTTACAATCATTTTGACATTTCAAAACTTGACTTCCTTCCCCCTCTTTCTGCGGTTTCTTAAATTTATTTCTGATATCTTCTGCATATCCAAATTAACTTAATTTGTTCATTTATTCATCTTCTTTAAATGTATACTCTTATGAAACTGCATGTTATTACAATAATCCTGCCAAAGTTCTTATCTGTTTGCAGTTTATCTGTAAATATTCAATAAACCATTTCCATTCTTTTATAAAAACTTTATTATCTTGATTTCTTATTCTTCCGGTAAGTTTTGCCATTTCTGCATATTCTATAAGTTTTTGTACCCATTCTTCCTTTGCTGGGACTTTTTTTTAACTTGGTTCTGATAGATATTCAAGGTGTGTAGGAGGATGAGAAAAATGCCACAGGCTCACACTGGCTTGCCTTTCCACTTCCTAGTAATTTTTACTGCAGCTTAATACAATATCTGAATTAAGCAAGAGTGTTTCATGTTAACCTCGTCCTAGTAGCTTTGACTGACTATCTGAAAACGGATAGCCTTGGCTGGTTATTGGATTGTTTTACCCCACACATCATATGTTACTTAGATTCATATTAACTTACCTTACGCCATACATATCATGAAGACCACGGTATACCATGGGGTCCTTTGGGTATTCTGGTGATGTCAAGTACACCTAAGATGAAATCTGTTTAGTCAGTGTTTCAGTAAAGGTAAAGGGACCCCTGACCGTTAGGTCCAGTCATGGACGACTCTGGGATTGCGGAGCTCATCTCGCTCTACTGGCCGAGGGAGCCGGTGTACAGCTTCCAGGTCATGTGGCCAGCATGACTAAACCACTTCTGGAGAACCAGAGCAGCGCACAGAAACGCTGTTTACCTTCCTGCTGGAGCGGTACCTATTTATCTACTTGCCCTTCGTGCTTTCGAACTGCTAGGTTGGCAGGAGCAGGGACCAAACAACGGGAGGTCACCCTGTCGCAGGGATTCGAACCGCCGGCCTTCTGATCGGCTAGCCCTAGGCTCTGTGGTTTAACCCACAGCACCACCCGCGTCCCATTTTTAGGATAGTGAGGGCCTAAACTGGAAGCACTTTCACTGAACTTAGTCAAAACATACCTATTCCTCTCCTGCGGAGATGTACTTGTAGAATGTTCTACAAGTTTAAAGCAGAAGATGTACACAGTTCTGACTAGTTGATGTACCCCCCTCCACTCAAAAGAGTGAGCCACCCCTAGAATAATTTTGAATTGGTTAAAAAAGTTAATTAAAAAAATGAAAACATAATTAAAAGGGAAGAATGCATAAATGTTTGTGCTGTGCTTTTAAAACATGGGGGGGGGCTTTTTTTAAAAAAAAACAGTGGACAGCCTGACTGAAGCATGTGAGGAATGGACAATTCCAATAGCCATAATAATAATAATAATAATAATAATAATAATAATAATAATAATAATAATAATTTATTATTTATACCCCGCCCATCTGGCTGGGCTTCCCCAGCCACTCTGGGCAGCTTCCAACAGAACATTAAAATACAATAATCTATTAAACATTAAAAGCTTCCCTAAACAGGGCTGCCTTCAGGTGTCTTCTGAAAGTCTGGTAGTTGTTTTTCTCTTTGACCTCTGGTGGGAGGACGTTCCACAGGGTGGCTGCTACTACCGAGAAGGCCCTCTGCCTATTTCCCTGTAACTTGGCTTCTCATAGTGAGGGAACCGCCAGAAGGCCCTCAGTGTCCGGGCAGAACGATGGAGGTGGAGACGCTCCTTCGGGTATACTGGACCCATAGCATTTGATTTGCTCATTTGCACATTTGTGAAAATCAGTAGTGAAAATGGGCTCTGTTTTCTCTTTTTATACTACGTTCACTTTCAGTCTTGGGAGAGATAATGTTTCATAGCGTACCTTTACTCCTTCAGGGGCTGATACTAATAATGCAACTTTGTGAAAGGCATTTAAACGCAGGACTGGTCCATATTCCTCAGCCCTATGAAGACAAAAAGTGACCATTGAATTTAATAACCCAGGGATGCGCTCCTGCTGCCGTCACCACCAGAGAAGAGAGGAGAAGCGGCTGCTGTGGCTTCCAAGTTCTAGTGAAATTGTGCAACAGGGGACTCTTGCAAGAACCCAGAAGTCTCAGTTGTGCAACACCAGTAAGAGAGGCTTCGGCTGGGGCAACAAGGGAATGTGGGCAGTGGGCAGCTCATGCCTTCCCTTTTCACCTCAGGCAGCAAAATTGAACAGTCCGTGGTCCACCCCTGAGTGTGTGAGTTGTCAGACTGGTGTCTTATATGGTTTACCATGTACTTGCGTATCTGTGCACAGGCAAGATGCAGACAGGCAAGCCCAAATGAGAGGTTTAGTTTTTAACTAAAAGCTCAGGGGAGGATCCTGAATAGCAATTCTAGTGCATCTAACAACATCTTTAAAAAAGCAACCCCAAAAGCAAACAGGAAATTGGAAACTAAAAAGAGGGACTGGAAAAATAAATCCGCCAGCAGTCTTAACTACGTTGGTCTAAAAACAGCAAATGCAATGCACAGCCTCTCATTTCAAGCTGTCTGAATACGCAAAAGAACTTACCACTGCTTAAAGAGATCGAAATAAACTTCCTGCTTTCTAATCATTCCCCAAACGAGTGGCAGGTGACCGAAGAAAAAGCTGCAACATTAAGAAAAGTCAAGCATGACTTGATGAAAACCTTGGGGGCTCCTTACAGGAGTCAAACACCAATGTCAAAGATAGCATGAATTCCTATGCGACCTCAACAACCAATTTCACAGTAAAATGCATGTCTTATAACAAGGAATGACCCAGTTCCAAGGGAAGCTATATGCACATTGAGAAAGCCACAGTAAAGCTATGTATCCCCAGGGGCCATTGAAACATCCAAAAAAGAACATGTATCCTCAGAAACTATCAAAAGACTCAAAATGCATGCACACAGAGTGTGAGGAGGATGAATGGTGGGGTTTTTTTCCTCCTGTGCATTGCTGGGGTCATTCAGGCATGGGCTGGAGAAGTTCTGTGTCAGTAATCCTTGCAACAAACCAGTATGGTAGGCCAGGACTCTTATTCTTTTATTGCAAATACAGTATGGGGCTGAGCCTGACAGAATAGTGACTGGCCCAAAAGCACCAGGTGTGTGTGTGGCTCCAGAACTTCCTAGCTTGTAGTTCACACCGTAAATCACTATGCTTCACTAGTGACAGAAGACAGGGAAAGAGGGCCGGCCCTAACATTAGGCTCACGGTCCACACCATGTGTTGAGCACACATCAAAAGCACATGGCTTCTTCCAAAGAATTCTGGGAACGCACAGCTGCAATTCCCGAAATCCTTAACAAACTAGTTCCCATGATTCTTTAGGGAAAGCCACATTGCTTTAAATGCATGGTGCGGATGCGGCCACAATCCTGGAGGTGGGAAAGCCAACCTAAACAGACCCCCTCCAACACATACACACACAACTAGCCTAATGAAAATCCATCATGTTCTGTAGCCAGAGGTGTCAGCTGGTAAAGGAGGAAACTCTGGGGTGGGGAGAGTGGAATTGCCTGCCTGAGGAACCCTAAATAAGGGCACTCTTGTTGACCATTGTCTCGCTGGTTACGACTGACAGCAGCCAATGTCCAATAACATACGAAAATTGAAAATTGCTGAGGGTCTTGGCGAATCACTCCATGGTTTTTATTTTATGTCCATTATAGCAATGTAAACGTACTGTTCCTGGAAGTTGTATGACTTCCAATTCTATTTTTCTTGCTTCTTTTTACTGCTCACTTTATCGCATTGCAATCTGAAATGAAATTGTGATGCAACACGAGGAATAAAAAGGAGCCATAAAAGCACAGGTAGAAACCGGTATGATCATTTTAACGCAGCCACACAACTGCAGACCACCTGAAGGAAGCTCACGGACCCCAGTTGGGGAACTCCTCTAACTAAGCTGCCCATCCACACAATGCGCCCTCTCTCCTCCCACCGAGCACCTCCTCCTGCCGGTCACTTACCTCGCCCTGGGGGGGCCGGGGATGTGGTCGTATTTCATGTGGACTGATCTGATGTAGCAGCAATAAAACACAAAGACAGCGAGGAGGGCCACGAGCAGAGGGTGCAGGAAGCCCCAGATCACCGCCAGAGCCCCCATGGCAGCCGGGCAATTCCGAGAGCAGCTGCCTCAATACCGCCGCCTGATGCCCTCGCTCCTCTTTTGCTTTGGCAAGGAGAAGAGCCCTTTCGATGTGGGAGGGCGCACGCTGGGCTGGAGCAGGAGGGTCCTTTGCGTAAAGAGGCCGCCCTAAACGAGTTGCAGGACCGAATTCTCCATTCAGCGATTTCCCGGGGCGCGCGGGTGGGCGCGCATCCTTCTTTCCACCTTCCTAGTTCAGTCCGATGTGAGCACCACTTGCACAAAGCTGACCGGGTTTTTCTTTCTTTCCTGGGGGAAATCGTCATGGATTCTTGGGAATGTGCCTCTCCAGCTGAGTTAACAATCGCCCGCGGGCTGTATCTTTAAAGGAAAGGCTTTTTGCGCGCTGGCTCCTCCCAGCCTTGCCTGACAGAGGCGGACTTTGGCTTCGCTCCTACCGAAGCTGTCGGCCGCCATGGAGGCGCTGGAGGTGGTCTGGGGCTTGCTGCGCCTCTTGCTCGCTGTGTCCCTCCTGGCGTTTGGCCTCTACTGCTGCTACCTAAAATCAATCCATATGAAATACGATCACATCCCCGGCGCCCCAAGGGCTAGGTAAGAAGCGGGAGCGTCCGCAAGTTTCCTTTCCCGATTCCATCCAAGGAAGCAGGAGAAACTACAGAGCAGCAGTCAGCGGCCTGGATCCCACCCCCGATGCTGGCTGGGGTTAATGAGACTTGTAGCCCCAAATATCTGGAGAGTAGTAGTAAGCTTCCGAAGAGTGTCATTCCTGGTTTCTTTCCAGTACAATCCGTGCGTTTTTACGCAGAAGGAAGCCCCCTGCTATGTTCAAGGGGACTTTCCGCGCATGCCTATGTTTGCTCAAAAGTAAGCAAACTTCAATGGGCTTTACTCCCTCGTAAGGGGCGGGTTTGGGATTTGGAGGTTCAACCTCCCCCACTCCGCCGCCCCTTCCAAGCAACCTGTTTATGATGCACCTTGGTCAAGCGCTATCCAGTTCATTTTCCTTTCGCTCCTTTGCTTTTGGCAAAGATCCAGGGTGGAGCAAATTCATGTCGCACTAGTTGGAGTTGGTTTGGTGTTCTTGCTCAAAGAACCCACTCCCCAAATCAGTCTTCTCCCCTTTTTTTTCTTCATCGATAAGGAAGGCGATGGGGAAAATGGACCGAATTGTTTGCAACATCTACAACCTCCCCGCATACAGTTTGCAGTGAATACTCAATAAATAGCAGGTGTTGTCCAAGCTTTTTGCAAACTTTGTGCAAATAAATCCCGACGAACATTTTTTTAAAAAAAAAAATCGTCTGGTTTTGTTTGTTTTGCAACAGCAGCAGCAGATCAGCTTTAATTGTGGAACTTGCATTTGTTAGTCTGTGTTTGAATTGTGTCAGAAATTAGTGGCAGTAGTCTGGTAGTATTCCACCTGTCTCTTCTGGGATAGAAGCAAGAGCTGTGCCAAGAGGCCCCTGCTGTTTCAGATTCAGATCTTATTGCATGAACAATGTTGAGCTTTAAATAATGTTTTAAATTCCCCCCATACAAGTACAGTCTACTTATCTGTGGAGGGGACCGCACTGTAGCAGAGAGGAGTTTATGGCAATCTTGGAATGCAGTCCACTGTTGATGTAGGAGGTAACAGGTGGGGCGAAGACTGGCCTAGACTTGAAGCCAAAACTAGGGTTGCCAGACTCAATAGAGGGCAGGACTTCTGTGCCTTTAATTGCCCTGCTCTCTTTTGAGTCTGGAAACCTTCAAGAGAAACCAGCAGACCCTTTGTTTAATTTCCAAGCATAGGGTCTGCTGGTTTCTCTTTAAGGTTTCCAGACTCAACAGAGTCTACATATTCTACATACTGTTCTCATTCCACCCATAAAATTAGCAAGACTGTGTGCACATCTGGAAAGGAGCCATTGGCTGATGACAGAGTTTGTGTATTTTATGTCAAATCACACAGCTCTGCCCCACTCCAGCATCTTGCTGGCTGTGGAGCCAGCCTTGACAGTGATTAAAGGGGCAGGATCCTTGTCCTCCTTTTCACCTCCCATGCTTGTGTGTGGCTTACATGTCTTAACTGCCTTTACCATTTTTTTTTTGCAGCTTTTTCTTTGGCCACATGCCAATGCTATGGAGAATACTGAAAAATAAGGAATGTGCTCATGACCTCTTCTTGCAATGGTACGTTTTAAAAAAAATCAAATAGTTTAAAATATGAGATAATGAATTGCATTGCCAGCAGTCTATATGGTGTCTTGTTGTTGTTTTTTAATAAAAAAAATTAGATGCATGTTTGCAGACAGAAGATGTTCTTTCTGAAATTTTGTGTGGCACCTACTAATTGTGCATACTTCATCAATAATAAAATAATACTGTCAGGGTGTCTCTCTACAGAGAGCCCCCACCAATCATCCTCACCAGCTCCTCGCCCAGCGTCAGCACTAGCAGCGAGTCAGGAGAAAGGAATGAGGAAGTTAGCGGAGTGCAGTGAGGGCTATCTCATGTACCAGAGCCCCAGCACCACTCGGAGAGAGGGATAGGGGAGGAGGAGCACAGAGGGCTTTCGGACACAGGGCAGCCAGGAAGGCGGCCCTTCCCTCCAACGCCCGAATTGAGGCGTGCGCCCACCCGTAGGGCCAGGGGGCGGCGCTTCAGGGTGCCCAGGCTTTTATGCTGGGCGAAAACCCGCAGGAAGCCATTGCGGGGTTCTGACACGGACTGAGCAGTCATGTTTGCCGATGTTCTTGCATTGTAAATAGCATGCACGATAAAACTCTGAAAGACAAGACGGAGTGGGGCGTCTTTACTCAAGAGTAGCCGCAGCCATCTCTGACAAATACTATAACTAGTACTCATCCGGTAGAATGGTTCAGAAGAAGTGTGAAAACTCCATGTGTTAGCCTTGCTGAAGAAACAGATGCTTGGTTGTGATCTAATTTTCTGTTTGCGGTGTTGAAAACTGATTAGCCAATGCAGAAATTTGCTTTGATTGCCTGGTACTGAGAGTGAACCTTTGATCATGTGATGAAGCTACTAGGGTTGCCAGACTCAATAGAGTACAGGACTTCTGTGCCTTTAATTGCCCTGCTCTCTTCTGAGTCTGGAAACCTTAAAGAGAAACCAGCAGACCCTTTGTTTAATTTCCAAGCAAAGGGTCTGTTGGTTTCTCTTTAAGGTTTCCAGACTCAAAAGAGAGCAGGGCAATTAAAGGCACAGAAGTCCTGTCCTCTATTGAGTCTGGCAACCCTAGGACCAGTTGAAGTTTCTGAGTCAAGGGAAGCTCCCTGGAGAATACATTGCAGTCACCCCATTTGGAAGTTACCAGAGCATGGAGTACTATGGGCAGTTCATTTCTCTCTCTCAAATATTTTATATATACTCCAGCTGTCCCTATGTACTGCGGAATATATTCTCATATCCCTGGCACTAGAGATATGGCTTTTTTTTTTTTTAAGCGAGCCCATGTTCAGGAATTTCCTTTCAAGTCTTTACACAGCAATGACCTTAGAAAGAAAGAAAAATACAATGTCTCTTGTTCTAGTATGTGCTTAGCATGGCGGAAGCATTGCTTACACCTTGTTTGATGGATAAGTATGGTCATTAATTTGATTGTATGGTCACTTTTTACTACTGTTCAAATTTCTGCCTTCACAGGGCTAATGAATATGGACCCGTCTTCCGTTTTAATGCCTTTCACAGAGTTGCAATATTGGTATTAAGTCCTGAAGGAGTAAAGGTATATTATGCGGCTTTCCCCTCTGAGCATGAAAATGAAAGTCATTTTTCAAGAGTCCAGTATTCAGTGCATTGTGTATCATTCACTCTTCCAGGGAACTCTAGGAGTTGTAGCTTTGTGAAGACAGTAGGTACCACCTAACAACTCCCAGTGCCTTGAGCAAACTACAACTCCCAGGATTCTTTGGGAGAAGCCATGACTGATAGAGATATTGACTCTTTGTTGTTTTAGAGTCTTTGACTCCTTATTACAAACCACTTGAGCATATATATTTTTTAATATAGTAAGTGGTCTATAAGATGACTAAATTATTCCCCCTCCAACGTCACCACATTACAAGTATATCTCAGGAAGACTGCTGGTTTCATCCCTCTGGTTCAAACTGATAGATCCATTTGTTTTCCCAAGAGAAGAAATCTGTACATTTGTATTAAATATAGCAGGGGTGCAGGAACTGGAATTACTAAGGAAATGGAAGGAGATGGATAGGAGGAAATAATTCATTCAGAGAGCCTGCGCTCACAGATAGGCCGATGGCAAAAAGTTCAATTCACAGGAATTGCCTTGTGGTGCTTTCAAATTTGCCATGAAAAGCAATCATAATTTTTTACTCGGTGATTGCTGTGATCCTCAGTACGTAAAGTTCCTTGAGGTCAATACCAAGTACAGTGGTGCCTCGCAAGACGAATTTAATTCGTTCCGCGAGTCAATTCGTTTTGCGAAAAATTCGTCTTGCGAGTCGCGGTTTCCCATAGGAATGCATTGAAATTTCTTTTTTTGCCCATAGGAACGCATTAATTAAATTTCAATGCATTCCTATGGGAAACCGCGATTCGCAAGACGAATTTTTCGCAAAACGAATTCGTCTTGCGAGTCACCATCAGATCACAAGATGCATTCGTCTTGCAGGGAATTCGTCTTGCGAGGTACCATTGTAAACATCATGATGATGATGATGATTTATTTATTAAATTTGTATGCCACCCTGTTAAGGTGCTACACCCAATATGCCAGCAAGTTTGGAAAACTCAGCAATGGCCAGAGGATTGGAGAAGATCAGTCTACATCCCAATTCCAAAGAAGGGCAGTGCCAAAGAATGCTGCAACTACCGCACAATTGCGCTCATTTCACACGCTAGCAAGGTTATGCTTAAAATTCTACAAGGCAGGCTTAGGCAGTATGTGGACCGAGAACTCCCAGAAGTGCAAGCTGGATTTCGAAAGGGCAGAGGAACCAGAGACCAAATAGCAAACATGCGCTGGATTATGGAGAAAGCTAGAGAGTTCCAGAAAAACGTCTACTTCTGCTTCATTGACTATGCAAAAGCCTTTGACTGTGTCGACCACAGCAAACTATGGCAAGTTCTTAAAGAAATGGGAGTGCCTGATCACCTCATCTGTCTCCTGAGAAATCTCTATGTGGGACAAGAAGCTACAGTTAGAACTGGATATGGAACAACTGATTGGTTCAAAATTGGGAAAGGAGTACGACAAGGTTGTATATTGTCTCCCTGCTTATTTAACTTATATGCAGAATTCATCATGCGAAAGGCTGGACTAGATGAATCCCAAGCAGGAATTAAGATTGCCGGAAGAAATATCAACAACCTCAGATATGCAGATGACACAACCTTGATGGCAGAAAGTGAGGAGGAATTAAAGAACCTTTTAATGAGGGTGAAAGAGGAGAGCGCAAAATATGGTCTGAAGCTCAACATCAAAAAAACCAAGATCATGGCCACTGGTCCCATCACCTCCTGGCAAATAGAAGGGGAAGAAATGGAGGCAGTGAGAGATTTTACTTTCTTGGGCTCCTTGATCACTGCAGATGGTGACAGCAGTCACGAAATTAAAAGACGCCTGCTTCTTGGGAGAAAAGCAATGACAAACCTAGACAGCATCTTAAAAAGCAGAGACATCACCTTGCCGACAAAGGTCCGTATAGTTAAAGCTATGGTTTTCCCAGTAGTGATGTATGGAAGTGAGAGCTGGACCATAAAGAAGGCTGATCGCCGAAGAATTGATGCTTTTGAATTATGGTGCTGGAGGAGACTCTTGAGAGTCCCATGGACTGCTAGAAGATCAAACCTATCCATTCTTAAGGAAATCAGCCCTGAGTGCTCCCTGGAAGGACAGATCGTGAAGCTGAGGCTCCAATACTTTGGCCACCTCATGAGAAGAGAAGAATCCTTGGAAAAGACCCTGATGTTGGGAAAGATTGAGGGCACTAGGAGAAGGGGACGACAGAGGACAAGATGGTTGGACAGTGTTCTCGAAGCTACGAACATGAGTTTGACCAAACTACGGGAGGCAGTGCAAGACAGGAGTGCCTGGCGTGCTATGGTCCATGGGGTCACGAAGAGTCGGACACGACTAAATGACTAAACAACAAAACATGCCACCCTATACCCACAGGTCTCAGGGTGGTTCATAGGAAAAAAAATCACGATATAAAAACACAGAATACATCTTCAAAATAAAAACAAGAGCAACCCAATAATGCCCCCCCCAAACCCACACATTTTAAAAGGGCATTGAATGTCAGTCAACCAAATAAGTACATTTTTGCCTGTACAATGGATTCACTACTGGCTGGCTAGTGAATAAATTTGTTTTGGAAGATGCCTAACCCTTTCTCTGTATACTGTAGGTTTCCCTTTGACGTTCTAATAGCAAACTTCCCTCCTAAGTTCATCTTGTCTGAGTGCCAGCCTCACACCCAGTTAAACATATCGGAGGTTTCTCTGAATCGGCATTTGTTGGTTCTCTGCGGACCTCCAGAATGTGCCTTACGAAAAGGCATTTAAAACTTTTTTGGGGAAATACTCTAACACCACTTATTGGGTGAACTTTCACACATTGAACCCTCTCAAGGCAGAAAGGTGAACCACCAACCCCTTCCCTCCGAATCCCACACTCTTAACACTGGTGGGGTGGAGGGGGCCCTGTATATCTTATTCCCTCTTCACAATTTTAGCGGATGGTATTCATCTTGACCACATGAATTACTTGTGAATGTGGACTGACCAAATGATTTAATTTTAGGAGTTCCTGATGTTGCCACGATACCCAAAGGATCGAATTACATATGGACGTCTTTTTAATTTATGCGGTGTACGGTAGGTCGGTATATAGCTAAGATGTACATGGCGTGTGGGATGAGAGAATTCCATTGATTCAGAAAACGGTTGTGATTTTTAATGCCACCAGGCAGGTGCATTTCTTCAGGGCCCATTAGGTGCAGAAATGGAAAGCCCTGAATAACTCGGGATCAGGATACCTTAAGGACCGCCTGAGCCCTTATATCCCAGTCCAGACACCAAGAATATCCCGAGGAGCACTGCTCATTGTCCCCCATCTTCAGCTGGAACTTGAGTATTTTGCTTGCTAGTCCCAGGCTGTGGACCACCCTGGCAGCAGAAATTTGGCAGTCGTCCTCACAGCTAACTTTCAGACATTTCTTGGGAGACCTATTTTATGTTGACACGTCTATTCAGCTCTTGATTTTTATTTTTCCCCCAAGATGAGCCTGTTATTTTCATTGATTATTTTGTACATCACTGTCAGGGGATTGTTGCGGCTACTCTCAAGTAAAGACGCTCCAGACCGCACTGTCTTTAAGAGTTTTATTGTGCATACTATTTACAGTGCAGAGATAACAGAAAACATGACTACCTAGTCCGATTCAGAACCCGGCAATGGCTGATGCCTGCTTTTCGGCCAGCATAAAAGCCTGGGCACCCCAAAATGCCACCCCTTCGCCCTACGTGTGGGTGCACGCCTCAATTCGGGCGCCGGAAGGAGAGGTCTCCCCTCTTGCTGGCTGGGGCAGCGCCTGGGCTCCGACGGCTCACTGAGCCCCTCATCCGCTGACCCTCAACCAGAGTGGTGCCAAGGCTCTGACACATCTCTGAGCCCCTCCTGCACGTTCTGTTCCCCATAGCGTTGCCAGGGCTTAGACGCCTCACTGAGCCCTCTCTCCATTCCGCTCCATTCCTCATTCCCTCCTCCTGACTCACTGCTCGTGCTGTCGCTGGGCGAAGTGCTGGTCAGGATGACGGGGGAGGGAGGCTCCCTGTAGGGAGTCCCCCTGACAATTACCTTGATATTTTCTATGAGTGGGCAGTATACACATATTTTTTTTATAAATAAAAAGCGCAGGAAATGCAGTTCGACCCAGGTGTCGAACCTATGAATTAATGACAACAGAACCCCCCCCCCCAAGTGCTGGTTGGCATTGCTAAGCGGTTTCATACAGATATTGGAGCAGCGAAGGAAACAAGATAAACTCAAAAGTCTAAGGGATTGACCCAAGAGTATCCTATCGCCACTTTCTGGAACTGACACTAGAGGGAGATCTGCAACCTCTTGTCAATCAGAGGTTATACCTGGAGAAGACAATTCTTCTTCAACCCAGACCTGGGCTGATTAACATCCAATACTCTTTTAAATGTGTAGCTGGGAGGGGGGGTATTGTTATGTTTTTGTTCCTGCTTTTATTATGCATTTTGGGGGTTTTATCTCATATTTTTATGTTGTAAACCACCCTGAGGGTAGTACAGGTGAAAGCTTGGAAAATTAGAATATCGTCGAAAAGTGCATTTATTTCAGTAACGCAACTTAAAAGGCGAAACCAATATATGAGATAGATGCATGACATGCAAAGCAAGATATGTCAAGCCTTTATTTGATGTAATTGTAATTATTTGTCGTTAGGTGGGTCAATTATAAATGGAATGTAATTAATGAAGTGTAATAGCGATGTTTATTTTTGTTTGTTGTTGTATTATTGTAACTATTTATTTTATTACTGTGGGATTTCCAAAAGAAAGCATTTGTAAAAATTAAAAGAAAAAGAAAAAATAAGTTGCATTACTGAAATAAATGCACTTTTCGACAATATTCTAATTTTCTGAGTTTCACCTGTATACAAATTTAATCAATAATAATAATAATAACAGGGTCAGTCTTTCACCAGAGGAGCAAGGACTCATCATGAATAAAGGGGTACTTGAATAAGCTTCTCCTCACAGGCAGGCATAATTCTCAAGCAACACGGAAGCCTTGCATGGGGCTGTGAAGGTTCAGCTTAAAAGCCTTCAATTCCAGGCACAGAGTGCTGGAACACTGTCTTTTCACCAGCTTGCTGAGGTGTGTGTTTTGGTTTACTAGCTGTTAACTAGCTGTTTACTAACTCCCTCCTTCAGCTGACCTTTGGGCACAGCATCTAGTACTGCTGCTGTGTTTGACTTTTGGCCCTGTTGTCTAGTGCCACTCCTATATTAGATGTCTGCTTGCCATCAAGACTGTGATTCTGGCATGCTTCTGGCCAGCTGTCAGCTTCTGTGTCCATAAATCTCCTGGAGCAGGACAGTGGGTCAGAACATGATATCAGAACAGGACCTAAAATAGTAATAAAAATTCTCCCATCTTTTTCAGATTTTTAGGGAATGGCTTGGTGACGGATCTCGATTATGACCATTGGCACAAGCAGCGGAGAATTATGGACCCGGCCTTCAGTCGAAAGTAAATATTAACTGAATGTCTTTTCTTAAGTGATGTTGCACATTTCAGTTCATGTTAATAATCTAACCACCTAATTCTAAATGTGTTTATGGCTCAATTTGCAGATAGCACAAACCCAAACAGCATGAATGTATAGGCTTCTGGAGAGGCAATCATGACTGTTTTACTTCTCTTGTTGCTGCTGTGAGCTAATCCATGATTTGACTTAGCGGGTTGTCTGAACCAGGATTCATGGTTTGTCTCCCTCCAGACAAACCGTAGTCGGTGTAAAACCAAGGACAAACCTTGGTTGCAGTTTGGTGCAGGACAAATCATGAGCATGGGATTGAGCAATAAACTAAGACAAACCATAGCTTAGCTCACAGTGGCGGGAGGACCAGATGTGGAGAGGAGCAGAGTAGCCACGATCTCCTCTCTGAGAACCTTCAAGTTCATGCTAAGCTATAGTCCAAGTCGCTGTGCTATGTTTCACCTCCATGTTGGAGGCAGAAATAATTCTGTGTGTGTTGGTGGAAGCCACAGGAGGCGAGAGTAACCTTGTGCTTGGGTCTTGCTTGCTTGGCCACTGTGAGAACGGAATGCTGTACTACATGGGCCATGGGCCTGATCCAGTTAGCTCTTATATTCATTTCCACACCTTTAGACAGCTTCTAGTTTGACCGCAAAGTCCTGCCCTTGATTGATTTATTAATTTTACAGTTACCTGATGGGCTTGATGGCGCCCTTTAATGAGCAAACAGAAGAGCTTATGAGGGAGCTGGATGAAAAAGCCGATGGAGAAACTGCGGTGGATGTGATGAGCCTGCTGAAACGCGTGACGCTGGACATCATTGCAAAGGTACTCGCCGGATGAATTCCCGTTTCCATTAAGGAGCAGGAGATGCCTCTCATTCTGAGTCAAACTTGCACGAAGGACAAGTTTAATATGGGAGAGGAGGGTGCTGGGAAGCCCTCATCCATCAAGCTCCTTTTGGGCTAACACATAGGGAAAGAAAATATTACATTTAATGTCTGTTGAATAAAGCCGCAGCACAAATAAATAATTTTTGCCAAGTATAATAATAATAATAATAATTTATTATTTATACCCCGCCCATCTGGCTGGATTTCCCCAGCCTCTCTGGGTGGCTTCCAACAGAAAAGTAAAACACAATAATCTATTAAACATTAAAAGCCTCCCTAAACAGGGCTGCCTTCAGATGTCTTCTAAAAGTCTGGTAGTTGTTTTCCTTTTTGACATCTGTTGGGAGGGCGTTCCACAGGGCAGGCGCCACCACCGAGAAGGCCCTCTCCCTAGTCCCCTGCAACTTGGCATCTCGCAATGAGGGAACCGCCAGAAGGCCCTCGGTGCTGGACCTCAGTGTCCGGGCAGAATGATGGAGGTGGAGACGCTCCTTCAGGTATACTGGACCGAGGCCATTTAGGGCTTTAAAGGTCAGCACCAACACTTTGAATTGTGCTCGGAAACGTACTGGGAGCCAATGTAGATCTTTCAAGACCGGTGTTATGTGGTCTCGGCGGCCGCTCCCAGTCACCAGTCTAGCTGCCGCATTCTGGATTAGTTGTAGTTTCCGAGTCACCTTCAAGGGTAGCCCCACGTAGAGCGCATTGCAGTAGTCCAAGCGGGAGATAACTAGAGCATGCACCACTCTTGCTAGACAGTCTGCAGGCAGGTAGGGTCTCAGCCTGCGTACCTGATGGAGCTGATAGACAGCTGCCCTGGACACAGAATTGACCTACGCCTCCATGGACAGCTGTGAGTCCAAAATGACTCCCAGGCTGCGCACCTGGTCCTTCAGGGGCACAGTTACCCCATTCAGAACCAGGGAATCCTCCACACCTCCATTCCAGAGGAATGCTGCGAGACCCCAGCTTAACTTTCACCCAGCTGCATAAGACATGGAAAGCTGAAATCAGAATAATAACAATGTGTTGTACCTATTTTTTAATTGCTGTTGCTGTTTTAATTGTAGGGAATTCATGTTGGCTGGCTTTAATAGTGTTTAATTTTGGTTTTATTTTTGTATATTTCTGTGCTGGGACCTTTGGGTGAAAGGCAGGCTATATATATGTTAAGTAAATATATAACAAAATGTACACACGCATACACAGCCTGTTGTGTTTCTGACCAAGAAGCCAAGGGCTTTTTAACATTTCTGTAACTCTTTTGTTAACTTGAAACAAGCTGTACTCCACAAGTATAACGTACCAAAACATTTCCTCCTCTTGGGTGTTTAAAGGGCTTGAGAAATAGAGATCAAGCTGAAACTGCAAAGGAGGATGGCAGAATGCAACGATGTTTGGGATCCCCTTTCTTCTCATTATCAGGTAGCCTTTGGCCTTGAACTGAACACCCTGCATGATGAGAGGACGCCTTTTCCGCATGCGATGAATATGATCATAAAAGGACTGGGTCAGTCACGCAATCCATCATTTAAGGTCAGTGCAGGCTTTCCTTGTGGAGCTCTGATCCTCTCTGAAGCATACATTATTGCTTGTCAAGCTTATTCCAAGAGTCTTGAACAAATCCTTTTGGGCAACTGGCAAGTGATGTTATCACTTAGTTATTTTGCACCACAGCATTCCTGCGCCACTAGATTTGCCTTCAAAATTTTTGCTTGGGCTTGCCTTGTTCTTCCTACTTGTTTCCAGACTGTTTTGCACAACTGTAGGACCCACATAGATTTTGCATAGCTGTTTTATTGCTGATCAATCAACAATCTCTGGTATGTGGGAATGGACCATTCAACACCTGCTGGTTGCTATTGCGTTCACAAAGGATGCTGGTCCAAGGGGACATGAACCGCCAATGGGCCACGGCTATCTTCTGTCTTAGCAGGTGGCTTTTGTTGACAGCTACGCCGCCCAGTAATATGTTCTTGGTTTTGCTCTGCTCTCCTCCTCATGATAGTATCTGTTATCTGTACAGTATCTGCCAAAGTACAGGAAAGAAGTGAAAGAGGTTCAGGAGAGCTTGCTGTTGCTGCGCCGTTTTGGCAGAGAGTGTATCGAACAGAGACGCAAAGCCATCCGGAATGGGGAGGAGATCCCATTGGATATTCTTACTCAGATACTGAAGGGTGCAGGTAGGAAACTCCCTTTGAATGAATCATAGAATTGTAGAGTTAGAAAGGACCAAATATAGGATGGGGGAGACTTGTCTCGCTAGCAGTACATGTGAAAAGGATCTAGGGGTCTTGATGGACCACGAGCTGAACATGAGTCAACAGTGTGATGCAGCAGCAAAAAAAGGTGAATGCTATTTTAGGCTGCATCAACAGAAGTATAGTGTCCAGATCAAGGGGAAGTAATAGTACCACTCTAGTCTGCCTTGGACAGGCCACACCTGGAATACTGTGTCCAGTTCTGGGTGCCACAATTTCAGAAGGATGTTGACAAGCTGGAACTTGTGCAGAGGAGGGCAGCTAGGACAGTAAGAGCTTTCTGATAGTAAGAGCTGTTCGACAGTGGAACAGTCTCCCTCGGGAGGTTGTGGACTCTCTCTCCTTGGGGTTTTTAAACAGAGGTTGGATGGCCATCTGTCATGGATGCTTCCTTTTGGGAAGGGAGGTCAGCCTTACTCTTTGTTTCCTGTCTTGACAGCTGAGGAAGGGGACTCCGATGATGAAATTCTCCTGGACAATTTCGTCACTTTCTTCATCGCAGGTTTGTAGATCTGTATTCCTTTTTCCTTCCATCCTTTAATTATGAACCGACCCAGACCCTGCGATCATCCTTTGAGGCCCTTCTTCATGGCCCTCCTCCGTGAGAGATCTGGAGGGTGGCAACATGAGAACAAGGCCTTTTCTGTGGTGGCTCCCCGTTTGTGGAATGCTCTTCCCAGGGAGGTTAGACTGGCGCCTTCATTATGTATCTCCAGGCACCAGGAGGAAATGTTCCTCTTCAATCAGGCCTTTGGCTAATTAAACAACCTGTGGCCTTTTAAACAGGGGGGTGGTGGTGGTATTGTTTTTATTTGTTATTATGGTGTGTGTGTATTTTCTTTTTTTTTTGTAAACCGACCTGTGATCTTCAGATGAAAGGTAGTATAGAAATTAGTATAGAAATAAAGTAATTAGATTCCCTGTCCTGCAGGTCATGAGACCACTGCCAACATGTTGTCTTTTACCATAATGGAACTGGGACGGCAACCTGACATAATGAAGAAGTGGGTGAAGTTTGCCATTCCCTTTTATTCTTCGTTTATTTGTGTTTTTATTTTTTTATCAGGTCCCTCCTACCCATTGACTGTCCATTGAGTTCTTTTTGCACTCTGTGTATGTCTAATGTTATATCCAGAGACTGGAGAAAGGAAAAGGAGCTCAAGGTGGTGCACAGAGTTCTCTTCCTCCCCATTTTATCTTCACAACAGCCCTGTGAGGTAGGCTAGGCTGAGAGTGAGTGACTGGCCCATGGTCACCGAGTGAGCTTCATGGCTGAGTGGGGATTTGAACCCTGGTCTGCCAGGTCTTCGTCCAACACTCCAACCATTATACATGTTGCATCTCCCTTCTCTCTAAATGTGCTGAACTGTGTCCTGGATTGTAACCACCAAGGGCACCCAAAACTGGCTATGATTTGGGAGCAATTATTTCTTATCTCTGGACAAACCAAACCAATATGTATTTTGACTGTGTGAGTGAATTATGGTGCTGCTTAGTCCTTGGAATGTAAATACAGATACTTTCAGAGGTAGATGCCTGCCTTTTAGCATGATAAACAATCCACAGACACTTGAGTAAAGTTTCTCCTGCATTTCCTTCTTAAGACTTCAGGCTGAAGTGGACGAGGTTGTTGGCGTGAAGAGAGATGTTGCCTATGAAAATCTCGCGGAGCTTAAGTACTTATCACAGGTACACTTAGAATCATAGAGTTGGAAGAGACCACAAGGCCCACCCAGTCCAACCCCCTGCCAATCAGGAAACACCATCAAAGCATTCTTGACATATGCCTGTCAAGCCTCTGCTTAAAGACCTCCAAAGAAGGAGACTCCACCACACTCCTTGGCAGCAAATTCCACTGCCGAACAGCTCTTACTGTCAGGAAGTTCTTCCTAATGTTTAGGTGGAATCTTCTTTCTTGTAGTTTGAATCCATTGCTCCGTGTCCGCTTCTCTGGAGCAGCAGAAAACAACCTTTCTCCCTCCTCTATATGACATCCTTTTATATATTTGAACATGGCTATTTCTCCAGGCTAAACATACCCAGCTCCCTAAGCCGTTCCTCATAAGGCATCGTTTCCAGGCCTCTGACCATTTTGGAATGCTCTGAAAAGCCCCTAGTTGCCCAGCCATTAAGAGTAAGACATTGGTTTTAAGATGAAACTTGAGGCCTCATTTTAGAGCAAAGAATATCTCAAAGCTCTTTAGCTGTAATATTAACACTGTAAGAAAAAGGATTCTCAGTTTCTCATAAGGAATTCTGATTGTGCCGAGAAATATTATCTGCTGCATCAGCCTCCAGAAGAATAAGTGTGGTTCTGTGATACCTTTTTAATTGTTCAAACACTGGATATGCAATGACTCTAATTCTTCCTGGTCCATCCCTGTAGCAGCAGTGAAGTTCAACCAGGGCAAGTAGAAAATCCCTTAGTGCAGGAGCTGGCAAGATGGTGCTCTCCAGATGTTATGGATTACATGTCACCACCCAGTGGTTAGGGATGGTGGGAGGGCATGCATTAACTATCTCTTGCTTATAGCACATTACTATGTGGTCCTTTTGTTTGGGCATGATGGAATAAATATGCCTCTGTTCTTCGTTTCTTGTGCACAGATCTTCTTATTAGGTTGCGCTCCCTTTATACAGTGGTACCTTGCTTCTCAAACTTAATCCCTTCTGGAAGTCCGTTTGACTCTGGAAACATCTGAAAACCAAGGCGCGACTTCCGATTGGCTGCAGGAGCTTCCCGCACTCAAGCGGAAGTCATGTTGGATTCTGAAAAACTTTCAAAAACTGGAACACTTCCTTCCAGGTTTTCGGCGTTTGGGAGCCGATTTGTTTGTCACCTAAGCCGTTCGAGAACCAAGGTTCCACTGTAAATTCTATAAACTGTTCTGTTCTATATTCTGTTGCCATTGCATTTTTTGAGCACTCAGAGAACATTGTTTTGAATCTTAGGGGGTGCAATCCTTTCCCCTGCACAGTATGCCAGTTTTTGCTGTGTTTGCCATGTCTTCTAATTTTCAGTTTTTGAAGAGCTAGGAGAACTGGCAGCCTCTTCCGGGGACTAGTTAACAAACTATTGCTGCTAGTAGGATACTCCTACAATGTTTTTCCTGGTTTTGCAAAATGAGCAATCTTGGTCTACATCCCTGATCCGTATCTGGGAGTCAGCCCCACTGAACACAGGGGCTGCATTTGGCCACAGCATAGCATTCAGAGAGCAAGCCTAGCCTTCCGCTGGGTTCTTGCACTTTCCCCTTCCCTCTCTTCTGGTACGGTAACAAGAACAAGAACTTCCATTTCTGGTATAGATGAACCACAATTCAGTGTGTCATCAGAACTCCAAATACAGTCGTACCTTGGTTTTCAAACAGCCTAGTTCTCGAATGTTTTGGCTCCCGAATGATCGAAACCCGGGAGTTAGTGTTCTGGTTTTTGAATGTTCTTTTGGAAGCCAAACATCCTACGGGGCTTCTGCAGCTTTCGGTTGGCTGCAGGAGCTTCCTGTAGCCAATCAGAAGCCACACTTTGGTTTCCAAACATTTCAGAAGTCGAACAGACTTCGAGAACAGATTTTGTTTTATTTCCAAGTTACGACCGTGCTGTTTAATCTTAACTGCTCATGGATGTGTTTGAAGAAACGGGGGAGCAGTCAAACCCAGGGAGATAATTCTTGTAACACTAAACCATGGTTTGCCATTGCTTCCAAAGCAGCTCATTGAGACGTACTTCTGAGTAGGCATGTGTAGCCTTGCGCTGTAGATTTCTTTTTTTATTCCCCTTCCGTAAGAAAAATACGAAGTAGGAAACTTACAGGGGAATTAAGGCTGAGAACAAGTTATTAGTTCAAATAGCCCCAATAAACTTGTGATTGAACTGACTTTCTATGGGAAGAATTCCAGATGAAAAACCAGCCCTTCCATTTAACGAATCATGCTAGAAATGGCTCTTTTTACCTTTACCCTCTTAGGTTCTCAAAGAATCCCTGCGGTTATATCCACCGGCTTCAGGAACTGTCCGCTGGACAGAAAAGGAATGTGTCATTGAAGGAATCAAAATTCCAGCAAAAACCACTGTAATGGTGAGTCTTGTTTGAACGCCATGCACTGTTATCTAACACATTGGACTTTAACACCAAACCTCCCCTGATGTAACTGACTTTTATGTCTAGGGCAATGTATGTGCTGTGATTCTCTAAGAGGATGAGAAAGCAGCAGAATCTGCTCATGGCTTATAGTGGGGGTGGTGAATGGGGAGAGGGCCTTCTCAGTAGTGGCACCCACCCTGTAGAACACCCTCCCATCAGATGTCAAGGAAATAAACAACTATCTGACTTTTAGAAGACATCTGAAGGCAGCCCTGTTTAGGGAAGTTTTTAAGGTCTGGTGTTTTATTGCATTTTAAATATTTTCTTGGAAGGCACCCGAAGTGGCTGGGGAAACCCAGCCAGATGGACGGGGTATAGAGAAGTTGTTGTTATTTATTGTTATCCTTACTGTGGCAAACCTAGGCAAGAGACATAGTAATATCTCAAAGACTGTACTGAATAATAGCTTGGTTCCTTGCATCTCTCTGGGATTGCATCTCTCTGCGACAAATAGTAATAATTGCTGAAAAGGGCCATGTATTAGGGTAACCTTATTTCTAAAAGTAAAATTCCTAACCCCCACAAAGCTGTCTAGCTTCTTCTTCTTCTTTAGGAAACCAAAATTGAGCTTTTTGGGGGGGGGACCCTCTTCCCCCCCATAGTGACTTTAAGCTTTTGGAGCAGTTTCCATTGTCCCACCCCAATGCCATTTTTACACCCGAAAACCAGGACATGTCATTAATTTTCCTGACATATGGCAGGTCTACCATGCATGGCTAAGTAAAAAAAAAAAGTTATGCAAATCTGCTCCTTAGAATGACTGGCAGAAGCTGAATTACATTGTACAAGCTGTAAATTATGTGAAATGCAGGATGACATGCAAATTAACTTACTTCGCAATCCTATAGATGCCTACCCTGTCAAGTAGAGGAGAATACATATTGCATATAGGATTACAATGTTCATTTCATAATTGATACAGGTTGCAGTATTCGGTTTTTGGATTGCTGCGGAATTTTTCTTCTTCTTTTAATCACAGAATGATTGGTTTTGTACCCCACTATACCAGGCAGATTTTCCACTCAAAGCAGCTTTTAATGTCTAAAATAACACAATAGTTTAACCAAACAACGTCAAGCTATAATAAAGCAATGAAATATTTAAAAGGGGGGGACACTAACTGATAATTGTATGCTAGGAAATGTGTACTTAGTGGGGGTGTTCAGTGTGACCACTTATAGTTATTATTAAATACTTTTAATATTTCTTTGCTCACAGTTAAGTTGCCTTGAGCCCTTTAAGAATAAGGCGATGCATGTTTTGAGCAGGACTAATTGGGGAAAGGAACCAGACTTGGTTAAAATACTGTATGCATTTGCCTCTAACAATCAATGTTTTTGAAGAGTCATATATACAGATGTAAATTGCTCTGTTCCCTTGGCAGTTCAGCACCTATGTCATGGGACGTATGGAAAGGTTTTTCAAGGATGCGCTGGTCTTTGATCCTGAGCGATTTAGCAAAGACCAGCCAAGGTGAGCCCCTTTGTTATTTCTCCTAACAAAAATACGTGGTGACTGCCATTGAGACATACTGATAATTCTAAGGATTTTCAGAGGGCTTGAAGGAAATATCAGAAATTTTTGAATGCCAAACACGACATTAGGACAGGTATTGGAAGGGTCTGCCGGGTAGGGGTGTAGGAAGGCATCCATTTCTATTGCAACCCATCTTTGTTGTGTGCAGCGCTGTCTCCATTCTGCTGCAGTTTGTCATCTGATTAAAAAACTTACATTATTTATCTCGCTGTCTGTTGGGGTGGAATTTCACGTTGTTAATTACAGTCATACCTCGGTTTAAGTACGCTTCAGTTTGAGTACTTTCAGTTTAAGTACTCCGTGGACCCGTGTTCCGGGTCCGCAGTGTGGTGCCTGCATGTGCAGAAGCTATCTACGCGGTTCGCGCATGCGCAGAAGCGCTCTATCGGTGCTTGGATTAAGTACTTTTCGGGGTGCGAATGGCAACCCGGAACCAATTAAGTACTTCACCCGAGGTACCACTGTACATTATTCCATCCCATTCATTTCGGTGCAAAGGAAATGCAATGCACACAGAGAACCAAACATAATCAATTGCATACCACTTGCAGACTGAAAACAACAACAGTGAATAATGATTGTGTTTGCTGGATTGATTTTTATTTGGCACGTGGAACGAATAAGCAAACATCCAATTCTCCCGCATCTGTACCAGCAGACTATAAAAATTTCCACTGCATGTTGGACTTTTTAGACCTTTTCCCTTACTTGTGATAAAAACGTAAGAGTTTCCAGTAAATGGCAACATTCACAAAATTATTTCACTTATTTAGGATTGCTATGTGACCAGGGATAAAAACAGACTTGGCTTCTTTCTGTGCTTTTTAACAGCAACTTGATCTGTAGAAATTAATCGACAGAGATTTTTTGGGCATAAGCAGAGATCAGGGAGTGACTATTATCAACCTGCTATTAAATACATCACCTAAGTGGGAAGGTTCAGTGATAAAGCATGGTCCCAGGCCAATCATCAGTATTTCCAGGTAGGGCTGAGAAATATTCCCTGCCTGAACCCCTGAAGAGCTGCTGCCAGCCAGTGTAGACAATATTGATCTAGATGGACCAATGATCTGACTCTGTATAAAGCACCTTAAAGGTAAAGGTAAAGGGACCCCTGACCATTAGGTCCAGTCGTGACCGACTCTGGGGTTGCGCGCTCATCTTGCATTATTGGCCGAGGGAGCCGGCGTATAGCTTCCAGGTCATGTGGCCAGCATGACAAAGCCACTTCTGGCGAACCAGAGCAGCACACGGAAACGCTGTTTACCTTCCCGCTGTAGCGGTTCCTATTTATCTACTTGCATTTTGACGTGCTTTCGAACTGCTAGGTTGGCAGGAGCTGGGACCAAGCAACGGAAGCTCACCCCGTCACAGGGATTCGAACCGCCGACCTTCTGATCGTCAAGCCCTAGGCTCAGTGGTTTAACCACAGCGCCACCTGGGTCCCCTATAAAGCACCTTACTGTGTTCCTATGTTCATTAGCAGCTATAATATATGCTGTTGCTTAGAAGGAAGCCTGTCTCATGTTTTCAAAACCATCTTATTCTTGTCTGTCTTGTTTTTGTGATGGTTTAGGCCGTCCTTTTGCTACTTCCCATTTTCCCTGGGGCCTCGTTCCTGTATTGGGCAGATATTTGCACTGGTAAGTAAAGCAATGTACTGTACTATAAAATAAATAAGACAGTATTGTAGATGATAAAAATAAAAAATAATTTTTCCCCTTAGCTGAACCGATGATAGTCATTGTTTGGAATTGGGGGGGGGCGCTTTTTATCAATTTCCGCAGTCATACAATCAATCAATCAGTAGCTGAACTGGGTTCCACACAGTCACAAAAACAAATTAACTGAAAAAGCCTCAAAAACAAAAGCACCAAACTTAATCTGTTCTGGAAGTCCATTTGACTTCCAAAATGTTCAAAAACCAAGGTGCAGCTTTTGATTGGTGCAGGTGTCCCAGAAACAATAGCCAGCAGCCGCATCGGATGTTCAGCTTCCAAAAAATGTCCGAAAACCAGAACACTTACTTCCGGGTTTTTGGTGTTTGGGAACCAAGGCGTTTGAGTACCAAGGCGTTTGAGAACTGTACTGGATTGGGGCTGCTGGCTGCATCCTGATTTCAGGTTTAACTCTCTGTTTTGTGGTTCAGGAGGATTCCAAGGCAAGTGTTCTCTTACCCCGTGTGTCCAGAGAATATATATATATATGCACTAATTTGAGCAAGGGGAGAGTCTTGCTGCTCTCAGTAAGTGGTGGCAGTCAGTATTAGCTGGTAAGCTTCCCTTATTGACCACCCAGGGAGAAGGGCTTGTGAAGGGACCCCGTAAATGTCACACAGAGCCACTTGGAAGGACAGGATGAAGATGCAATAAATTTAAACACTCCGAGCTGACTATTCTATTTTGGGTTTTTGTTTTGTTTGTTTTTTTGCTTATAACAGATGGAGGCTAAAGTGGTGATGGCCAAGTTCCTGCAGCGGTTTGAATTCCAGCTGGTTCCACCTCAGAGCTTTAAGATTCTGGACACAGGAACACTGACGCCATTGGATGGTGTGGTGTGTCGGCTGAGGCCACGCCGTCAGATGGGCGGGGAAGGAAATACTTACTAGAGCGTGTTTAAAAGTGCACTTTATACACGGAGAACTGACATCCCCCCCAACCGCTGTGGGTCAGGCTGCCCTCCAGTCATTCACAAGATGCTTTTATGTATAGCAGTATCATTGGTTCACACGGTTTGAAATCAAAGGTGTGGGGCTTTGCGAGTGCCGCCAATCAGTTGATCTGGTGCTTGCCAAGGGCACAAAGCTTTGTAGATGCCAATGATCTGCTTGGACCCCCTCATCTCTAAAATGTGGGTTTTACAACCCTAACCGAACAGTGTAAGACACCACAATAACTATTGCAGAGCACTTTACAAGCTGCAGCCAGCTTCCTAGTCATTTTGCATTTTTTTGTATTTGTATAAAATTAGCCGAGAGCACTTTTTAAGTTTTTTGAGTAGTAGGCGATAGTGGTGGCTTTCCTTTGGGCCGCACGTCACCTTTCTGCTGTAAACTTTTCAAAGCTTAGCAACTGTGTGGAAAGCAGAAGGTGGCATCTTCAGAGGTTTTCGCTCCTGTGTGAGAACGAGGAATGCTTCTGAGAGGGTGGCACTAGCGTGTAATCATACAAAAACAAAGAATGCATACTTCTTTTCCTGTAGAACTAGGGGTGGGATTCCCCTAACAAGCCCCACCAGGAGAAGCCCTGCGCAAGGACTTGCACTTAAGAAATGGGTGCCCCCAGAATTGGTTCTGCAGGTGTTCGGGGCGAACCCCAAGAACAGGGAGGAGTGGGGGAGCACGCCATGTTCCAAGCTGAAATGCTTGCCCAGATGGAGCGTTTGTCATGGCGCAAGCATTTCATTTCCTCTGTTTTTTTCCTCCTATGCAAAATTTAATCCATCGGTTAACCAACTCCCATCCATGTGATTTGGTGATTCTGGTTTGTTTAATGGGACGCTCATGGGCGTACCCAGGATCAAAACTGGGGGGGCAAGGGGAGGGGCCAAGGCACGGAAGGGGAGGGGCCACAAAGTGGGCGGTAACGGCGAACTCGCGCTCCGCCGGGCTGTGCCCCTCCCTAGAAGCAGGGCTGGTGGGCGGAGGCGGAGCCCAGCCCAGCGGAGCGCGAGTTCAGCATTCCCGCCCGCCGCGCTGCGCTCTCTGGTTCCCCGCCGCGCTTGGCCTTGCCAGAGGGCGTGACAGGGAGCTGGAGGGAGGGCGCAGCGCGGCGGGTGGGAACGGCGAACTCGCGCTCCACCGGGCTGTGCCCCTCCCTAGAAGCAGGGCTGGTGGGCGGAGGCGGAGCCCAGCCCAGCGGAGCGCGAGTTCGGCGTTCCCGCCCACTGCGCCGCGCTCCCTGGTTCCCCGCCGCGCTTGGCCTTGCCTGAGGGCGCGCCGGGGAGCTGGAGGGAGGGTGCGGCGCGGCGCGGCAGGAATGGCAAACTCGCGCTCCGCCGGGCTGTGCTCCGCCTCTGCCCACCAGCCCTGCTTCTAGAGTAGGGCAGCTGCCCTAACTTGCCCCGTGGTGGGTACGCCCTTGGGGACGCTGTAACCAGGTTTTACAATATCCATCTGTTTATCATCTGAGAAAAGGGAGCAAGCAGTGACTGGTCCTTTCCCGTTAAATCAGGGATGGACATCCTTTGGCTCTCCTGATCTTGTCAGACTCCAGGCTCCCATCATCCCTGCCTACTGGCCATGCCAGCTGGGGCTGGTAGCAGTCAGAGTGCACAACAACGTCTGGAGGAGCTCAGGCTAGCCCACCCCTGCACTAAAAAGAAGTCTGGAAGCTTTCCTTGCAGCCTGTGAGTCTCCCTAACACGGAGAGAGGTTGTTTCTACAACTGCATACAGTGGACCAGTGTGATTATGCCAATGTGTTTTGCATATCTTGTTCTACTTTGCTTCCAAGAAAATACCACTGTCCTGCAATCTCTTGGCACTACTTCATATTCCCTGTGCAATTCTAAAATATAGACACACTTTTACCCTCGCAAGATTGAATATACTGCCTTTGGCTGTACTTGAGGGGACGATTCCAACAAATCCCACACGAAAAACGCTTATGTCCCTGTGGAGGTGGCAGTACCGAATCGGTGGCACATGTCCTTCTGGCTTGCACTCTTTATAAAGACTTGAGGAATGAGGTTATCCCTCTTTTATTGTCCATTCCGGGTAGCCCAACCACTGCCACAGTGTCCTTTCTCTTGACAGATCAAGATGAGCAGGTGACAGCAAAGGTGGCAAGGTTTTTAGCTGGGGCAATCAGAACAAGACCCACTATTTGACTATTGATTCAAAAACCCTAAAATGTATTTTATATAATTGACTTTTCATTTCTGTTCTTTGTATATTGTCTTGTTGTTTTATTGCTATGGACAGTGGCTGATGCAAATAAAGATTCATTCATTCCCTGCTTAGAAAACATGGAACTGAGTAGTTTTCTGTTTCACCCATGCTTTCTAGGCAGAGGTCTGAGAAATTTCCTCCTTGCCCCCACTCCTTTCCAAGGGGGGAAAAAAACCACTCTTTAGTGATAGGTTGGAACAAATGGCAATTGGGGGGAGGGACCTGAGCTGAGCTGGGATAGCTCAGGTAGTAGAGCACGAGACTCTGAATCTCGTGGGTTGTGGGTTTGAGCCCCATGTTGGACAAAATATTCCTACAGTGCAGGGGGTTGGACTAGATGACCCTCATTGTCCCTACCAACTCTGATTTTATTATTTGAATTGCTGTTTGCTGTAATGGAGTTTTAAAGGGTGGTTTTCTCCAAGGGGTGGAGGGAAGCAGCAGGACGATAAGAAGGGTGGATGAACCCCAAATATTTGAACCAAGTCACTCATTCAGATCAGAAGCATCATGGGTTGCATTGAATTGTATAATGAATGTAGTGTAATAAATGATTCTTAGTATAATAAATGTCTAAATGAGGCTGTGTACATTGATTTTGGGGCTTAGCTGATTTAAGTGGACTAAGAAAGATAGTGCCGGGTTCGAAAGATGTAGAATCTGTGGAAGCATAATTAAAGAACTTTGCAAGGTTTTTAACAAAATGTATTCAAAAGGTTTGAAAAGGGTTCAATGCTTCAAGAGGAGTGCAGAGAGCAAGAGATGGTGTGATTTGGTTTTGGTGATTGTGTAAATGGTATAAAAAGGAACTGGAGACTCAAAGTTAGGCTTGCCAGAGAACGGCAGCCACAGAAATGCAGTGAAAACAGAAATTGCGCAAGTTGATTTGAAAGAACTGATGTGCAAATGTTGAAAAGAAATAAGCAGTGGAATTTGAGTTGAGGAAAGAGTGAGACTGAGGAAGTGGAGCTGAAAAGAATAAAGATTTTAAAAATGGATCTGAAAGAAGTGGTGGATTTAAAAGAAGGGAAACTGAAAGGAGATTTAATAAGTAGTTGAAATTATGTGAAATGGAGAAAAATACTGATATAAACTGAGAAAGCACTCAATCTGCTGGGCTGGATCCAAAGACTTTTGCTCAAAGAACTTCCCACTCACAGAAGAACAACATATCCTTTCAAAATGTGAAATGTATGAAAAACTCAAAACATGAAACTTTTTTGGTAGCCTAATGTTCGATCACAACTACACCATACATTCAAAACACATGGCTTCCCCCAAAGAATCCCAGGAACTAGTTTATCCCTCACAAAACTATCATTCCCAGCACCCTTAACAAACTACAATTCCCAGGATTCTTTGGGGGAAGCCATGTGCTCTAAATGTATGTGACATAAGCCTTTAATATTGATTTTTGCAACAGGTTTCCAGAATTGCCTGGCTGACATTAAACACAGTAATACTGGTTTGCCATCTAGTGGTTGTCTGGATTTTTGCTTTTAGGGTCTCAAGGCAACAAGAAAGTATCTTGTAGTTTCAGTGAAAATGTTTATAAAGGAACCCTGGAGGAAAAGATGTGAGAAGGAAGGTGTTTATAAAACATGAGGTTTGGGCAGATGTTAATACTTTTCACATGTGTATTTGGTGAGCCGAAACTTCTCACTAAAAATAATAATAATACAGGAACCTTGAGTACACTCATTATTTATAAAACTAAATCAGGGATAGCCAACCGGATGTTCTCCAAATGTTGCTGGACTCCAGTTCCCATGGCCAGCGGTCAAGGAGTTGTTGACCAGTAACATTTGAGAGCCTGGTTATCTGTGGGACAAAGGCTAGTAGAATTTCACAGGAGAGGGGGAGACAGTGATTTCTCCAATCTTTAAAATACATTATTGAGGTCATTAAGGAGTGGGTGCCAGCAATAAGTCGCACAGCTTCAGTGAACTCAACGCTATTCAAAGAAACAAGACAGGCCAGGAGACCAGGCCTATTGAGCACAGCATCTCTTTACCAATAGAACTTGCCCCTATGTAGCAGTTGGGGCTGAAAGTCCTTTCCTTCCCTCCAGGGGCATAGGAAGGGGGGCAGTGGGGTGGTTTGCCCCGGGTGTCATCCCTGAGGGGGGGTGACAAAATCCCCTAGGCATGATTGCCTCCACACCAGATTGCACACACACCTCCTCCCAGTCTGCTCCCTCTGATCACTCATCGTTGTCCCACCACCATTCCCTGGGATCTGAGCCATCTTCCCTTGGGAGTTCACCAGCTTGTGCCTCCCACGAGGGCTGTCTTTCCAAATGTGTCCCTGTCCCATTGCTCCAAGCCAACTAATGGTGTTCAGGTTCTGAGGACAAATGAATGACTCCCCTCAAGCCAGAGGCTGCTTCTTCCTTACGGAGGGCTTCTGATCTGGAGGCGTTTAGACACATATTGCCTCGGAACTGCTTTCAGAAAGGGAAAGTCATGTTCTAGTCCGCCCCCACCTCGAAAAGAATATTGTCGAGTTGGGAAAAGGTTCAGAAAAGAACCTTTCTGTTACTAATTAGTACAAGGATTTGTTTCAATTATTTGTGCGCCAGTCTTAAGATTGCAATACCAAATACACAGAGGACGAAAAAGTTCTCTTGAATGCAGTGAAACTTGCTTCTGAGTAGAAACGTGTAGAAGTGCACTGCAAAGGAAGTGACCACTTGAATCGTAGCTGAAGGGGAGCCATCATTTTGCCACATAGGGGAAACGATCCTTTCAGACACTGCGTATTGGGAGGGGAATTCTACAACCCTGGGAAAGGAAAGGGAAATATTTTGATCCTTGCATAAAGCCCCCCCTCCCCTTTGCTTCTCCCAACATTCAACACAGCAGAAAATGGCGCAAACATCATTACATTTAATCATATTACTATCCAGGAAATGGGAAGCTTTAGGCCAGTGCCAACCTGGCCTTGACTTGATGTTTTGATGTTCTGGTTTCCTTCTTCCGCATGATGCATTAAAAACATTCTGGCCTTGACAGTCCTTAGTCTGGATTTCCTGCCGGTTTTCTCAGACCGAGTCATGTCTCGTGGGTTCTTTACCACCTTCCCTGCAACTCGTGGTGTTTCAGTTTTCTGGTTAACAGCGCAATAAAAATGATCAGGTGAAAGACTGAATGTGTTTGGGACGTAGTGATTCAGGTTTACAAGGGGGAAAGTCAGGCTGCCCCAGATTTGATTACTGTCCCAGCCCAGCTCCCCCATGCCAAGGGGCTCCCAGGCCTCACGGTGCCACTGCTGCTACATCACACAATTTAAAAAGCACAAACTTCTAAAATAAGGGTTCCTACACAACCAGAATGTGACGGACTCGAACAGGTTTTTATCTCACTAACAGGTTGCTGGAATTGGGAGGTGCAAAACCTGAAGGGAGGAGAGAAGACATCCAGATCGTTTCTTGCACTGTGAGGGCACGACTCTGCTGCTGCAGTAGACACACCTATGAATCAAGGTGTTGCATTACTTGTGAAGTCAGGTATATATAGTTATAAAGAGAGCAGCACAGCTGGAAGCCTGCCAAGCAACTTGCTAAACAGCACTGGGCCAATAACATATGTGTGGCTATGATCAGTGCAACACACAGAAACGGCGTTTACCTTCCCGCCGGAGCAGTACCTATTTATCTACTTGCATTTCGACGTGCTTTCGAACTGCTAGGTTGGCAGGAGCTGGGACCGAACAACAGAAGCTCACTCCATCACAGGGATTTCCGATAGGCAAGCCCAAGGCTCAATGGTTTACTCCACAGTGCCACCGGCGTCCCGACTTCTTGCATATTACTTCCTAGCAAATATGTGGGTTCTGTTCATTATGTTTCCCGTCAGTTACGTTGGGTTATAAGAATTCATGGGAAACAGCTAGGCCTCATGGATCCACATTAACAGCCACACATCTTTCAAGCACTTAAGAATTTCTGAGCTTGGGTGGGATATTCTCCATAATGTTTCAGTTATTTCTTTGTAAAACATGGACCACAGAATATAAATCCTTACATCAAAGAATAGTATTAAATCACCATGAGATGTTTGCCACGTGATCTTATTTTTAATCCAGCTTTCCAACACAATCATTCTCTTATTTACAATGGAAACCTTAAAAAAAAAACGGAAATGAATGCTGGCTAGTTATATATTACTCCCATTTGTAAAATGTCAAGCTTTCACTGACCACAGATGTGGTCAGTTTAGAGACAGTGTACTGCTTTTGTACATCTGGTATACACAAATAATTGGCTAGATCCAGACTTTATTTATGATTAAGCGGTTGAAATCAATGGGTGATGCCTAACTTAAATCTCATTGACTACAATGAGTCTACTCTATGCATGTGTAAGCGGAGGGTGAATGGAGAACTGATATCTGGGGAATATGATGTTCTGTTAGGTGAAGTCAGAGAGAATTGCTTCCAGATGGGGGCTTAATACTGTAAACATGTGGATCGGGTAGTGCACACAGTTTTCTAGCATCAGTACCCCCCTCCCAATTTATCATATTTTTCACCAAAAGGGTAATCCAGACTAAATGCAGAAGAAAGGTGGACTGGCATTTTGAGGCCAATGACATTGTGTGGGGGAAAACTTGCATGCCTTAGAAACACCTATCCCATGATAAACACTAGTCTGAAAGAGATAGGGATACGGTGTCAGATTTCTGTTAGGGAGAGGCAGCCAAAATTGTTGAGCTTTATTTTAGGGGGGGCAGAGCCATCTGTGTTAAGGGTGCTGAGAGCAATTGGGGAACCCTTTTCACCTCACAGAGTTACATTTTGCAGAGTGGTTTTAACAAGCAATCCCTGTTCCCAGGGAATTCTGGGAAATGCAGCTAAGGAACAGAGGTCTCCTAACAGCACTCAGTCCCCAAGATTCTATTCAGGAAGCCACGATGGTTCAAAGTGCTACGACAATGATTTAAACATCTAGTGCGGAGGGGGCCCTAAGTCTGGACCTAGCCATTAGGATTTCTAAACCAAGGTGTGTTAATTACTCATTAATGGTGTGGATTTACTTGGTACCACCCCGTGATTCCACTCTCCCTACTGTTCAGTCTCAAAAACGTCTTCGTGGCTGCATATGACTCCCGCGTCTTCTTTGTGGGAGCAATTGTGCCTCCCAATGTTTGCGTGGGAGCATTCCAGGAGGGTCTTCTCACGCCCTGTGCACTGGACGTCATCAAGGAGAATGGGAAGCGAGTGCCCCTCCCCGAACGCCGCTTTCTTGGTTGCCCTGATCACAAAGGCAAAGCCCAACTGGCGGCACACGACCGCGGCTGCCTTCGAGGTCCACAAGTCGTCGCACACGGTGCCCCATTCTCCATTGATAAAAATCTCAACCCTCCCCCGATCTTTCCCCTTCGCGTTGCCATTCATTATCCGGACTGCACCATTCCGTGGCTCCAGGGGAGCACTGGTGGGTTTCTTTCTCCTCCTCTGGCCTCTTCTTCCACCGGTCCTTCCTCCCTTCCTGGGCTTTGGGGCTCTTGTTCTCGGTGCTGCCGTCGTCATCTGCACTCTGTTCTGGTTTCTCATGAGGGTCAAGAGTTGCTCCAGCCAATCTGGAGTTGTCGCTCGAGGAGGTCCTACAGTTGCTCTGCTCCTGGTTGGAGCTCTAGTCGTGGGTCTTAGCTTAGGGCGCTGCGTTGGCTTTTTAATTATAAGCTCTAAAGTGCAAAAACAGAGACGTGGGTCAGCATTTTAACCAGATCCCTGAAGACCCTGGGTCCAGAAAGCATCCTCTGCATAGCTGCCAAGTCTCCCGTATTCCCCGGGAAACCCCCGTTTTTCCAGCTGGTCCCAGCCAAAAAAACTCTTTTTTTTTTCCTGGTTTATTCTGGCGCGACGACCATTTTGGAACTGGGCGGAGCATGCTCAGAAGCGACTTTTGATGCTGCTTTGCCCAGTTCCAAAATGGCTGCAGAACGACTTCTGGTGCGGTGGCCATTTTGGAACAGGACAGAGAAGCATCAAAAGTAGCTTCTGAGCATGCTCCGCCCAGTTCCAAAATGGCAGCAGCACTACTTCCGGTCTGCTACTTCCGGTCCAGTCCCTTATTTCTCAGGCCAGAACTTGGCTATGATCCTCTGTATCACTGCTAGCAACAGGCGAGTGATGCAGAGGATCAGCTTCCTGGAAGATTCAGGACCCAGGACCCCTCCAGAAGATTCAGATCTCCTGAATATTGAGTGTTCATCCCAATTTTACATGGTTTTGTGTGTACCGTGGTATTTTATGTATTGGGGGGGGGGGGCTGCCAGGACTTTATAACACCACTCCTAAAGGATCTTCACTGGCTCCCAGTACATTTTCGAGCACAATTCCAAGTGTTGGTACTGACCTTTAAAGCCCTACACCCATTCACAGAAATTGGGTTCTTATTGGATAAAGGCATGGAACAACACCGCAGGAGAGCTGGGGTGGCCTGCAATGGCACAGTGGCCGGAGCCCAACCAGTTCTATGATTCTATGGAGCATGGAGCCAGCTTCTAACAGGGCCGTATTTGCTAGGCTGCAACCTCTCCCCTTTACCGAACTGCCACGCTTGCGCAATAAAACACACATGGCTAGCTTGGAAGATGTGGCAATGGCATTATTACGCCAACACCGCAAGCAGAAATGCAGGCACATGTTTCTGCGGGCTGGGATATTTCTCTCTCAAGATTTCATCGTGAACCGGTTCAGTACACCACCTGCACCTACCCACTCTTCAGAAAGCATCTCAAATGGATTGTTCCTTTTCTTTTCTTTTGGCTGTACCCTTCATTACGACTTCAGATTGGCTCGATACAGCCTGTGGGAGAGCCAGCTTGCCTAATATGCCAGATACTCTCATCCACTGGTGGCTGAAAATATTCAGCATTCAGAGCCTATTCTCTTCCGTAATTGGAATGTGAATAAAGGGAGAAGAGTTGCTAAGGGCAACCCATGACACATTCTGCATAAGGGGGATGGGGGGTACCTTTTCCTTTTCAGTTCTTAATGAGAAAAGCAGCAGGAAGAAGACCCATTTCCCTTTACCATCACAGGTTACAAAAGCCTCTGAGCTGTTTTCTCCCTGGTTTTTTTTTTCATTCATCAACTTCAAGATCTAAAGAAATAGTCTTCAAAGGGTGTTCAGTGTTAATGTCACAGTTGCAAAGAGCCTATGGGAATCTGCTTGATTCAAGCCGCATATTTTTTACATGACTTTCACAACTATTAGAGTGGTGTTTCCTCTAAGAGAAAAGACCCACTTCTGCTTCGTACTACAGAATATGTAGACTGAAGAACTTTTTACTGGTCATAACATGGATAAGTATTTTATCCACAAAATGAGTGTGTCTGTGCAATTCTTCTATAAATAACCTTTTGCCTTCACAAGAAGCTTGATGCAGCTTCAGAGTAAAACTTTCTGTACGCTTTAAATTATGGTTGTAAATTTTCAGTGGTGATTTTATTGTAATTATATTATGAATATAAATATAAAACATTTTAGTGCAAAGGCATCACTTTTTGCAAATGAAAGAGCTTTTGACCTTGGAAGATTTGCCAGTAAATGAAAACTACGGCAACTCACCCTAGGAAGTTTTGAAAGGACATTCATTGTTTTGTTTGCACTACAAATGCAGAATGAGCAAACAAAATTCAAACAACAGCAAAGAGGACCAAGGCAACAATAAACAGCCAATTTTATTTGTGAGAATAAAACTTGCCATTTTAAGTCTGGTTTCTTGCATGTAGCCATGCTCACTTCCTACTTGAAGTTACAAGTTTAAATGAAATAGAATTCCCTGCATGTTATGTTCTGAACTCTGCATCCAGGTTCTTGGCTTGTAGCCTCCATCAGCCCCCCCCCCCAAAAAAACCCAGAAGTGTTCATTAAAAATTCTTGTGCGAACCAGAACTTTGCCCCTCAGAAATCGCCAATGTGAATATTCATAAATAAAATATCTCCGACACTCACTTTCCTTTGGAACAAACTTTGTGAGCTTGCCTTTCACTTTCACTGGTAGAGGCTCCACGCGGCATTTCCCAGGCGGCGCTCTCCTGATAAAAATAGGAAACAAAAAATATTATTATAATGAAGCACAGCCCTCCTTCCCCTCATCCCCCAGTGAAATGTTAATGGTTGTGAGAAGAATAAAGACTACAGACCTACATAAATAAACATTTCTGAGCCAAAAACGCACTGTGTCTTACCGTGACGTGTCAACCATTTTGTAAACTACACCATTGGGAGCGGTGGCACTCGGGACTCCAGTGGACATGAAATAAAGTTCTCCTTGATGAAAAAGACCAAAAGAAGGAGGCATGAATCTTTCACAGGTATCCTGGGTGCTCCACTGAGTGGTTTACTATCACAAAGTTAAGTAGCGCAATGAAGTTTGTCAGCAGCAAACTCCAAAACCAACGCAGGGGGATTTCTGATGCATTCTCCAGATTGTCAGATTTGGTTTAAGTAAATGAAGATTTGTGTCGTGATCTGGGAACTAGAGACCTTTTCAGTGGTGGCCTCATATCTGTGGAACTCATTCCCAAGGGAGGGAAGTGTGGGACACCCCCCCCACTCCACTTTACTGGATTTTTTTAACCAATTCAATTACTTCTGCATAGCAAGGGAGTTCCCCTTCATGTATGTTGAAACTACTACCTTATTTTCAGATAGCCTAGTTTTGCTTCCAACCTGATACCAAACGGGTGGTTTCATGTCTATTATTACATCGCATACCTCCTACAGCTCCTAAGCTCCAAATCTCTACCTTGAGACTCTCATTCCTTAAAAGGACAGGCATTTATTGGCTATTTCAGTGCTACCCCCTTTATAAAAACAGGTGGTCCATCTAGTTATTCTCCATCATCTCTGTTTGCAGCAAGTGCCACCTATTTGAGTGTCCAGAACCACCACCAGCCCTCAGTATAGCTCAGGGATCTTGGCAAAGAGTCACAATTGCAGACGCCAAGGAACTTTGGTTTACAATTGCTGGGAGCCAAAACTCGTAAACTGCAAAATTGTGGATGCTGCTGCTTAGCAACAATGCTCAACACTGATGGGGGTGACGCTTTTGCCTGCATGTGCTATGGATTGTAAAATGAATGTTCTCTTATAAACCCGTCTCGAGCGAATCATGCTGCAGATCTAATCAACAGAATTGCCCAAGGGAGCGTCACTATCTCAAAGGTCCTTCCTCTCGTCCCTGAAGTCTCCAAATCCATGGACCAAAGAATCATCCATATGACAGAGCACCCTCGGTTTTATTTGTCATATAGAAACTCTGACGGTGGCTATCATCATTAGTTTCCAATTTCAACAACTGAAAGCTTTTTCAAGAGTTAGCCTTAACCAATGAAACTGATTGAGGGTTGATTTGGGGTCACGCTTCTTCATGAAATGCACAAGTAATTTATGGAATTCATTATTGCAAGATGTGCTGATAGCTACTTGATAGACTTGTTTTTTAAAAAAAGAAGAAGAAAAAGAAAACCCACAACGATTAGATTAGATTAGATTCATGGAGAAGAGAAACAGGCGCTAGCTAAGATGAGCAGAAATGGAACTTTCATGACTTAGGGCATCCCAGGGGCCAAAGGACAGAGCAGTTCTTCCCCTCCAACTGCAGAAAGGGAGGGAGAGGGAGAGATCCAGCGATACAAGCAACCCTGTTGTGGGGTAGAGAAACCTCTGCTGCCACTACCACTTCACTGTCACTGCTCCAATGGGGAAAAATATGTCATCCCGGGGTGGGTGGAAAACCTGGGGGGGGGAAACAACTGTAGAAGAAAACACCATCCAAATGAAGAGGTGGAGGAGAAACACAGGCACTTGACTTGGCACTGCACATTTGACATGGCAGAAGCTCTCCAGGGGTATAAGAAGGAGCCTTTCCAAGCCTTACCTGGAGAACCTGGGCAAAGCATGTGCTCTGCAACTCAGCTGTGGTCCATGCCCAAATCATAATGGTGTGTTGCCAAACTGTCTTAGCAGTGAATAAGTTTTCCGATGGGATTGGGGGGACGACTAAAAGCTTGATGGATCAACGGCACAGAGTTGCAGTGGACCTAAGGCGGGCTGAGGAAGAAGGCTTCGGAGCAAAGAATCTGGCACCCGAGGAATAAAGAATTACGTTTGTCCAAAGACGCTGAGATGATTAGCCACACATGATGTTTAGCAATTTAGTGCTTACCAGCCTCGTCTTCGGCAAAAGAGATGATATACTGATAGTAGTTATTGATAAGTCCAGGAAACATGCAGGTTTGACCTGTTCCCATGCATATTTCATTGTACTGCCAATCCCCAGTTGCTCGATTCTCTCTCAAGGACATGAGGCGCCTGTATGACAAAAAGCAAATGAGGTGCCCGGGGAGCGGGCGCTTATTAACTTGCATAAAACAATTTGAGAGAGAACTTTGTTCACGCCTACTCCAATCAAGACAATTTAATGTGTTTCCTCCCTCTCTCCAGAACACTGGGTGCCTTCAACAACAAATGGGAACTGAAGATGCACATAAGGGCTGTCTGCATTTTTGGCAGAGTTGAAGTGCACTCCTGAGCCAGATTAATTTGCAGCTCTGACCGCGAGTGATGAACATCATTTGCATATTGAACAGGGTGGGTGTCAAACTAGAGCTGAAGGTCAGTCTTTGTTCTACAAGGATAAGAACTTAACGGATTTTTTTTTTACCTTTTAAATTGTCTCCTTATTTCCAGTACCTAAACCCTATTGCCATCTTAATCATGAGGACTAGATGCTTTTTTTTAAGAGGCAAAGGTGGGATTCCTTGGAGCACATAAACCATGGGAACTTCCACATGAAACCCATGGAATATATATTGCTAATTTCAGTTAAACATTGGCATATAACTGGTCTATTAAAGCTAGGACACATGGGAGCTTGAAAACTATGAAGGCTAGAAAGGCCACCTGTAATTGGAAGCAAATTATTAAACACTGAGAATATATCAATCTGTCAAACACTATTTTAACTAAAGACAATTTTTTGAAAACGTTTATGGCAGGGCAAAATATTCAGATTCCTCTGGACTTAAGTTAAATATAAATCTGACTGCATGCAAAGCACGCTTACACATGGAACAGCAACATTAAGCCCTCGTCCTACTGTTACCTTCATAGAACTGAACGTTCATACGAAAATAAAAACATAGGATAATGGGATACACGAGTCAGTTGTGATAATGTATTAGTGGCTGAATGCTAAGCAATCATTGGCAGATCGGTAAGTGTTTACAGTGCGATAGGTTTTTACATCTCATACTTGAAAATTCCAAGAGGAGGAATTTCATTCGGTATGCATTGGTGCTTTCTGAAACAATAATGTAAAGCGAAAACAGTTATCCTTCAAAATTCATGCTGACCTGAATTTTCAAATGCATTTCTCCAGCCAACAATGTTTACAAAAAAAATGCATAAATTAAGGGGAGGTGTGCATTAAAATGTGCTTATTAGGAGAATTTCACATTAAATGCTGGTGGACTTTCATGAGGATGTTCTTTTAAAAAAATAAGTAAAATAAAATTGCTGCAAAATGTAGAGAACTAAATTTAAGATGGGGGGCGGGGGAAATGAGGAAACTAGGATATATGAAACTGACAGACCCTCTCATCTCCGATTCCAGCTGGCGTTGTTTATTGCTCACCTGATGGCTGCTCTGCTTGTCACTTACCCGCTCATAAAATCTCCAAATATGTACACCCCATTAAGGTTTGGAGACTCACAACCCCGATAGACATAGCCTCCTGTCACAGACTTCCCCATTTTGTGTGGATAAGCATATATAGGCAGAACATCATCTGCAGAGTGGGGAAAAGAGAAAATTATCATGCCTGGAGGATGCAAATCAGCCATTGTATAATCATTCATATATCAGGGTTCACTGGAGGCTGGAAAGAGTCATGCTGAATTCTGGGTTTTTTTTAATTCTATAGCCTGCTTTGTTTTAAACCCCCATAGAGTAGAAACAGAGTTAGAAACTGAGATGTGAAACCTAGGATCTAAATGGCACCTTAAACCTAGATTAAGGGCACAACAATGGAATATCTAGGCTCACTTATTTAATATAACAAGAATACAAAGCTGAAAATGAATGAACTGCAGCTAAAATATTATGTTCATTTTTCACATGGACTAGTCCTTCCCCTGTCCGCCCCTAATATTCTTAAGGGGGTCTTTTCTCCAATCTTCAGGGAGTAGCTGGAAGTGGGGAGGTAGAAAAAGGTCCTCCTTTCCTTCCAACCTGCAGTTTTAAGTCTGAAATCTTAGGCGCAGAGCTCAGAAACCATTCGCGATAATGAAATTCCCTGTCGCAAAATGATCCTAGAACAATGGGAATTTCAAGCACTGAGTAGAAGAGGTATATTTTAAAGAACCTTCTTCCAAAGACCACAGCATTTACAGGGCTCCTCTACCAGCAGAAATATCAGGGCTTTATTCCTCAAATACAACATGGCTTAACTGAAAATCCAGTTTATTGTAGCACTTAAAAGTCCCTCTAAATGATGCTGCATTGTCTGCTTATTGTAGCTCTGGATGTTCCTAGCATGAGCAGGAACATAGGAACCTGCCATATCCTGAACCAGGGTAAGTCCATCTAGTTCAATATAGTCCACAGACTGGAAGCAGAGTAAAGTCCCAGCCTTTGCCACTGAGCTACAGTCCAGGCACAAGCCATAAACATTTCTAAGGCAGTGCGTGGGAGCTGGTTTTGAGGCTCTGCTGCAACCTTTACGAATACACCATAGCAAAATTTACGAGCTACAGCCAGTCCTCGTTTTGTGCAGGACTTCCGTTCCGGACCCCTCCCTCCATTGCAGCAGCAGAGCATGTGAAAGCCTGCGCCTTTCCAAGATGTCTTTGTGACATTTTGGTGTCTACTTCCAGATTCAGCACCATGCGCTTGTGCACAATCACGTGGCGTTCAGACGCGCCTAACCGGGAGTTCCCTGTATTATAAATGGATGCGCACACAAATTTGAAGTTTCCCCAGACCTCTTGGCTTCTATAAATAAGTCACAGCAGTGTCTACAAACAATTTTTCACAGGGGAAGGACACCCCCTGTTGGATCACTCGGCTTCCTCTAACAAGAATGGGAGGATGACCTGATGAAAGAATACCAGCCTAAATGCGCATGATGTCTGAGCTCGTAATGGCTTATTCACTTATAGCACCATCTGATTTATTATTTCAATCTGGCGACAATTAAAAGGAGAAGCAAACTGCAATACTGTTTATGAGTGTCAGTCATCGGGATACAGACCCGTGCTGACATTCATCCCTTTTGCTCAGATCTAGTTAGCATAGCTGCCAAGTCTCCCGTATTCCCCGGGAAACCTCCGTTTTTCCAGCCGTTCCCAGCTGGAAAAACGGATTTTTTTTTTCCTGGATTACTTACCGGCCGGGGGAGGCTCCTACTGCACATGTCTGGAGTCTCTGGACATGCGCAGAAGTGATTTCGGGCACGGCAGCCATTTTGGAACTGGGCAGAGCATGCTCAGAAGTGACTTTCAATGCTGCTCTGCCCAGTTCCAAAATGGCGGCAGCGCGACTTCCGGTCTGCCGATCCCTTATTTTTCCAGCAGGAACTTGACAGGTATGCTAGTTAGCCAATTTAGTTCAGATGACCCTCCAGTCTGAAGTCTAGACTTGCATGCTGGCCATCTGATCTGAAGTCTAGATTTCACAACCTTTCTCTACTGACCTGGCTCAAAATTTAAGAAACTGGCTTGTTTTTAAGCAGCAGTGATGGAATTTTATAAAAGACAAGGTAGCATTTTTAAAAACAACAAAAAGAATGACTAATCTGTGCATGGGATTAATAGTTTAGAAACTAGGTTTTTATTGCTCTAGCTAGACTGTGATTGTAAGTATTCTGGAATCAAGTTCCAGTGACATCAACAAGGCTTACTTCCAAATACGTAGGTTTAGGCTTGGAACTCTCACATATTTATCCCTTATGGTGGTTTTTTAAAAAAAAAAAAAAAGCATTTCCTAAGGAAAAAACAGAACACAGAAGCCGGTAATATGTATGCCTCTGTGGGATTTTCATTAAGTAATAGTCTGGATAGCAGAGCTAAAATTGTCTTTTCCACATATTTGTCGAATCCATAATGCAACCACTCTGAAAAACTGGCACACTGGGGCATCATTAGCAACATAGCTGGCTAAGAAGCGGAACAGCAGCAATGGAACAGCAGCTCAGATTCCTTTCCCACTTCTCACTTGCTGTATAATCTGAAGAGCAGCAAGTCTGCTTCAGCACATTCTGCAATTCAGTTCCTATCCTCCTGGCCTGAAATTGTGACTGGAAAGTCTGAAGCTAAGTCTGCGGCTTGTGACTCTTCAAGCCTGAACACAGCCTACCAGTGGCCAGATTGCTCACCAGAACAAGACAGTCTGAGCATATAACACCAATCCTGGCACAACTGCACCGGCTGCTGGTTAGTTTCCAGGCCCAATTCTAAAGGCTGGTTTTGACCTGTAAAGCCTTAAACAGCTCAACACCTCAATTCCTTAAGGTCCGCCTCTTCCCATAATAACTGACCCAGTCCCCCTGCTTGTCATCTGACACCCTTCTCTATGCCCCCCATCCCAGAGAAGTTCAAAGGGTGGCAACAAGAGAATGGACCTTTTCTGTGGTGGCTCCGATTGTGAACTGCTCTCCCCATGAGACTGTCTTGGCACCATCATTACATGTCTTTAGGCATCAGGTAAAAACATTCCTCTTTACCCAGGTCTATGGCTGTTAATTAATCTATGGCCTGTGAAAATGTGGGGGAGGGGACTGTTATTATACTGACTATTTTATTATAAGGCTGTCTGCCAGTATGCTTTTTATTAGGTTTTTTTATCATTGATGTTCTGTAATGTGTTTTTAGTGTTGTTCACCACCCTGGGATCTTTTGATAAAGACCAGTATATAAATTGAAATAATAACAATAACAATACCAAAGGTTTGTGACATCTCCATCCTCTTTATACTTTTATACCCCGGGAGCGTCACACACACACACACTCACACACACACACACACACACACACACACACACACACGGGCTGGTGATCTAGTTGCATGAAGAATGATGCGTCATGAGCCCAAAATGTGTGCTTCCAAACAGGCAATACAAATTGCCAAAAAATCATCAAAGCAATTCACCGTCCAATTCAATTACTCAAAAGCCATAATCACCTAATGAGGAATTGGTGCAAAGCTTTTTGTCGTAGCAGCTAAACCCTTCTCTTGCTCTCCAGCCATAATTTTTCCCTTTCTCTACTATGTCGATTTCTTCGAATTTATTCTGCCCCACGTCACCACAGAAAAGCCGGCTTTTCCCTTCCTTTGTGTAGGGGTCACCTCTGTCGAAAGAGCAGCGCCACATATTCCTCACCCCATAAGCATAGACTTCTGGCCGGGCTTTTGGCTCGTTAATGAAAGGATTGTCCGGAGGGATTCTATAAAGAGGACCGTGGTCATTGTTGTCCACATTGATCCGGAGGACTTTGCCTAACAGCGTTGACCTGTCAAAGGGCAAAACACCGAAATAACATTCTGTTAAAACTTTCCCTTCCATTAGATTATTGCAATACATGAACACAGCAGCAAGGAGACTAAGAGTGCATATATCAATTTTATTAGGAGTTCAAACGGATGTTTTTGAATATTTTGCACGGGTGTGCTATGGCATATTAAATAACCAGAAGTGATTTGGTAAATGAATCAAGCGTTTCATTAAGCAATGGCTGGTCTCTAAGATGGGCTGCAAATGTATTTTCAGCTGACTGTGTTTTTGTCTGTTTTGATCCCATTTGAATTGTGTGCTTCCTGAATGTATTTTAATGTGTTCTGCTACTTGCCCAAGTTTTCTACTAAGTTCACTGGAAAGCTGAATTAATAAGCATGCATGTCTTTCTTCCTCACAAGTCATACCAGGTGAAAAAAATATTGTTAAACCCTTCTGCTTATGTAAATAATAGGTGGTTTGGAATGTATTCTTCCTCGCAGAAACCCTAAAAATTGGGATAATGACTGGCAAAAGGGCATCACTCATTTTGCTCAGTCCGTGCCATCACTGGGCTTTCTAGTGAGACTACCAAGCTGAGAGTGTTTATTCTGGACATTCACACACCAGAACTTGGAGCAAGACCATCTTATTTCAAAGGGACTATTGAGAATGCTTCCCAAGGATATGCCCTTCTGCGGTGATCTGTGTGACATATTTAAACTAGTGGCTTTAATGATTTCTTTAAAATCTTCCTTGGCTACTGACTGAAGTGGGTCTCAAGCTACCAGAAAAGCAAGCTCAGTTCTGGACAACAGTAAATTCAACTTTTTGGATCATATTATAAGAAAATCATTATATCATATATGGGACAAATATAAGAATTTATTGGAAAATAAGACCCTGTGGTGGATATCACCACTAGAAGTGTTAGCAGTCAAAAAATTAAATATGGAAAGAGGTTGGTTAACTTATAGAGAGTTGCTGAAAGAGGAGGGAAATCAGTTGAAATTGAAGAAGTATGAAAATATAAATCATTTGTTTACTGATTATTTCCAATATCACCAGCTAAATGATATATTTAAATTGGGGGGGAATGGGTTTTGAGAAAGAAATCTCAAGATTACAAAAAGATCTGTTGGAAAGTAATGAAAAGGTTCTATCAAAAGTATATAAAATGTTGTTGGGGTGGGAGACAAAAGATGAAGAAGTGAAATCGGTAATGATACATCGGGCAAAATATGTGGGGCATAATATACAATTTGAGGCATGGGAAAAGTTATGGAAGGTTGATTTAAGATTTACCGCATGCTGTTCATTAAAGGAGAACTATATGAAAATGATGTATAGATGGTATTTAACTCCTACAAGACTTGCAAAAATATAACAAAAAATGTCAAATTTGTGTTGGAAATTTAAAAATAACGAAGGTACATTTCTCCATATGTGCATAGCTGCCAAATATCCCGTTTTTCACGGGAAACCGCCAGATTTTAATCCGTTTCCCGCTGTTCTCCCGAATGTAGAAGAAAAATCCCGGAAATCCCCTGGATTTCCTACCCACCAGGGAGCCTCCATTTTGGGTGCCGCTCTTTCCATGTGTGGGCACCAGAAATAGGGCAGAGCGGCACCGGAAGTCACTTCTACGCATGCCCGGCAGCCATCTTGATGGCGGCTGCATGGCGGCAGCTGTCACCAAGATGGCCGCTGCCATGCGGCCACCACCAAGATGGCTGCCGGGCATGCGTAGAAGCGACTTCCAGTGCCGCTCTGCCCTATTTCCGGTGCCCACACATGGTCAGAGTGGCCCCGAAAGTTGCTTCTACGCTGTTCCCACATTTTTCAGCGGGAGACTTAGGTTGCTGGTGACAAATACTGGCAAATAGCTAGTGCTTTTGCATTTGGAACCAAAGGTACCTTTTTTGCACTAATTGTACAAAAGTTGGCAAATTAGGCAGAAATTTGCCAGATCACAAAACACACAAAATCTGCTACATAAGAGCATGCCATTATGCCAGCCTTCTCCAAACTGATGCCCTCTGGATGTTCTGGACTACAACTCCCATCAGCCCCAGTCTGCTGGTCAGGGATGATAGGAGTTGTAGTCCAGACCATCCAGAGGGCATCAGGTTGAGGAAGGTTGCATTATTGCACTGAGTAGCCCAGCATGCAACCTGAGGACAAGAAAAGCAATAAAAGTATGTACTACTGCTGAACCTAATCTGACTTCTACATAAAATCAACAGAGTGCAGCCTGCCTGCTCCATTCCCAAAAAGAACATGTCTGTCAGATTCCTACTTGTTTTGAGCATTTCCAAACGACCCAAAAGGATCACCGGCCATTCCCCCATCTCCAGTGAAGATATAAAGATAACCATCATCTCCAAACAACAACTCGCCTCCATTATGATTGGAAGCTGGTTCATCTATCTCGAGAATTACCCTGCGGAGAAAAGAGAAAGAAATAATGCTAGGGGCAAAATATTAGCAATACAGATGAACAATATAACAAAGCGAAGCCTGTTGACATTTGTTAAGGATTGGAAATTTGTTATGGACTTTTTGTGTGTGTGAAACAGAAAATGGAGTTGTAATATCGGGATTTGAAGACTGAAAAATAAAATACTGGCTTATAGAAGATATAATGGTTGAAATTTAAGGAATGAATATTATATGTAGTTGCAGGACATAGAGCCAAAAGTCATTTTACTCTTTCTATCTTTCTGTAGTTCCCACCCTCTTCTTAAACACAGTACTCCAGATGTAGTCTGACCAAAGCAGAATAGAGTGGTGCTATTACTTCCCTTGATCTGGACACGATACTTATGCTAACATTGAGAGTGAGAGTACCCATTGTGGTCTTTAAGGACATAAGTAGAGTCTTGCTGGATCAGGCCAAAAGCCCATCTAGTCCAGTATCCTGTTCTCACTGTGGCTGACCAGATGCATTCTTGGAAGCCCACAATCAGGACATAAGCAATACTCTCCTTGCTTACGGTAACCAAAAGCCAGTACTCAAGAGACGAACTGCCTCTGATAGCAGAGGAGGAACACAGTCCTCAAGGGTAGTAGCTACTGATAGCCTTCTCGTTCACGAAATCTGTCTAATCCTCTTTTAAAGTCATCCATAGAATCATAATTTAACTATGCGCTGACTGAAGAAGTACTTCCTTTGTCTGTTCTGAATCTTCCCAACAGTCAGCCTCACTGGATGACCCTGAGTTCTAGTATTACAACAGAAAGGAAAACTTACGGTATCTCTCTCTAGTTTCTCCATCCCATGTGCCATCTTAACATTTTGTTATCATGTCCCCTCTCATTCTGTCTGCCCACCCACAGGCACACACACTCACACACAAAATTTTGAAGGAAAAAAATTGCTGGCCAAGACACAAATCCACTTAAGACCTACTTCTACCTGCAGTGATTAAAGTGGGCTGATGTTGCTTTTCACCCTTCCTCGCTGCTGTTTTGTCATGATGACCTCACGTTGGGCTAAATGTCTGGAGACGCCCAAAGTACAACCAAACAAAAGGCAGTCCAGCTGGAACTGTTCTCCTGTGTTCCAAGAGCCCAGACGGTTCAATGAAAAACAAAATGAAGGTCACCTGGCGTTATTATTTTCCTACTTGCTTTCCAAAGACATGCTAATAAACAGCCACAGTTGCACATCACCGTTTCCTGTTCAACCTAAGGAAACCTGGTCTGTTGCTACTTACCTAGCTATGCCACACCCCTGCTCCAGGCCAGCTGACCCCATTGTCCAACATCTCCTGTTTTCTGTTGAGGGTGTTGTTGTCCTACTGTTTGACCTTAAGAGCATAAGGCTTGTAATTACGCCCCACTGCCCTATCCACTAGAAAGGAAGTAAAATAAAAAAATTCCTTCAGTAGCACCTTAAAGACCAACTAAGTTTTTATTTTGGTATAAGCTTTCGTGTGCATGCACACTTCTTCAGATACGCTGAAATAGGAGTCCCCAGGCGCTTATGTAGAGAAGGGGTGGGGAGGGGGTGGGGAGGGGAGGGGGTATCACTCAGAAGGGTGGTGGAAGTGGGTGATTGACTGACTGATAGCTGTTGATGACCGAAAACGACTGCAAATGGTTTTGCATGAAAAAGCAAGGGTTGAGACAATGAGATGGCTGAAGATCGCTTTATCATGTATAATGAGATAAGAATCCAGTGTCTCTGTTCAAACCAGGTCCCTCCATGGTTTTCAGCTTGGTGATAAGTTGTAATTCAGCAACTTCTCTTTCCAGTCTATTTCTGAAATTCTTTTGTAGTAAGACAGCTACTTTGAGATCTTGTATAGAATGTCCTGGGAGATTGAAGTGTTCTCCTACTGGTTTTTCTGTCTTCTGGTTCCTGATGTCAGATTTATGTCCATTTATCCTTTGGCGTAGGGTTTGGCCTGTTTGTCCAATATAGAGAGCTGAAGGGCACTGTTGGCATTTGATGGCATACACAATGTTAGAAGATGAGCAATTAAATAGTCCTGAGATGGTATGTTGTTGGGGCCAGTAATGGTGTTGTCCGGGTGTATGTGGCAGCAAAGTTGGCATCTGGGTTTATTGCAGGCTCTGGTACCAGTGTCCATGTTAAGTCTGGTGGTTGTATTATTGTGGGTGAGGAGTTGTTTAAGATTGGGTGGCTGTCTGTAGGCAATGAAAGGTCTTCCTCCCAGAGCTTGAGAAAGGGAGCTGTCATTGTCCAGGAGAGGCTGTAGATCTCTGATGATGCGTTGTACTGTTTTAACTTGGGAGCTGTATGTGATGCCTAGTGGTGTTCTGTTATTTTCTTTTTTGGGTCTGTCTTGCAGCAGGTTCTCTCTAGGTATCAGTCTGGCTCTGTTGATCTGTTGTTTAACTTCATCAGGTGGATATTTTAGTTCTAAAAAGGTTTGCTGTAGATCTCTTAGGTGAGATTCTCTGTCTGTAGAGTTGGAACAGATGCGGTTGTAACGTAGGGCCTGGCTGTATACGATGGATTGTTTGGTATGTTTGGGATGGTAGCTAGAGGCATGTAGATATGTTTGTCAGTCAGTTGGTTTTCTGTATAAGGTGGTGTCTATACGTCCATCCTGTATTTTTATAGTAGTGTCCAAAAAATGTATTTCTTGCATGGATTGGTTCATTGTTAGGTTGATGGTGGGGTGAAAGTCATTGAAAGTCTGGTGGAAGGTTTCCAGGGTCTGTTGTCCATGTGTCCAGATAATAAAAATATCGTCAATGTATCGCAGGTACAAGAGAGGTTTGAGTGGGTAGGAGTTTAGGAAACGTTGTTCTAAATCTGCCATGAAGATGTTGGCATACTGTGGGGCCATGCGGGTGCCCATGGCTGTGCCGCTGGTCTGGAGGAACAGGTCATCACCAAATTTGAAGTGGTTGTGGGTAAGGACAAAGTGGCAGAGTTTGGTAGCAAAGTCCGCTGTGGTTTTATCTGAAATGGTGTTCCTTATGGCTTGTAAACCATTATTGTGTGGGATGTTGGTATATAGAGATTCCACATCCATAGTGGCTAGTATAGTATTGTTAGGAAGATTGTTCAAAGATTGTATTTTCCTCAGAAAATCTGTGGTGTCACATACGTAGCTGGGAGCACTGATAGCATATGGTTTCAGAACATATAGCCGGAGACACTAGAAAGGAAAACGTCCTTTCTGCCACTATAGGTTGGCGATTCCAACCTTGACCAGCAACCCTTCCATACCTCCCTCAGGTAAAAAAGGTAAAGGACCCCTGGACAGTTAAGTCCAGTCAAAGACAACTATGGGGTTGTGGCACTCATCTCACTTCAGGCCGAGGGAGCTGGCGTTTGTGCACAGACAGCTTTCTGGGTTATGTGGCCAGCATGACTAAACCGCTTCTGGCTTAATGGAACACTATGAGGGAAACCAGAGCGCACGGAAATGCCGTTTACCTTCCTGCCGCAGTGGTACCTATTTATCTACTTGCACTGGCATGCTTTCAAACTGCTAGGCTGGCAGGAGCTGGGACAGAGCAAGGAGAGCTCACCCCGTCGCGGGGAATCGAACCCCCGACCTTCTGAACAGCAAGCCCAAGAGGCTCAGTGGTTTAGACCACAGCGCCACCTTTTACCTTTACCTCCCTCAGGTAGACACCTCCCCACCAGTGCTATTTTTCCAGAAAAAGAGGTCGCGGAACTCACCATGAACACCTCCCTCGTTCTCTTAGAATGGCAATGGCGTCCACCTAAAAAGTGCCGGAGGTTCTGGCTGAACAAAAACCCTGCCCCCCCACCCTACAAACCAAGAGGCTTTTGCAGGGCTCAGGTGGTTGCAGGGGGAAATACGTTGTGGGAATATTTCCTTGCATGAATTTTATCAACTTATCTTAGCATCCAAACCAATATATTTGCCATGCAGCCCTAGCGGGAGTCAGAGGCTTGCCTCTCCCTATTTTGTTCTGACAAAGGTAGCCCTAAACCAACAAGAGAATCTTATATTGGTGAGCAAACCAGACCAGGAAGATTTTAGGAGGGTCGGGAGTGTCAACTGTCCTGTCCTACTGGTGCAAAGAGGTGCCCTGGGCAGGTGTGGATGGCTTCCCTTGCAGTCCCTTCCATTAGGCAGGCAGGGTCATGAAGCACAGACAGAACAGACCTAACGCCCCTCAGGTCACTGGAGTTAATCACCACAGTGGGCTCGAGTCCTGGCAGCAAAGTCATGGGAGGAAATAAAACATACTTGAGTTCTCACGCATACATCACAATGATATCACCCCTGCCTTTTGAGCAGCAACTTTGCTCTTCGCAAACTAAGTGGGAATTGCAGCAAACATCAGTGCAAATGCGCGGTGAAGAAGGGAACTGAGAAGCACAGGCCAATGAGCAATGCATGCCAATGTGCAACGCAACAAGAACATCGTTCAGTTGGAGGCTAAAACTGAAGGGGATCTATCTGAATTCTAAATATTATTTCCTATGAACAGCTCTGCAAAACTTTTCGGCCCCTTGAGAACACTTAAAGCATGATTTGTTTCTGTTCATGTAATCTTAAGGCTATAAAGGGAATGCAAGTCATCTTGACCAGGGATGGGTGGCCTGTTGCCCTCCAGATGTTGGACTACAGTTCCCATCATCCTTGACCACAGGCCATGCTTTCTGGGGCTGATAGAGGAGTTGACCAGCTGGAGGGTCACAGGTTCCCCATCCCTGATCTAGGACAAAGCCACTGAGCCGCTCCATATTAATTCTTCTTCAGCTAAACAGTCATTATCCAAAGCATTGCGTGCCAAAAGCAAAGTGCACTGGAGCCATAGGTGTCTGTAGACACAGAACAGTTTAGTAAACACACCCAGATGTCTGAAACCAAGCCAGCTGAACCACATGCTGCAGAAAATGAAAATCCCCAGGAGGGAACACTCATTTGCAGACTCTAGTATGGAATCTAGTGTAGTAGAATCTAGTGAGCCACTACATTTTCTTGGCTCTCTGACTCATGTCAGTCTTAGCCAATGTCCATCTTCAGTTGTGGCAATGGCCAATGAAGGGATCTTCAGAAAAACCATTTTACCTTTTTAAGTTTATGGGGCTCCTCAGACTGGGGGAGCAGCGTATTCCAGAAGCAGCCAGGAAGCATTGGAAACGCAAGCTGCATTTTGTCTATACATCACTTTTTCACACTTTCCTACTCTGGGTGGCTTGGTCTACACATGCATCGGACTTTAGCTTTCTGTCTGTGATGGAAACATGCTGAGATGCAGGTAACAGAATGTGTTGCTATTAAGACTGTGTACACATTGCCATTTGCTCTGACTCTAATGCGCTTCCACAACCGGCGTTCAAAGCCATGTTCACTTGATTTTTACCTACAATCCATATCTAGCCTGCATTTTCTTGAAAACGACTGCTTTTTTAATGCATTTTTCTTCTAACCAGTTTCCATCTGATTTGAAAATGGAAACTGCGGTTAAGCTGAGAAGTGTACATTTGAAACAGCCATCGCTCGTGCCCAGATGACAGCTTCAATGAATAGGAGTTCTGGGGGGTTGCGAGCCTGGGGAAACCGAATATGTACAGTGGTACCTTGGTTTATGAACTTAATCCGCTGGTGCCCTTCCACTATTCAGATTCCGTTCTTAGACCAAAGTAAAGTTCTCAAACCGGGACACTATTTCCGGTTTTGTGGAGTTTGTAAACCAAATCGTTCTTAAACCGGACTGTTCTTAAACTGAGGTACCACTGTACTGTACACTGAGTGAATACATCCCTGCTCCCTCCCTAGTGTGTACAGCAACATGTACATGTGACTTGAAACACAGCACACAGGGGTGGGAGGAATAGCACTTGCTGTGTTTTAAGCCGCTAATGTGTATACAGCCAAAGCAATCCTTAGATGTGCATGTTTGCCCTCCAGCATCTTAAATAAATGTGACAGATAAAGGTGCATACAATACCTTTCAGAACCATGGTCCACAGAGTTCATGTCATCAGGAGAAATTCTGAACTCACTGATTCGGATTCTCTCTTCATACTGCACTTCAACTGAATAGTAGACATACACTTTACCATTAAATTTGAATTTAGGATGGAAGACTATACCTAGAAAACCTCTCTCATCTCCTTCCCAAGGTGAGGTCAGTACAGCTTCACTGATGTTCAGAAAGGGTTTTTCAAGCCGTGACCGATCTGGGAGGTAGGTCCAGACTAAGCCAACTTGCTCAGCAATGAAGAATCTGTGAGTTCCGTCGTTTGCATGCACCATGGCCACTGGATTCCTTAGCCCGTTGGCGACCTCAGTTAGGCACAGCTGTAGACATCCTTCTGAATCAGCAACCACTAGCCCAAGGTTTTGATTGAGATTGTTATTGACCAGGAGGTGGGGGAAGCAGTAGTCGGTGTCGTCGAGGGACAAATAATGGCAGAACTTTGCCATGTTGCCTTCCAGGGACAGTAACTCTTCATCCGGGGTAAGGTAACGGAACATGGCCCTGCAGGTTTGCCACACTTGTACGCAGTAATCTTTGCACAGTCCTGGAACAGTTCTCTCTGGAGTGGAAGGGTCTTCAGCATCATACAGGTGAGCAGCATAGGGGGAGCATTCCTGCAGGTAAAGGCAGAACCCCCGTGTCAGTTGTTTCTATTCATTGCATCATTAGCCCAAATAGGAGACTCTGCTTTGGCTCACTAAAAGCCAAACTAAATGTGATATTAAATGCATGAATGCATTAACACAGGGTTTCCCGAACTTGTGTCTCCAGTTGTTTTGGGACTACAACTCCCATCATCCCTAGCTAGCAGGACCAGTGGTTATGGATGATGGGAACTGTAGTCCAAAAACAGCTGGAGACCCAAGTTTGGGGAAACCCAACCTTAATGTGTCTAGAAGGTTACTGACAAGCTGGAACGTGTCCAGAGGAGGGTCACCAAAATGATCAAAGGCCTGGAAATGATGCCTTATGAGGAACGGCTTAGGGAGCTGGGTATGTTTAGCCTGGAGAAGAGAAGGTTAAGGGGTGATATGATAGCCATGTTCAAATATATTAGAGGATGCCATATGCAAGAAGGTAAAATGTTGTTTTCTGCTGCTCCAGAGAAGGGGACACGAAGCAATGGATTCAAACTACAAGAAAGAAGATTCCACCTAAACATTAGAAAGAACTTCCTGACAGTAAGAGCTGTTCGACAGTGGAATTTGCTGCCAAGGAGTGTGGTGGAGTCTCCTTCTTTGGAGGTCTTTAAGCAGAGGCTTGACAGCCACCTGTCAGGAATGCTTTGATGGTGTTTCCTGCTTGGCAGGGGGTTGGACTAGATGTCCCTTGTGGTCTCTTCCAACTTTATGATTCTATGAGTCCCCACCCCCACAACTAACAGCCATGCAGGGAAGCAATCAAGACCATAAGGAAGTGGGGATTAACTATCCCCCCCCCACTCCTAGTGTGATCCCAAAGGAAATTGCTCCCCACTGCAAGCTGCTATTGACGCTGGGGAGGGGGGGGGGACTTTGATTGGCATCAATTTAAAGCTTCTCTCCTGAAGCTATTGGGGATGTTTTCTGGAAACAATACTGGGTTATATGGTTCAAAATGGTACACGACAGCTTCATATGTCAAGATTAGCTCTGTGCTTTGGATGTTTGGAAACCAGTTTATTGATCACGAGCAAAACCATTATTTAAATATTGTTAAGATCCCAAAGTTCAAGATACTTTAAATGTTCTAAAGCTGCAGCTATGTTGATTTTATAACATGTTAGTACGTTGAACAACAACAAAAAGGTCTTATTAGTGTGCTGCAACTTCAGGAAGAGAATGGCTTGCTGCACACCAACTCATATTTCTGCATGCAAAAGCAAAAAGATATAGATGTGGGCATTGAGCTGCTTTTATTTTTCTGCAACTACAGCTGAAATTGGGGAGTTTAGCACACAGCAAAATGTGAGAATGTTAGTCATCTGTCTAGCCACAAAGAGACAAACTGAAGGCATTTGGAGAGAAACTGACTCAATGATTGCTTTACCGTACACCAAGATTCAGTGGGATATCTCCATGCCATGTGGGGATAATCTAGTATTTTCTTCCAGTTGGTTTCAGGACAGAGCTGGTCTGGCTTTTAAGGCAACAGCTGTATTGATTTTACTTTCTCCTATGAGCAAAAACCTAAGATAGCATGTCCTTAAATCTCTTATTCAGTTGCAATTCAGCCAGCAATTCCAAACTGCCTGCACTGGGGAGTTTGATCATTGCCAGTTCCTACAAGATCTCCTTGCAGCCAGAGGCAAACTCTCACCTCTGGTACCCAGGAATGTGCTTAATGTATTGTCCGAACTTATTCAGATCCAATGGTAGGTCTGCAGAGGAACCTCGTTGTTTTTGCTTTAAGACAGGACTATAAGATACAAGCAGAAAAAGAAGATACAAAGCAACTTGCAACTTAGATCTTATGCCAGGGATAATGTGGTACGCATTTGGGGGCAAGCAGAGGGTCAGTATGTTTTAGAGCAGGCACCCCCCAACTGCGGCCCTCCAGATGTTTTGGCCTACAACTCCCATGATCCCTAGCTAACAGGACCAGTGGTCGGGGAAGATGGGAAATGTAGTCCAAAACGTCTGGAGGGCCGAAGTTTGGGGATACCTGTTTTAGAGGGTGTGTGGAACACAAACAACAAATCCTCAAAAGAAAAAGGACCTACAGACATGTTTCAAGAAGACAGCTAAAAAAAATAATGCAAGGCATTACCACGCCAAGCAGAACCAAGGTAAGAAGCATTGCAAATGTCCTATTACCGTACTTTCAAAACCAGCATTCTTAGCTGGGGTAATCTATCTGCTGCATGTACACACCACACTGACCTTGTTCACACATAACACTAAGCCAAACCATGGCTTAGCATAAATGAGCAAATGTGTAGACTCCTGAGAGGAGACAGTGGCCACTTCATTCCTCGTGGTTTAGCTGTCCTAGACAAACTATAGACCAGGCATCCCCAAACTTCGGCCCTCCAGATGTTTTGGACTACAATTCCCATCTTCCCCGACCACTGGTCCTGCTAGCTAGGGATCATGGGAGTTGTAGGCCAAAACATCTGGAGGGCCGCAGTTTGGGGATGCCTGCTATAGACTGTAAGTTAGTCGCTGGTTACAGCTTATGCTTTGTCTGTGCTAAACCATGGTTTGGATTAGTGTTGTGTGCAAAGCAGGGCACACACATAGAGAGATGGTATCTGAAGAAGTGTGCATGCACACGAAAGCTCATACCAAAATAAAAACTTAGTTGGTCTTTAAGGTGCTACTGAAGGAATTTTTTAATTTTACTTCGACCCAGACCAACACGGCTACCTACCTGTAAACAGAGAGAGATGGGCAGGTTATAAATATATTATTATTATTATTATTATTATTATTATTATTATTATTATTATTATTATTACACATAGCACATTCCTCACTAAGTAAAGCAGAAATTCTGCAATTTGTATGCAGTATGCAAATTTACATCTGTCTGCCTATTTTCAGTCATTTATTTTGTTTCCATTACGCTTGAGAAGCAGTAAGAAGCTATTCTGAAATACTGACTTTTGAAATACTGACTTCTGAATACAAAAAGCCCTACTGAGCTTTTTTTCGAGGTTTCACTGGATATCTCCAACATCAGTTAAAGCCAATTCTAACAGGCAACAGAGTTTAAAACTTTTTTAAAAGACTTTCTTGTTCTAGCAAGCATTTTAAGGTAGCATTCAGTTTTATTATAAACCTTTATTTGTTTTATTGTCCAGTTTTCTGTGGATTGTTCTTATGTACACTGCTTGGAAATGCAAACAATTAAGAGGCATATAAATGTCTTAAATAAAAAAGTAAACTCACAGCTGAATTTATCAACAGCCTCCACTGAAAAAGAAACATGGCTGAAATGATGTGAAACTTCTCTAGCTGTGGCATTCACACATATGCAGGTCATCAATTTAGGTGACGAACATGCACATGTGAACCAGTGCCCTGAGATATTTACTGCATTAACCATGACTTCCACTGAGTTCATTGGGACCTGCTCCATCGGGATGTTGTGGACTCTCCTACCTTGGAGGTTTTTAAGCAAAGGTTGGTTGGCCATCTGTCATGGATGCTTCAGTTGAGATTCCTGCATTGCAGGGGGGTTGGACTAGATCAGGCATAGGCAAACTCAGACCTCCAGATGTTTTGTGACTACAACTCCCATCATCCCCAGCTAACAGGTCAGGGATGATGGGAATTGTACTTTCAAAACATCTGGAGGGCCGACTTTGCCTATGCCTGAACTAGATGATCCTCGGGGTATCTTCCAACTCTATGATTCTACTCTCTAATAAAGCAAGATAAAGCTTGCAACCTAGAAGGGTCAGAGATTTTTTTGTACAGTGGTACCTCGGTTTGCGACCGCCTCGGGGAGCAACCACTTCAGTTTCCGACCACCGTGGACCCGGAAATGTTTACATCCAGGTTCCGCGGCGCTCGGATGCGCAGAAGCGAGCTGTGCAGTGCGTGCATGCGCAGAAGCGTGCCTCGGGGAGCAACGAACTCGTCGAGCGACCAGCTCCCCGGAACCAATTGTGGTCGCAAACCGAGGTACCACTGTACTAGTGTAATCCCTTTAACTCCCTTTAGGAGGTTCGATTCCCCCATCCTTCGAGGAACATAAAATATCACAGGGGCAAAAAGATAGGGCTTTGACAATCTATTTGAGGGCTATTGCCAGCAGTGCAGATAGACAGTTTCTTTTGACTACTGCAGATGGAATAGATATGGCAATGTGATCAACATTTCTTTCTATTCCCGGAAGAGAAACAATGTCATATAATAAACCACAACTAAATATAGGAAGAGCTGGAATTTGGAGTATTCAGATTCATACACAGAGACACTTGTCAAAATAATGTGACTAATGAATACATTTTGAGGCAAATTACCATCTGCGAGTCTGAGAAGCAGGGCCTAAATCAGTCTAATGGATCCCTTTAAATTATTCATCTGCTATAGCATAAAAACATAAGCACGACGAATGGCGGAAAGTGGCGTGTATGGGACTTCAGAGCTGTGGACGATGCAGTTTTTTGACACACAAGATGAGGAACAAAACAATGGCCGTAACCTATGACCTTCATCTCCAGAGCTAAACACCACAAAAACACACTGCAAATTTCCCACAAGCCCTCCATCAGCAATGCTCTGCAAGAACTTGACAACTCTTGCACCTAAGGTATTCCCTGCTAGTCCAACTCAGAGTAGACCCACTAATGGCAATGGACTTGGCTATCTTAGGTTCATTACATTCAAGGAGTCTATGCTGAGTAGGACTTAACTGAACACAACCCTTGGCATTTTCAACAAATGCTTCTTTTTAGCCTCCATTTATCCCAAATACAGTCGTACATTGGCTGACGAACGTCTTGGCAGCCAAACATTTTGGCTCCCGAACGCCGCAAACCCGGAAGTGAGTATTCCGGTTTGCGAACGTTCTTTGGAACCCGAATGTCCGATGTGGCTTCTGTGGCTTCCATTTGTGTGCAGGAAGCTCCTGCAGCCAGTCGGAAGCCGCGCCTTGGTTTTCGAAGGTTTTCAGAAGTTGAAGGGACTTCTGGAACGGATTCCGTTCGACAACCAAGGTACGACTGTACACCTATTTAAAGGTGTTTCCAGACCACCTATTTATTAAGCGCTCATCCTGATTCGTTTGCAGGGAGGTTAAACGGTATTTAGTGAGCATGCATACTTATTTGTTTGTGGAAAGGTTAGATATTGCATCAAGTAAAGGTTATCTCATACTTTACGGTGCATTTCCCCATCACTTTCCTTATCGCAAACAGTTCAAACTTTTAGGGATGTGAGTTTTCTGGGCAAGACCTCCCAAACAATTACAAATTGCACAGCCAGTGATCTGAATACCGCTTAAAACTAGTGACAGTCTGGAAATGCCCTAAGTTATGCAACTTTCACTGCCAGTACAGACAACATGTTAGCTTTCTCTAAATGACAAGGGAGAGATCCAGTGCCCAACACAGAATCATATGCCAACATGCCCGTGTCTTCTTTGGAGCAAATTCTTCCTGTTTCATTGTGAAATAATAAAATATGATGTTAAGACCTTGTGAATTAATATAAATATTTACAATGTCTTCTGAATCATTTGTTCCTGCCTAGGATAAACTAAGAGTTCGATTAGCTCAGTTGGTTAGAACATGGTATGGAAAACACCAAGGTTGCAAGTTTGATGGGATAGCTGCATATTCCTGCATTCTAGGGAGTTGGTCTAGATCAGGCATCCCCAAACTTCGGCCCTCCAGATGTTTTGGACTACAATTCCCATCATCCCTGACCACTGGTCCTCTTAGCTAGGGATCATGGGAGTTGTAGGCCAAAACATCTGGAGGGCCGCAGTTTGGGGATGCCTGGTCTAGATGATACTCAGGGTCCCTTCCATCTCTACAATTCTATGATTCTAAATAGCCTTTCGGTCCCTTTCCACTATGCAGCTCTGTGACTCAATAGGACAATACCAGTTGCCATGTTGCAGATATGAAATAAAATAGAAGCTAAAAGATGCCTAGAATGAAAATATACAAGGCGTTGGTATTCTCTCCTCTTTTTGGCAGACACTTACCTAGTACACATTCTACTATGCCAAGGGTACAGGAATAGATTCAGAAAAGTATGGAAAATCAAGCAAATCTCTGCAATGCCTTTCATGTACTGTATTGGGGTTTTCAGGTGTTGTTACCATCCTCTGGAAGAGGGACTGAGCACAGAATGGACAAAGCAAGCAAAGAGAATCGCTTGACAAAGCATATCCTGTAGAAATGAGAATTATACAGCCTGTTCATTGAGACCTGTCCAACGCACCTGGTGCTGGAGGAAAGCTCATGGCTTAAGAACACACAAGAGTCCTGATATTATTAATCTATGTACCAGCATGTGTTTGGTCCAGCAAGTTTTGCAAGCAAGACAAGGAGGCTGCATGCTATTATGAAGAGCAAATAGCTTCTTATTTTACTCAGAAGATTCTAAAAGTAGGGCTAACTCACAGGGGGGGGGGAACCCTCAGATCATTCACTTTGTTGGAGAAGGTGCATGGACAAAGAGGGATATGATGTCTAACCGTAGGGAAGCAACATCATCTGTGCCCTTCACCAGCCTAGCTGGTGAATACGGAACCAGACAGAATGCAGGAATCACTTGAATAGCCTATGTTTGCAAAATCCTGTAAGGAGGATCACAGCTGGCTGCAATGAAGAAAACCTTGACATTTACCTCTTGGGTGAAAGCAGAGTGTAGGTTATACTTCATAAAGATGAACTGGGTGCAAACACATATGGGACAGTGGAGCATCTATCCCATCTACCTAAATATGCAGACTGAAGGATGGGCCTATCTGTTTATGGGGAAGGGTTTCTAATGGAAGTGCCATTTCACAAGGCAGGACAACCCTTGCATTCCCTTGGCAGTGCACCTCATGGCAGTGCATGAAAGGATTATAGAAAGCTGCCTTGTCCATCAACTCCAGGGATGGGGAACCAGTGACCCTGCAGACATGGACAGACTGCAACTGCCATCAGCCCCATCCAGCATGCCCTGTGCTCAGGGATGATGGGAATTGTAGTCCAAATACAGCTGGAGACCTAAGTTTGAGAAACTGATGGAAGACTCCAGCTGCAGCTTAGCTGCAGTCTTTCTCATCATATGATACCTGGACTTTTGGATTAAACCTGGCTGGGTGGGACATTCTGCTTTATCCCCTTTTCTGCAGCAGCTGGGTGCCAACAAGACAGGGCAGCACTGTCCATTTATTTAACCCAGTGTGGCTGCTCTAGGTGAAAACCGTGGATGTTTTCCTTGGTTTATATCCCAGCTGTACATCGTTCTCTCCCCTGCTCCATTTTATCTTCACAACACTCCTGTGAGGTAGGTCAGGCTGAAAGGAAGCGATTGACCCGATAAGTCACCCAATAAGCTTCAGGGCTGAGTGGGGATTTGAACCCTGGTCTCCCAGGTCCCACACTCTAACTAGGCCCCTCTCACTAGGATTTGGGGGGGGGGGTGCGGGTGGGAAGAAAGGGGCGGGCCGTGTGGCCCCACCAGGCTCACCTGGCACAAGAGGTTCTGCAGGTGGCTGGCGCAGGCGGCGTAGGCGGCCTGGTCGAAGTTCTCGGCCACTCGGTAATAGCGCTCCAGCAGGGCGGCGTCGCGCTCGGCGTCGCAGCAGCCGAAGTCCGAGTACTGCACGCAGAAGTGGAGCGGGCGCGGCGGCTTGAAGGGCGGCTTGAAGTCCAGGCACTGCGGGTGGCCCCTCAGCAGCCCCGGCAGCGCGTGGAAGAGCAGCGCGAGGAGGAGCGGCCACGCCCGCGCCATGCTTCCCTTCCTCGCCGCTGCTGCTGCTGCTGCTGCTGCGCTCAGGACAGGCGCGGGCTCCTGGCGGCTAGGAAGCGGCGGCGGCAGCTCCGAGGCTCGCGCCCGGCCATGGCCCTCGGCGCCCGGCCGCCTCCTGGCAGCCCTCACGCAGGCTCTCTCACGAGGGTCTGGTGAAGCGCGCGCGCCGCGGTGCGCCTTAGCGCTTCGACAGCTCCCGCCGCCGTGCCCTGAGGGCCCCGTTCGCCGAGGGGGAGCCGGGGAAGGCGAGAGACAGCCGCCGCCTCCTCGGGTTAGGTAGGGAAGGCAAGGGACGCTGCCCTGCTGCGCCCTCAGCACGCTCGGAGGAGGACTGTGTCGGACGCAGCGCCGAGGGCAGAGGGGGCAAAGGGGACCTGCTCTCCCTGCCTTCGCTCGCCTCGACCGCCCCTTTGCTCGCAGAAGCGCCTCAGACCCAAAAAGAAAAAGCTGAGAAGGAGGGCGGAGGCGCCGCCTTCTCCCCGCTCGGGGCGGGTAAATAGTCGCTGGAGCGGCGCCCGCCGAGGAGAAGGAGACACGTGCCTGGAGGAGCGAGCGGCGCGGAGGAGACCAAGGCCGGCCGCAGCCTCGGAACTACCGTAGTAGGCACCAGGCTTGGAATAAAGGGCACCAAGCCAAGCATCCTCCCATCCCCAATGTTCCCCCCCTTTAAGAACTCTAAATATATATTCCTTCAGTAGCACCTTAAAGACCAACTAAGTTTTTATTTTGGTATGAGCTTTCGTGTGCATGCACATACCAAAATAAAAACTTAGTTGGTCTTTAAGGTGCTATTGAAGGAATTTTTTTTATTTTGCTTCCACTCAGACCAACAAGGCTACCTACCTGTATATATATTAGACATGGCAACAGGGACAGACTGGGGTAATAGGGCGTCAAAATATGGCGCCCTTCAAATAGTTCTGATTTTCACAATAACTGCCCTTGGTACAATTTAAATATATATATATATCTTCTCAGTAGGCACTTATATAAATATAAGTCGTCTTCTTATTATTATTTTGCGTCCTCTTGGCTTGGGGCCCTGTGCGGAGGAACCACCCGCACCACCTTAAACCCAGCACAGCTGCCAAATTATATGCTGTTCTTGCTCTCACCAGAAACCGTGATGGTCAGCAACTTGCACAAATTCAAGATGAGGAGGCTATCCTACCAGCCACAAGGTCTATGTTCTGTCTCCACTGTCTGAGGCAGTATGCTTCTAAATTCCAAGTTATGGAAACTGCAGGAGTGAATTGTTGTTGTTGTTGATGATGATGATGTTTTATTGAATTTGTTAGTCACCTTATCTTGCCCAGGGGAATGCAGAGCAACTTACAAACACACAACCCCACAGATTGTTGTTGTTGTTGTTTAGTCGTTTAGTCATGTCCGACTCTTCGTGACCCCTTGGACCATAGCACGCCAGGCACTCCTGTCTTCCACTGCCTCCCGCAGTTTGGTCAAACTCATGTTCGTAGCTTCGAGAACACTGTCCAACCATCTTGTCCTCTGTCGTCCCCTTTTCCTAGTGCCCTCAATTTTTCCCAACATCAGGGTCTTTTCCAAGGATTCTTCTCTTCTCATGAGGTGGCCAAAGTATTGGAGCCTCAGCTTCAGGATCTGTCCTTCCAGGGAGCACTCAGGGCTGATTTCCTTAAGAATGGATAGGTTTGATCTTCTTGCAGTCCATGGGACTCTCAAGAGTCTCCTCCAGCACCATAATTCAAAAGCATCAATTCTTCGGCGATCAGCCTTCTTTATGGTCCAGCTCTCACTTCCATACATCACTACTGGGAAAACCAGAGCTTTAACTATACGGACCTTTGTAGGCAAGGTGATGTCTCTGCTTTTTAAGATGCTGTCTAGGTTTGTCATTGCTTTTCTCCCAAGAAGCAGGCGTCTTTTAATTTCGTGACTGCTGTCACCATCTGCAGTGATCAAGGAGCCCAAGAAAGTAAAATCTCTCACTGCCTCCATTTCTTGCCTTCTATTTGCCAGGAGTTGATGGGACCAGTGGCCATGATCTTGGTTTTTTTGATGTTGAGCTTCAGACCATATTTTGCGCTCTCCTCTTTCACCCTCATTAAAAGGTTCTTTAATTCCTCCTCGCTTTCTGCCATCAAGGTTGTGTCATCTGCATATCTGAGGTTGTTGATATTTCTTCCGGCAATTTTAATTCCAGTTTGGAACCCCACAGATACTGTACATTGAAGAGGGCTCTTGAACTCAGGCCTTCTTGCAGACTTCCTATGGGCACCTGGTTGGCTACTGTGAGAACAGGATGCTGTAGTAGTATATGGGCCACTGGCATGATCCAGCAGGGCAATTCATAGATGCTTATTACATACCATACTTATAGAACCATAGAATTGCAGAGTTGGAAAGGGTCAATGCAGGAATCTCAGCTAAAGCACCCATGACAGATTCTCACCCATCCTCTGCTTAAACATGCTGTAGTATATCACATTATATTATGCTGAAAACCTTTCTGTTCTGCCAGGCTTATTATGCAGGCCATTAAAAAAATCCACAATGGTTGGGCAATTTTAATTTAATTTAATTTAAAGTATAGTTTAATGGGTGGTTGTTACAAAGCACTGTGATATTGTTTATGAGCAACGGTGTAGAAATGATTTAATAAATACTGTAAAATAAAATAAATCATAGCATATAAATCCCAACCCCTTCCTTCTTCTTCTTCTGGTGCTTTCCCTCTGCACACCCCTAAACAAATCAGTGCAGGGATCATCCTTGGAATGTGGGGAGGGATAATAATGCCTAAAAGCAAGCAAAATAAAAAAAATCCTTCAGTAGCACCCTAAAGACCAACTAAGTTTTTATTTTGGTATGAGCTTTAGTGTGCATGCACACAAAAGCTCATACCAAAATAAAAACTTAGTTGGTCTTTAAGGTGCTACTGAAGGAATTTTTTTATTTTGTTTCGACTCAGACCAACACGGCTACCTACCTGTAACTAAAAGCAAGCAGATTATTTCTCTACCAAGGGCCAGTTGAAGACACGTGCATTTTCTTGCCAAGCCACTCAGGAAATCTAATGCAAACTAAACTTTTCTGCAGCCAGTTCTCTGAAATTCTGGAGTTTCTGCTGTAATTTCTACAGCTTTGACCTTTTTCCATGTGTTTTTCCTCCCCCTTAAGTGACGTAAGTACCTTCTTAAGTTGTTGCTGTTGGAGGAGGGTGTTCAGAAAAGTCTCCTCTGGTTCTGTTTGGCATCCATTTGTCTTGGGAGGAAATGGAAGAGTGTGCCAGAAGTGGGTTTAGGGGAGTGCGACCAGTTCAGTTGCACTGGGCGCAGAGCCTCAGGGGCACCACAACTACGATTTAGCATGGAATGTGAGAGATGAAGGGCACCAGATTTTGGCGTTGCACACAGCACTCTTGAAATTTGAGACCCCACCCAGTACACCTTAGGGAACTACTTTTATTTTACGATGTTTTACTTATGCGTGGTGGGACAGAGTTAGGGCAGCTGTCAAAAGCTTTGGAAGGCAGGCTGTGCCAGGTCCATCTCCCTCCTTTATTGAATCTGTGCTGCAACCGCACTTCTTGTGCTAGTTGGGGCTGATGGGGGGCGGGGCCATTAGTCCAAAACTTCTAGAGGGCACGACGTTGGTGAAAACTGTTCCAAAGCTTTTTGGTCTCTGTTGTTTCCTTTGCCAGTTGTAAATCTAGTGTGGCTTCTGTATACTTTCACTTTTTCTGTTTACAAGAAAACTTGAATAATTTATATTTATTAAATGTCTATATCTCTATTTTTTAACATTTCTGGGAGTCTTGACATTAAGAACCACAGTGGCATGGAACAAATCGTGTTGCAACAGGCGTTTCCATTACAGCCCCCCCCTTTTTTTTGAAAGACAAGGATCCTCAGGCAGCTTTCTTAGCTATTTTTCAGTCGTTGCAAAATGTGAAATGTGGCTAATAAAAAACAAGTTAAAACCTGCACAAAGCCTCCCCTCAAGTATGTAACCATAGATGGAAAGTGCCATAACTGGAATTGCACTTATGGCTCAATTAAAAACACAGAGGCCTTTGAAACATTTGGATTCGGCGCACGCTTTTTGGCTTGACAACAGTTCTCCAAAAAAGGTGAATGACATTATTGTAGGCAGCAAATGCCCGAGTCCACAAACCTGTTAAGACAAAGTATTTGGAAAAGCTGATTCAGTCCTGTTGGAAGAAGGTGAGACTAAATGGGCTTAAGCCAAGATTATCCCAGCTGTTCATGGATTCAGTAAAGTTGTTTCGCAAGTGGGAAAGCTGTTCACTGTATAAATATGGGGAATGCAAAAGTGCAAGTGAGCCACTCTTCTGCTTTCTCCATTTTCTGCCAATTGGAGGACTTCAAAATGAGCCTAAGAGGGCCATTTCTCACCTTTTTATTATTATTATTTAAAAGCATTTATAAATAGTTCAATATTTTTAAAAATCTCTTAAGTGGTTATATAATACTGAGACAAAGAATATCATTAGGGGGGAAATTCAACATAAAACCAAAGTAACAGTAATATATTAATACGTATATTAAAACAAATAAAAGATGAATTCAGGAGATTCAAGCACTATCTTATGGGCCGGGGAAAGCCTGGGCAAAAAAAGAGAGGTCTTCACAAGATGTCTGAAGCAACTGAAGATTACTGCTTCACGTATGGTGGAAAGAAGAGTGGTCCTCAGTACAGGGGCAATAGCAGAAAATGTCCATTTTCAGGTCACTGGCCTATGATATTCTGTGTGGTTCAGTGCAGAAAGTTGAATTTCCCCCTGATGATCTAAGTCAGGCATCCCCAAACTGCGGCCCTCCAGATGTTTTGGCCTACAACTCCCATGATCCCTAGCTAACAGGACCAGTGGTCAGGGATGATGGGAATTGTAGTCCAAAACATTTGGAGGGCCGAAGTCTAAGTGTTCATACAGATCTCTATACAAGAATATTTGTGCTTTCCTGTAGCTCCATCCTATGATGCCCTAGGAGGGAATCCCCTGTCTTCTGCAGAATTTCAGATAGCTGCAGAGGGATTCCTGCCCATGTATTATTCCCTGCCTGTGTGAACTGTGCCATAGCACATTACAGGGGAAAGCTCCAACTAATAAGGCATAGGTTTGCTTTATTTTATTTATTTAACAAAATCAGTGCCGCCATATGAGAAGACTGATTTCTTACAGCTGTGGAGCGAGTATTATGTGGCAAGCCCACAGACTGAAGCAGTTGAGGGAACACATGTGGAATAAAGTGATCCTGCAAGAAAACTGGTCCCAAGCCATTAAAGCTTATACACACCTTGAACTTAAGTGGGCTAGTAAGTGAAGATCTCTGAGCAGAGGTGTTGCATGCTCATGGGGTCTCACTCCTGCCAGCCACCAGCCACTAACTGCAGCTTCCAGGTTCCACAACAAGGGAAGCCCCAGCTAGAGTGCTTTGCAGTAATCCAATCTTGAAATCACAGTCCATTTATTTTATTATTTATTTCATTGTCCAGACTCAGAGCTGCTTATTTTTTACCAAGGTGGTGGCCTCATGTGCCTTCAGAGTCATATGCTGGGACCACAAACAGAGTGTGTGACTGGGCGTCTTGTGACTTCTTAGAATTCTTAGTAAAAGGGACACTTCCTTCTATTTAGAGCACCCAACCAGGTCAGGGAAGCTGCTTCTGCCTTTTCCAATCTACCCTCCTCAGCAGCTGCGTCTATCTTCTTAAAGCAGCACTTCCTAATTGGCTCTCGAGCAGCCGTTCATCTCAAGCAGACAAAGGAAAGAGCCCACAAGGAACTACTGTTCTAAGGAAACAGACACAGTTGCAGATGAGTCTCCTTCAGAGGAGTTGGAGAGGAGGTGAACTGCAGAAAATCAACGACAGAATCAATCAGAGGTACTGCCAGGCAAGGTACCTCCTCCTGCCCTAACCACTTGTCATTGGTGCTTCCTCCCCATTCTTCTGCCTGCCTGCTGCCAATCTTCCTCAACCAGTCATCATTCCACTACTGCCCCTGTGCTTTTTGGCTTGGCATCGGGGCAGGGGGGGCTATGGGGCAAAGATCCCTTTTGCCACATAGCATTATTATTGCCCGCCACCGTTGCCTGAAATTCCTCCAACCTCTGCCAAGCCAATGCTGCCTTTGAGGATCACAGACCCAACGATGGCTCCAAAACAGCAACATGGTTGCCCAAGGAGTTGAAAGAGTAATGCTAAGGTTATTCCATACCTTTGTAGATAGCACTACTGTTCCATTTTTTAAAATTGGAAGTTAGTTGGGTGGGTTTTTTTTTGTTTTTTGTTTGCAGACTAAGATGGAATCTACACACATATATTAAAAAGTTGTTACAATGCTTTTAAAAAAAGTTTTGAAAAATATATTGAATTTGCCAGAGCTCTCCATCGCCATCTAGTGTCCCCTTTGTATAATGCACTTTACAACACACTTAAAACGTTTTATTTGCAGCTGCATAGCTGAATCCTAAGAATCTCAGAGAAATGAGGGAAGAATGGTTGCATGACCACATTGTGCAGATTCCCCGCCCACCCACCCCATTGGAAAGTAGATGTACATGTGAACTGGTATACCCTGTAAAAAGTGGCTATTCCACAGAGAACTCCTAACCTAAAGTCATCCTAGAGAATTCTGAAAGTTACCAGCAAAAAACAGTTTCCCTCTGAATACAGATATCGGAATAACGTCAGTAATCTGCTAGAAAAGTACCACCAGAATCAGCCCTGACATTAAACAGATTGCATCTTTGTCGCAGCATCTGCGAGGACACTGGAGCCAAATGGAGTCCTTCACAGATTTTGGAATGCTTTCTTGTAGCTTAGCTGTGCTGAGCAGTTACAAAGAATCCCACTATGAATCATTCATCGGAGTGGATGTGGACTCCCACCCTCCTCCCGCAGAAGATACTTTATTGGATATTCAGAGCTGTTTTCAAAGCAGTGTGTGCATTCACTGCCAAGAACGTTCCTTTCCTGGAGGTTCTGGAAACTGGTTTAAAATTTCTGATGCAGTGACAGCTAAAGTAAACATCCAACTGCTGGCATAGACTTCTCCATAAGTCTATGTCATCATCACGAAGCTATATTGAATTTAGGTTTTTGGAAACTGTTAGGAAGAAGCTGGCTAAGCATCTCGGCCTTGAGCCTTTATTGATACATATGTCCTGGCAGTAAATAAAGCACAGAACCAGGGCCGGCTCTAGGTAGACCCCCGGTGGTGAAGCCGCACGGAAACCATGCTGCGCCCTGCAAGGGCGCCGGAGCGATCTCCGCCCCTCAGCGCCAGGGCGCATGACCTGCTGGAGACTGCCCTGCACAGAACTATTTAGAATCCATCCTGGTGAAACTTTTATTCATATCTCTGTCTTAGAACAATGTCCCTTGGTGGGAATTCCATGATGTGGGTGAAATATGGGAAATCTATTATACTGGACAAACTACCCATATATTCCGGCATATAAGACGACTGGGCATATAAGACGATCCCCAACATTTCCAGCAATGGACACAGTCCACTGGGAAATTATCCTTCCCAAGCTCGATACGCTGTGCTCTTGCAATGCATTCATCCACACCAATGGGGTTTCACGGAAGAACATTTGAGCAGGTTATTCCCAGATTAAAGATCTTCAGCATCCTATGGAGGAACAAACCGCTCCCTAACTCAGCGATGGAGCAATCTACAAGAAATAATGTCATCAAAGGCCTTATCCAGGCCTTATCAAGCCTACGAAACCTGATTACACCAATGATTCAGTCAGAGACCTCTTTCACTTTGTGCAGTAATGGACTATATTTCACCTACGTTGCCCTATTTGGGCTAACCTGTTGACTTGATCTGCTTATCCTGCTTCACATTTGAACTCCTCCTCAGGGACGAAGATCATAACGTTAGTCACACACAAAAGTGGATGAAAGTGGGGCCCTCTATAAATGACCACTGTCTCTCCATGGCTCTTTGATCTTTCTGTGGAAAGGCCTAGCTGTCTCTCCTTGTTTTCCAGCGCTCGGTGATTTAAGAGTTGCCTTTGAGCTCTTTGACATTATTCTTGTGACAAATAGGAGCTATCTCTTCCACAGCTGTGTGTGTGAGAGAGATCTGATGTCAGCCCTTATATCATGAATTGCTTTCATCCAGCACAGGGCAAGCCAGCTCTTAAATACCATCCATCAAAACCCTGTATGCTCCCTCAGAGACATTGTTTTCAGCAATTATTCAGAGGTATATGCCGGGAAGTTGTGGGAGGGGGAAAGGAAAACACTGATATCTACGGGCCAAAGAAGACAGGTTTAAAGGCTGGCTGTGCCAATAAATTAACAAGCAGGAGGCTAAAGACTGAAGCGAAAATTAACATATTCATTAGCTGTCCAAATATTCCTAGTATTAATTGCCTGTGGCTGTGCTCTGCCCAGAAAAGAATACCCCCTGACCTACATTTCACCATAGGAAAGCTCTGCCTTCGCTGAGAAGAAAGTAAGACTTCAAAAGAGTGGAGAGGATTTGTTTGGGCTCCATCTAGTGGGGCTTTTGTTTCAACCATGGCTGTGTTTTGACCGCCTGTCATATTGTCATGGACTCCAGGGCTGGGAAGTTGAGGTTTATCCTACGGAGCTACTATAGATTGCAAGGGCTCGGGGACCAGAGAGCTTTTTATATGAGTCTAGGGTTGCCAGACTCAAGAGAGGACAGGACTTCTGTGCCTTTAAATGCCCTGCTCTCTTTTGAGTCTGGAAACCTTAAAGAGAAACCAGCAGACCCTTTGCTTGGAAATTATACAAAGGATCTGCTGGTTTCTCTTTAAGGTTTCCAGACTCAAAAGAGAGCAGGGCAATTAAAGGCACAGAAGTCCTGTCCTCTATTGAGTCTGGCAACCCTATATGAGTCCAGCAATAAAACTGACATTCAGTGTATGAAGCCTCAGCTCTGACCAGCCCTGGCATGCATTTGAGGAGTCTGGCTTTTCTCGCTTGCCTGGTCAGGAGAGCAGTGTTTATTTTGTTCATTTAAAAATATGCAAGCCATCTTTCTGCCTGAAGGTCTCCAAGGTGGCTAACAACACTGCAACCAGCAATAAAAAAACACACACAACTATAATTGGAATAAGACAACAGCAGGTCAAACAAACAAACAAAAACCCCAACAACCAGGGGGGTACATGGCAGTGTACATTCAGCTGCATGGGGGCCTCTCATTTTATTCTTGAAGCAGAGCCACTGTCATTCTTTGCTGCCTTCAGGGACTAATTCACAAGTCCCCTTTTCTCAAATTCCCATATCGTTTTGAAACTGAATGGATAGCCAACTGGCGCTTGTGTGGAGATGCATTTCTGCCTTTGCACACACAAAAAAGGAAGCACAACTCCACCCTTAATTTTCTGTTATGGACAGTTATCTCCTGGAATAGAAACAATTCGTAAACACGAGCAGGGAGCAGCCCCACTCCAGCAGAGAGGTCAGGCAAAATACATGCCACCATTTGCCAGGTTTGTGCACTCTCTGGAGGAGCCTGCTAATTGAATTTCTCATGGTGTCGGTAGAGGTTATTCTGGTGCCGACATCTGTCCCCTATGGACTGAAAGCACTACCGTAACTCATTTCATTTGGCTAGTTAACAGCTGTCAGATGATAAGAGTATTCAGTCACTGCCAGGTTTGCCTGGATTTGAACCAGGAACTTCGAAATGAAAGACTCGTATGTCATCATTACACTGGTCCCTTGAGAGGTGCAGTTTCCCCTCAGCGGCAGATGTCTGGTGTGTTAGTAGCCAAAAGATGCGAGCCAACGTCTAAAGAAGACATGATATGTGGTGTTTTTAAAGAAATTTAGCCATGATTGTGTTTCATTGATTTAAAGCGAAGTTGTTTCAACACCACCTGGACGCAAACTCTTCCTCAAGCAACGCTACATAGCATAATACCCAGTTTCTTAGGATCAGCCGGCAATCATAGAACAGATGCCTACGGAAAAAATGCAGCTTGTAAAAAGCATTGAGCTTTAGCAAAATATGCAACCTTTAGCTTTTAATTAGAAATGCACACATTCTTATAAAGAAGTGGTAGTGTTTAAACTGCTTATGTGGAGAAAGAACCCATACAAAGGAGAGAAGTATCTAGGCTCTGCCAAAGTATTTTACTTTTGACTTCCTTTATGCTCATCTAGCACAACAATAAGAAAACTTGAAAGCATCATTATCACCCAGAACAAGATGGCTCCCCTCTTCTTCTTCTTCTTCTTCTTCTTCTTCTTCTTCTTCTTCTTCTTCTTCTTTCTTCTTTCTTCTTTCTTCTTTCTTCTTTCTTCTTTCTTCTTCCTCTGATGTTGCAGAAGATGACGCCATTCTTCCTCCTCTAGAGCAAGTCCTGGAGCTATACTCCCCAACTACATCGGGGGGGGGGGAATTAAGCCTTATCCTGGTAGTAAGACCATGAGAAGAGTCTTTCTTGCAGATCTCAATATTCATGCTGGCTTATTCTTTGGCAATCACTCGTAGCCGAGTAAGATTCTCTTCCATGAACACTGTTTTAACAGTGAGTCCGTAAGTGACTGTGGAGGCCAATTCTGGATCCACACGTCCTTCCATAGTGGGGACTGCAACGAAACTCTGATGCTGTCAATAAATTATGAGACGAAGGGGTCCAAGGGGTGGAGCAATCCCCCACTCAACTCCTTTCGCCTTAAAATAAACCCCTCACTACTTCTGGGCTTCTTAGCAATGAGAGTCTAATTCCAGCTTTCGTGGCCTGATCTCATAAAAACTCAGGGCTACTTAAATGAACAACCTCTTGCCTACAGTAAAGGGTCCCCCCCCCCTCAGCTAGGATCCCCACTGTATCAGTTTGCCTTTTCACCTTGGGAAATTTGTGGCGCTCTAGGTTTTCATCCTATTGCCCCTTTTGTGTGACTCTAGGACACAAATTATCCCCCTTTTCCCTGAGGTAAGTTTTGCCCTCTTCTGAGTCTCCACCTCTGTGCGTTTTGATATGCTGCTGGAACAGCTGAGGCGATTCTCCTTGGCTCAACAAAGATGAATTTTATTTTCTTGAGAACACAGTTTTCTTTTCTTTTCTTTTCTTAACGATTCATAAGGTTACAAACTTTGTTACAGTTGTACACTAACTCTGTCAAACTTTAACTCCAAGTTAACCTAAGCCTAACCTAAACCACTACTAACCTCACTTCACACCCTTCTCCTTCCCTTCTTTTGTCCCCACACTCCCCTCTCTCCCTCTCCAAACGGCTATCCCCTCCTCTTTTGAACCGGAACCGTCCCAAAAGATGTGCTGTCCATTAAGTTGGAGATGGATTAAGTCTTTCTAATCCAGTGTATAATAAATCTTCCATGTTGTTGTTTAGTCGTTTAGTCGTGTCCGACTCTTCGTGACCCCATGGACCATAGCACGCCAGGCACTCCTGTCTTGCACTGCCTCCCGCAGTTTGGTCAAACTCATGTTCGTAGCTTCGAGAACACTGTCCAACCATCTCGTCCTCTGTCGTCCCCTTCTCCTTGTGCCCTCCATCTTTCCCAACATCAGGGTCTTTTCCAGGGAGTCTTCTCTTCTCATGAGGTGGCCAAAGTATTGGAGCCTCAGCTTCAGAATCTGTCCTTCCAGTGAGCACTCAGGGCTGATTTCCTTCAGAATGGATAGGTTTGATCTTCTTGCAGTCCATGGGACTCTCAAGAGTCTCCTCCAGCACCATAATTCAAAAGCATCAATTCTTCTGCGATCAGCCTTCTTTATGGTCCAGCTCTCACTTCCATACATCACTACTGGGAAAACCATAGCTTTAACTATACGGACCTTTGTCGGCAAGGTAATGTCTCTGCTTTTTAAGATGCTGTCTAGGTTTGTCATTGCTTTTCTCCCAAGAAGCAGGCGTCTTTTAATTTCGTGACTGCTGTCACCATCTGCAGTGATCAAGGAGCCCAAGAAAGTAAAATCTCTCACTGCCTCCATTTCTTCCCCTTCTATTTGCCAGGAGGTGATGGGACCAGTGGCCATGATCTTGGTTTTTTTGATGTTGAGCTTCAGACCATATTTTGCGCTCTCCTCTTTCACCCTCATTAAAAGGTTCTTTAATTCCTCCTCGCTTTCTGCCATCAAGGTTGTGTCATCTGCATAGCTGAGGTTGTTGATATTTCTTCCAGCAATCTTAATTCTGGCTTGGGATTCATCTAGTCCAGCCTTTCGCATGAATTCTGCATATAAGTTAAATAAGCAGGGAGACAATATACAACCTTGTCGTACTCCTTTCCCAATTTCTTCCATACTAGGGCTAATCCATTACAGGGACATTGGTTTCTGGGTGGGAGTTGATCACGGTGAGGGTTCCTCTAAGCATGTTTCTCCCTTTCGTCCTGAGTTTGAGTGTCTTCAAAGCCCATGACACCTTTAGTAAAGGCTGTTCTCCAATTGGAGCGCTCGCATGCCACTGTTCCCCAGTTGTCAGTGTTTAAACCTCTTTTGTTGACCACCAGCATTACACTTTCCATTGTTAAGTTCAGAATAGAGTAGTTGCTTTGGAAGATGATAATCAGGTGTCCACACAACATGACCAGTTCAACAAAGTTGCTGGCAGATATGGTGAGACAATGAACACTGAGATCCAGCGCCGAGGGCCTTCTGGCAATTCCCTCACTGCGAGAAGCAAACCTACAGGGAACCAGGCAGAGGGCCTTCTCGGTAGTGGCGCCCGCCCTGTGGAACGCCCTTCCATCGGAGGTCAAGGAGATAAACAACTACCTGACATTTAGAAAACACCTAAAGGCAGCCCTGTTTAGGGAAGTTTTTAATCTGTGATATTTTAATGTATTTTGGTATTTGTTGGAAGCCGCCCAGAGTGGCCGGGGAAATACAGCCAGGTGGGTGGGTTATAAATAATACTAATAAAATAATAATAATGAACCCTGGGGGGAAAAGGAAGTGATTTGTAGTGCTGCTTGGGGATCTATCTACTGGTATCTATTTGTCTATAATCTTCTGTAATTACCATTTCACATTGGAGATAACTGTCTTAGTAGGATTGCTTCACCTGTGAGTTGCTATTAGTGATGGCCTGTTTTTGTAGTATGTATTCTTGGGGTTTTTTTTTTAAGAATTGTGTTTTTTTGGGGGGGGGGGAATAGAGATTCTTTTCATAATGTTATGTGGAACAGTATCCAGTTCTTTCTCGGAGCTCTTCAGTGCTCTGTAGGCATTCCTGACATTTAGCACTATTGGGTGAAAATAATTTATTGCTATGCCTACTAGCCATATATCATTTTAGGTAGAGCTGAGTAATTTTATACATTCATACGGGAAAGTACTTTATGCAGGACCTAAAAAGAAGACCTGCTGGTTATCTTTTGGTTTGAATGCCTGCCTGTCATACTGTCTCTGTCTGGTTTCCTCATCAGACAATATGCTGACATTCTCAAAGCTTCGATTCCCTGGATGGTTCACAGATCACTAGAGCTTGAATACGAGACATAAGGAGGTACAAAAGTTTAATTATTTGCAGCGAATATCAGCGTGTGACAAGGAGTTCTGTATTGCTCCAAATGTAAATGCCCATTCACACCTACATTTTGGACCAATAAACAATCTAATTTAGCTGCATCTGCACTGATTATTACCTATCTATGTTCTGATATTAATGTGCACATAAGATTTAGCAGGCAGAAAGATGTATTATCACAGTTCAAGTACAGTGGTACCTCGGTTTAAGTACACGATTGGTTCCGGAAGTCTGTACTTAACCTGAAGCGTACTTAACCTGAAGCGAACTTTCCCATTGAAAGTACTGGAAAGTGGATTAATCCGTTCCAGGCGGTCCACGGAGTACTCAACCTGAAGCGTACTTAACCCGAAGTATGAGTGTAATTGGTTCTGGAAGTCCATACTTAACCTGAAGCGTACTTAACCTGAAGCGAACTTTCCCATTGAAAGTAATGGAAAGTGGATTAATCTGTTCCAGACGGGGCCGCGGAGTACGTAAACTGAAAGTACAGTACTCAAACCGAAGCGTACTTAAACCGAGGTATGACTGTACTCATTGGCAGGGCCAGTGAGGGGTAACACATAGAAAGGGATGGTGTCCTTAGAAGAGACCTGAACCTCTCCACCGCTGGTTTAATCAGACTTGAAGCAATGGTATCAATCTCTTCTGGGTAAATTCTTCTTCTTCTTTGGCAATCACTTGTAGCCGAGTAAGATTGTCTTCCATAAACACGGTTTTAACAGTGAGTCTGTAAGTGACTGTGGAGGCCAATTCTGGATCCACATGTCTGTCCACAGTGTGGACATAGGTTTCCAGGCAGGAGTTGATCACGGTGAGGGTTTACGACCGCTGGGTGGTGACTCCACTGGGCGTGGCACAGAAATGCATTCAGAGGAAAAGGGAGGCAGACTATGTTTAGGGCACCTTTTCTAGCTCCTCCCCCTTTTTGGGGTTAGCAGAGTGGATCCTAAATAGGGCTGCTCAGTCATGGATGTAGCTGCCAAGCTTCCTAACTGCCTCATTCCTTGAGTCAGAGCAACTGAATCTGTATCCACCGCCCATGTGCCAATTCATGACTAGGGGCTTCCAGATTTCATGGTCCTGCCCCTGTTACCATTTGCTGATCACCATGGGACTTCTGGGGTTTAGGTTTGGGATGGGTTTTTGGAAGACGCCTGTGTGTGAATGTGTTTAATGTGTGGAGATCAGTGCATGCTGACCAACGCACAGTCTTTGCAGTAAGGCTCTATTCCGATAGCATGAGTACCACGACGATCGGTAGATTCTTATCGGCTGCAGCCTTCATCTGCCATTGTAACATACCGCTTGTTATCTTCTGCCTGTTCTGCCATTGAGGACTTCTTGGATCAGGCATCCCCAAACTCGGCCCTCCAAATGTTTTGGGACTACAATTCCCATCACCCCTGACCACTGGCCCTGTTAGCTAGGGATGATGGGAGTTAGAAACATACCATAGAATCATAGAATCATAGAGTTGGAAGACACCACAAGGGCCATCCAGTCCAACCCCCTGCCAAGCAGGAAACCCCATCAAAGCATTCCTGACAGATGGCCTTCAAGCTTCTGCTTAAAGACCTCCAAAGAAGGAGACTCCACCACACTCCTTGGCAGCAAATTCCACTGCCGAACAGCTCTTACTGTCAGTAAGTTTTTCCTAATGTTTAGGTGGAATCTTCTTTCTTGTAGTTTGAATCCATTGCTCTGTGTCCGCTTCTCTGGAGCAGCAGAAAACAACCTTTCTCCCTCCTCTATATGACATCCTTTTATATATTTGAACATGGCTATCATATCACCCCTTAACCTTCTCTTCTCCAGGCTAAACATACCCAGCTCCCTAAGCCGTTCCTCATAAGGCATCATTTCCAGGCCTTTGACCATTTTGGTTGCCCTCCTCTGGACACGTTCCAGCTCGTCAGTATCCTTCTTGAACTGTGTTGCCCAGAACTGGACACAGTTCTCCAGGTGAGGTCTGACCAGAGCAGAATACACTGGTACTATTACTTCCCTTGATCTAGATACTATACTACTATTGATGACTATTGAGTTGTAGTCCCAAAACATCTGGAGGGCTGAATTTGGGGATGCCTGTCTTGGATCATTCTTTGTCTAGCTCCTCCCCTTTGACCTTACAGCCTTGGGTGTACGAGACCCCCAACGGCTTTGCTCACAAAAGTCATAGGAACGTGCAAGCCCGCTCACCATGACAAGGTGAGGATCCAGCGAGTGAGTCTGGGTTAGATTAGGAATGCAGTGTATCACAGTCTGCATTTGTATGCAGTGGCATAGCAGGATATCGCTCCATTGACCTGAATTTCAGGAGATTAAGGGGTAGTCAGCTTGGTGCCCAGCAGAGAGGACAGCGTTCTCCATGCTTGACATTGGGTCATGCTGGCAGAAGCTCATGGGAGCTCATGATGGTCCAAACCATCAGCAGGGCACCATCTTGGTTTCCTGTTTCACACATTTCTATGTGGGTAAAGAGAGGATAATATCAGGGCCGGCCCTACGGCAAGGCTGGGTGGCGCAGGGCTGTCAGGGCGGCGCCACGCAGCTGCGCCCGCGCTGGGAAATGGAGCGGGGCGGGGGGCGCCGGAGGGATCTTCGCACCAGGGTGCCAGATATGCTTAAGACGGCCCTGGATAATATCTAAATCAGGCATCCCCAAACTGCGGCCTTCCAGATGTTTTGGCCTATGACTCCCATCATCCCTAGCTAACAGGACCAGTGGTCGGAGAAGATGGGAATTGTAGTCCAAAACATCTGGAGGGGCGAAGTTTGGGGGTGCCTGATCTAAATGATACCTACCGTAGGTGTATGTCTACAGCAGGACTCTTGTAGTTCTTGCCATTTCAGTTTGTCCTTATTACTGTTCAAACCAAAACACTTATATTTGTTAGTTTGTTTTGTCTTACTTTGTATCTGTTTTCCTTTTTAAAAAATATTGTATTGCAATACTGAAAACCTCAATAAAAATTCTTACTAAACACACATACTTCTTCCTTTTGTGGTTTAGGGTATAAACTTTTTTTTACAAAAATAAATAAATATTGTAGCACTGTGAATATTAAGAAGGCACAGGTGTCGTTACATTGTGAAGATAATATATCTAGTGCCTGGGTGAAACCCAACATGCTGCGATTTTTCTTCAACATATTAATATGAGAAATGTACGATGAATAAATTATAGCTAAATAAACATAAGAACAAGAGACTGTGGGGCTTAGCATGCTTTTGGTGTGCCGAAAGCGGTGGAGTCTGGAACCTGACACACTCCATCAAATAGAGAAGAGAGGTCTGGATAGAGCCCCACCAATCTTCCTGCTCTGTTAAATAAATAAATAAATAAATAAATAAATAAATAAATAAATAAATAAATAAATAAACGAACAGATAAATAACTTAAGAGCATTAATCTTGGAAGAGTTTGCGTGTTTGCAATACTGATTTTGCCCTGCAGAGGGAATGTTTTGGTAAGAATTCGGTCGTGTTAAGGTGCAGCTTGGAACTCTAAGTCTTAATTGATGTGAAACATTGTTTAAAAAAAACACCTGCTAATACATAATTTTATTTTATTTTGAGGAAAAACCCAGTGCTTAGCCTATAAAGGCTTTCCACAGTTGCTTTCGTCTTATTGTGTGTGTGTGCTGTTACTCTAAATCAGGCATCCCCAAACTTCGGCCCTCCAGATGCTTTGGACTACAATTCCCATCTTCCCCGACCACTGGTCCTGTTAGCTAGGGATCATGGGAGTTGTAGGCCAAAACATTCTGGAGGGCCGCAGTTTGGGGATGCCTGCTCTAAATGCTGACATTATCGTTCTTGAAGCCTACAAAAATATTTGCTGGGATTTGTTCTGCCGATGAGGATAAGGCTTACTTTTAGGTGGTGTGTTTAACCAGACTGAGTTCCAAAGGAGGTTCTGCAACAGGGATACAAAATGCAATCTGATCTCTATCCTATGAGGGAAAGCGGGTTCTAATTGGGGAGTAAATTCTATTTTTCTCAGTGGAATTTACTTCTGCATAGACATCCATAGGAGTGCACTGAAAGACTCCCATCCTATCTCCACTTACAGGGGAGTAAGCCCTATTTAACTCAATGTGACTGAGTTAATGGTGTCGTGCTGAAAAACATTTTGGTTGCCTTGACTAACCATTGAACACAGATTATTAAAGTGATTGATGCCACACCATAAATGTAAGTGAGGTGACACTTTTGTGGTTATTTAATGGAGATAATGAGCTATCTGTTCTTTGAATAAAGCAACAAAGCCTGAATCAAGAGGAATGTAAAAATGCTTTGCAACAGCGCCCTCAGTACTCTGTGCTCTTTTTGCAAAGGGTCTTGGACAAATGCAGTTGAAACCTTAATTAATTTTATTTGATTGCACCAGTTAATAATGTTTTCAGTAATGACCAAAGCTAGTCCTGATTACTCGTATAGCACTTTTGATTTGCAAATGTTTCTTTTTGGCCTTTATTGCATTTGCTGTCACAACAACAGTGGGTTACAATATTACAGTACTCTGTTTTACAAATGGGGAATTGGAAATGAAAGGGAGACAGATTCCATCTTTAGACATTATTGAACCGAAATCATGTAGGAGGTGTGGGGCTGTGTGTGCTGCCCCCTGGTTTTGTTATGTTTTTACATCTACCTTATACCTTATACCAAAACTGATTCCAATTATTTTTATTTTTATTTTATTATTTATTTAATTTGTATACCACTCTATACCCAAGGATCTCACGGTTGTTCACAGCATAAAATCAGAATATAACATCCCAACCCCTTCTCTAGTTATTGGGGATACAGGATAGGCCAAATGAAGACGAGTTGTTGTTGTTGTTTAGTCGTTTAGTCGTGTCCGACTCTTCGTGACCCCATGGACCATAGCACGCCAGGCACTCCTGTCTTGCACTGCCTCCCGCAGTTTGGTCAAACTCATGTTCGTAGCTTCGAGAACACTGTCCAACCATCTCGTCCTCTGTCGTCCCCTTCTCCTTGTGCCCTCCATCTTTCCCAGCATCAAGGTCTTTTCCAAGGATTCTTCTCTTCTCATGAGGTGGCCAAAGTATTGGAGCCTCAGCTTCACGATCTGTCCTTCCAGGGAGCACTCAGGGCTGATTTCCTTAAGAATGGATAGGTTTGATCTTCTAGCAGTCCATGGGACTCTCAAGAGTCTCCTCCAGCACCATAATTCAAAAGCATCAATTCTTCGGCGATCAGCCTTCTTTATGGTCCAGCTCTCACTTCCATATATCACTACTGGGAAAACCATAGCTTTAACTATACGGACCTTTGTCGGCAAGGTGATGTCTCTGCTTTTTAAGATGCTGTCTAGGTTTGTCATTGCTTTTCTCCCAAGAAGCAGGCGTCTTTTAATTTCGTGACTGCTGTCACCATCTGCAGTGATCAAGGAGCCCAAGAAAGTAAAATCTCTCACTGCCTCCATTTCTTCCCCTTCTATTTGCCAGGAGGTGATGGGACCAGTGGCCATGATCTTGGTTTTTTTGATGTTGAGCTTCAGACCATATTTTGCGCTCTCCTCTTTCACCCTCATTAAAAGGTTCTTTAATTCCTCCTCACTTTCTGCCATCAAGGTTGTGTCATCTGCATATCTGAGGTTGTTGATATTTCTTCCGGCAATCTTAATTCCGGCTTGGGATTCATCTAGTCCAGCCTTTCGCATGATGAATTCTGCATATAAGTTAAATAAGCAGGGAGACAATATACAACCTTGTCGTACTCCTTTCCCAATTTTGAACCAATCAGTTGTTCCATATCCAGTTCTAACTGTAGCTTCTTGTCCCACATAGAGATTTCTCAGGAGACAGATGAGGTGATCAGGCACTCCCATTTCTTTAAGAACTTGCCATAGTTTGCTGTGGTCGACACAGTCAAAGGCTTTTGCATAGTCAATGAAGCAGAAGTAGACGTTTTTCTGGAACTCTCTAGCTTTCTCCATAATCCAGCGCATGTTTGCTATTTGGTCTCTGGTTCCTCTGCCCTTTCGAAATCCAGCTTGCACTTCTGGGAGTTCTCGATCCACATACTGCCTAAGCCTGCCTTGTAGAATTTTAAGCATAACCTTGCTAGCGTGTGAAATGAGCGCAATTGTGCGGTAGTTGGAGCATTCTTTGGCACTGCCCTTCTTTGGAATTGGGATGTAGACTGATCTTCTCCAATCCTCTGGCCATTGCTGAGTTTTCCAAACTTGCTGGCATATTGGGTGTAGCACCTTAACAGCATCATCTTTTAAGATTTTAAATAGTTCAGCTGGAATATCATCACTTCCACTGGCCTTGTTATTAGCAGTGCTTTCTAAGGCCCATTTGACTTCACTCTCCAAGATGTCTGGCTCAAGGTCAGCAACCACACTACCTGGGGTGTACGAGACCTCCATATCTTTCTGGTATAATTCCTCTGTGTATTCTTGCCACCTCTTCTTGATGTCTTCTGCTTCTGTTAGGTCCTTACCACTTTTGTCCTTGATTATGGTAATCTTTGTACGAAATGCTCCTTTCATATCTCCAATTTTCTTGAACAGATCTCTCGTTTTCCCCATTCTATTGTTTTCCTCTATTTCTTTGCATTGCTCATTTAAGAAGACCCTCTTGTCTCTCCTTGCTGTTTTTTGGAAATCTGCATTCAGTTTCCTGTATCTTTCCCTATCTCCCTTGCATTTTGCTTGCCTCCTCTCCTCCGCTATTTGTAAGGCCTCGTTGGATAGCCATTTTGCTTTCTTGCATTTCCTTTTCCTTGGGATGGTTTTCGTTGCTGCCTCCTGTATAATGTTACGAGCCTCCATCCATAGTTCTTCAGGCACTCTGTCCACCAAATCTAAATCCTTAAACCTGTTCCTCACTTCCACTGTGTATTCATAAGGGATTTGATCCAGATTGTATCTTACTGGCCCAGTGGTTTTTCCTACTTTCTTCAGTTTAAGCTGGAATTTTGCTATAAGAAGCTGATGATCTGAGTTACAGTCAGCTCCAGGTCTTGTTTTTGCTGACTGTATAGAGCTTCTCCATCTTTGGCTGCAGAGAATATAATCAATCTGATTTCGATGCTGCCCATTTGGTGATATCCATGTGTAGAGTCTTCTCTTGTGTTGTTGGAAGAGAGTGTTTGTGATGACCAGCTTGTTCTCTTGACAGAACTCTATTAGCCTTTGCCCTGCTTCATTTTGAACTCCCAGGCCAAACTTGCCAGTTGTTCCTTTTATCTCTTGATTCCCTACTTTAGCATTCCAATCCCCTGTAATGAGAAGAACATCCTTCTTTGGTGTCATTTCTAGAAGGTGTTGTAGGTCTTCATAGAATTGGTCAATTTCACTTTCTTCAGCACCGGTAGTTGGTGCATAAACTTGGATTACTGTGATGTTAAAAGGTCTGCCTTGGATTCGTATCGAGATCATTCTGTCATTTTTGAGATTGCATCCCATTACAGCTTTTGCCACTCTTTTGTTGACTATGAGGGCCACTCCATTTCTACTACGGGATTCTTGCCCACAGTAGTAGATATGATAGTCACCCGAACTGAATTCGCCCATTCCCTTCCATTTTAGTTCACTGATGCCCAGGATGTCGATATTTATTCTTGTCATCTCATTTTTGACCCCATCCAGCTTACCTCCACTCATGGTTCTTACATTCCAGGTTCCTATGCAATATTTTTCTTTACAGCATCGGACTTTCCTTTCGCTTCCAGGCATATCCGCAACTGAGCGTCCTTTCGGCTTTGGCCCAGCCGCTTCATCAGCTCTGAATCTACTTGTACTTGTCCTCCGCTCTTCCTCAGTAGCATGTTGGACGCCTTCCGACCTGAGGGGCTCATCTTCCAGCGTCATAACTTTTATATGCCTGTTGTCTTTGTCCATGGAGTTTTCTTGGCAGGGATACTGGAGTGGCTTGCCAGTTCCTTCTCCAGGTGGATCACATTTAGTCAAAACTCTCCACTATGACCTGTCCATCTTGGGTGGCCCTGCATGGCATAGCTCATAGCTTCTCTGAGTTATTCAAGCCCCTTCGCCACGACAAGGCATTGATCCATGAAGGGGGAAGACGAGTAGGGTAAAGAATTGATTCTATATTTATTGTTAGCTGCCAGGATGGTTAAAGTAAAATAAAATAAAATGAATAAAATAAAATATTTAGGAGTTAAATAAGGATTTATGGTACAGTCAAATTGGCACAGCTTGTGCTTAAAAAATTAACAAAAAAATTATGGTGTGGTAGAGGACAAAGATTTGTTTTCAACCACGTGGCAAACATTTATATTGTATGTAAATTATGACAGCAGTGCCTTCAGTAAAATATGCCATTTGGAATTCTTAGTAACTCTTCAGCATCAAGTGAGTATATCATAAGACCCTGAGGACAACATACTGATACTTACAAACAAATATTTAAAAAGGAAATGTTACTATCCTGCAGTAACAATAGTTCTTTCCTCCAGGGATTGTGAGTCAAATGACCCAAAATTGTGCCCTTTTTTGGTATGCATGTTTGACTTGATATTTCATTTAATTGTAATCCTTCCTTTCTGTATAAAATGAAATGAGCAGAATACCACATCCTGCCACAGAGAGACCAATCATGGCTGAATTCGCTTCCATAAATTCCAAAGAAACATGCTAAAGGGGAAATCTAGCCCTATGAGCTTTCTTCCGTTCTTGTCATATTAAGTGTTGCTCAGTAAACTCATCCCCGATTAACAGAGGGGAGGAAAATTGTCCTCTTCAGAGCAGTGAATGTGATAGACTTTGATGCTGCATTACACGGGCATAAAAAGCTTAGTGTGGCATGCACATTAAAAATCCCTTTCATTTGCAGCTTGATGAAGCTCCCCTGGCCAAATGTGAGTGTTTGGACTATTGTTTATTAACAGCCCTTATTTCCCTGTCACAAATTAGCACAAATAATTTCTTTTAAAAAAAATGCAATTTCCTGCGAGACAGAGACAGGAATTGGCTTTGTTAGCTTGCTGTCTACAATAGATAAGCCCAGATTTAGAAAGGTGAAAACAGGATGTACTGTATGTATTTCATCATAAGCATGCATTACAATCATAATCATTCTGTTGTCTCCAACATGCCATATAGTGTCCTGGCTGTGCTTTAGCGATGTGCCCCAATTTACTCTGACTAGTGACATTAAGACCAACCTTACTGTATGCTTGTGAAACATGGACCACTTCTAAACGCCATCTCCAACTGCTCGAAAGATTCAATCAACAGTGTTTCCGGAAAATTTTACACATCACTTGGGAAGACAGTGTACTAGAAGAAGCAAAGATCACCAGTGTTGAAGCAATGATCCTTCAATATCAACTTGGACTGGCCATGTTGTGCGGATGCCTGATTATCATCTTCCAAAACAACTACTCTATTCCAAACTTAAAAATGGAAAGCGTAATGGTGGTGGTCAACAAAAGAGGTTTAAAGATTGTCTCAAGTCAAATTTTAAAAAATGTAGTATAAATACCAACAATTGGGAAACACTTGCCTGCGAGCGCTCCAGTTGGAGAACAGCCTTTTACCAAAGGTGCCGTGGGCTTTTAAGACACTCGAACCCAGGACGCAAGGGAGAAACATGTTAAGAGGAAGGCACGCTTGGCAAATCCACACCGTGATCAACTCTCGCCCAGACACCAACGTCTTCACTGTGGAAGGATGTGTGGATCCAGAATTGGCCTCCACAGTCACTTACAGACTCATTGTTAAAACCTTGTTATGGAAGACAATCTTACTCGGCTACGAGTGATCACCAAAGAAGAAGAAGCCGGGTCCAGGTTTCCAATGGGATTTTGAGATTCCTGCATTGCAAGGGGTTGGATGAGTTGACCCTTGAGGTCCCTTCCAACTCTACAATTTTATGACCCTACGGGAAAGGGGGGCGGGGTGGAGGGTTCTTCGGGCAAGATACAGTAGAGGCAGTGTTGCCTGTGGTGTGTACATCCATCCCACCATTGTCTCCCTTCGTGGGATTTGCAGTTATTTTTGTAGGACTCAAACCCCCCTGCAAAACCTGTTTGATCAGAGATGACAAGAGAACCAAGTTGTCCCAGAGCAGGGCACAGCCTTGCTGGCGAGATCCAGCCACTGCCTTCATGTCTGACCAGGTGTACCTGCCTGCCCAGACAGAGCCCATGTGTGTGCTTGCAGCCTGGAGAGCAAGAGATTGTATGTGAGCTTGTCCCGCCTTGTCTTTAAAAAGCTTGGCGGGAGTCGGTTCATAGCTTCCATTTGGTTATGAACCTCTTGCTTTGCTCAAGTAACTTGGAATCTTGACTTTCTGGACCTTGTGCTTGCTGTTGAGCCTCTATCACTGTTAGCCTTAACAAAGATAATCTTCCTTACATTCACGTGACAGCTGCTGTCCTTGTGTTTTGGGATGGTAGCCTGACACAAGGTTCTTACATGAATGGGACCGACACCCAAATAAGACAGCATAGTATTGCAGCGTACAAGTTGCTAAGATCGCAAAACTGCAACAACATCTACCTTGGAGACCTTATACTTGCAAGGCAAGATAATAAAACAATGTTTTGCACAGCACCTAGATTGAGAGGAAGCTAATATATAGAGACAATTCATAAAGTGCCCCAAGATCTAGGTGTTGTGCAAGCCACATTTTCTCGTTTTGTTTAAATTTTGCCTTGCAACCTTTACAACACCCTTTGAGGCAGGTGAGAGCGAATGTCCTCAGCAGGCACCGAGACACAGTGACTTGCCTTAATGAAAATTCCTTCAGTAGCACCTTAAAGACCAACTAACTGAAGAAGTGCCTTCCATAGTTCTGGTTACAGGTAGGTAGCCGTGTTGGTCTGGATCGAAGTAAAATAAAAAAATTCCTTCAGTAGCACCTTAAAGACCAACTAAGTTTTTATTTTGGTATGAGCTTTCGTGTGCATGCACACTTCTTCAGATACAGTGAAATGGAAGTTTCCAGGCACTTATGTAGAGAAGGGGTGGGGAGGGGTGGGGATGGGGAGGGGGGATCACTCAGAAGGGTGGTGGAAATGGGTGATTGACTGACTGATAGCTGTTATCACCAAGCTCAAAACCATGGAGGGACCTGGTTTGAACAGAGATATCGGGTTCTTATCTCATTATACATGATAAGCGATCTTCAGCCATCTCAACCCTTGCTTTTTCATGCAAAACCATTTGCAGTCGTTTGCGGTCATCAACAGCTATCAGTCAGTCAATCACCCATTTCCACCACCCTTCTGAGTGATCCCCCCTCCCCATCCCCACCCCTCCCCACCCCTTCTCTACATAAGTGCCTGGAAACTTCCATTTCACTGTATCTGAAGAAGTGTGCATGCACACGAAAGCTCATACCAAAATAAAAACTTAGTTGGTCTTTAAGGTGCTACTGAAGGAATTTTTTTATTTAACTGAAGAAGTGTGCATGCACACGAAAGCTCATACCAAAATAAAAACTTAGTTGGTCTTTAAGGTGCTACTGAAGGAATTTTTTTTATTTTACTTCGATCCAGACCAACACGGCTACCTACCTGTTGCCTTAATGAGCTACTGAAGTAGAATTCCAGCTATGGGGTTCCTGGTTCATGTCTCACATTCTTAGCCAATGCACCAGCTCCGAGGTTATAAAACGACAGATCTTGTGACCATGCTGTGCAAATGTTCTGAAACCTGCCAAGGTCAAGCAATTCAGGGACAACGCAAAAAGCTGCATACTTCCTGTAAGAAAGGTTTTGCTGACTAGTCACACCGAGCTCACTTCTGGTGTTCAAAGCATTCATATACATTCACCCTCCTTAGGATTTGCCCTATAAGGCAGGTCAGGGCTGCTTCTCACTTTGCCCAGGACCCCTATAAGCCAATAGTGGTTTGCTTAACATACCCTACTGAGCTCTGGACAGATTTCAACTTCCCAAGTCACAAGCTCATAGCCACTCTTCACTATAGCCTATGATTGAACCTGTGATCTTTATAGGAAGTATCTACTCTACCAGGGAGATAGTTTCTCACCTCCAGCCTATGCTGGCTGATCTCTCTGTCTTGTTTACCTGTTAGATCAGGCACAGAATTCAGAGGGTGGGATGTCAGCCAGGCCAAGCCTATTTATTTTAAACAAGGAAGAAACCCCAACAGAATCACAGTACCTTCCTTTTGTATTTAAACCTTTACTTGGGTCTGGTTAGAAGAAAAAGGGAAATATGTAAGGAAATTTATTTCAATCTAAAGAAAACAGAGAAAAGCTCCAGAACACATTTATGGGTGGTTTTTTTTTTTAATAAAAAAAATCCTTTATTAGTTTTGCTTCTTGGCTTGGGAGATTGACGCTGAATGAAAGTCCACGAAAGGAGCCACATTTCCGACACCCTGCGATGGGTGTTTTTTAAAATCCTCTGGGATGTGGGTGCGCGCCCCTTTTCCCTCGCGTTACACCCCCCCATGGTCGTCCGCGGCTACTTAGCCCCACACTGCTCCCAATGTCTGCCTGCTCGGCTGTTTCTCCCATCCGATCTGAACCCAGAAATATGCCCACCCAACAAACTTAACCATTCCATTCGCCGTCCTCAAAACGGACCGCCGCCTCCCCACAATCTTCCTCGCTTGCACAGACCAAAGAAATTCCCGAGCCGCTAAACACGAAATGAGAAAATAAAATGAGGCTGCGGCCACAACAAATCGAGGATTTCCCAAGTTGTGCTCCTTTCTGGGTCTGTTGCTTCACGGTTGCCTGCGATCCTTTCACTGCTCTGGGTTCGAAGGCGCGGGTTAGAGGTGACTTTTAGAAGTAAGGGGGGGAATGGGGAGGAGAGAAAAGAATAAGAGAGGAAGAAGGGGCGAGGCGGGGAGTGAGCCTCCTTTTGTCTGCTGATGCTCCCGGTTGCTGTGAGGGGTGGGGAGAGGGGGCGCGCGGCCCCTTTAAGAGAGGCGCCGCCGCGCCGCTCTTCTACCTTTCCCTTTTGCGCACCTGGTTCTTTCGAACTGCGCCCTTGCAGCCGCCTCATTGGCTGCGGCGCGCCAGCAGCGCCGCTTCTCCCCGGTAACCTGACCCCAGGGCGGAAAGGGAAGGCAACCTGAACGGGCTTAGGGGCAGGGAGGAGAAGCCGCCTTTGGCCACGGTCCTCTGGATTGGGCCATCGCGAGGCAGCGGGAGGAGCTTGGCTCCGTCATCTGCCCGCATGCAAAACCGTGCAGGGGTCGGCGGTTGCTGAGAGCAGAGCGCTGCAAGGAGAGAGGGGCGTCTCCGCGGTTGCAGATCTCTCTTTCTCTCGATCTCCGTCGCACTCGCTTTTCTATTTCTTGCTTCTCCAACTGCATTCCAGGTTTTCCTCCTCCCGGAGCCTCCCACCTCCTTTTCTCCTCCCCTCGAGGAGGCGGCGCCTCGTCGTTTCAAGCTCTCTTTCTCCCTCTCCCCCTGGCTCGTCTGTTCCATTAAAGGAATGCTCTCCCCTCCACCCCATCTCGCCATCACCTTCTCGCCGTGAAATTTAAATGCAGTTTTGAAACCCCCCCCCCCAAAAAAAGAGAGAGACAGAAGAAGGGCACACTGACATCATCCTGCCTCGGAACTGAAAAGGAAGAAAACGAAGGCGAAGGGATCTGTTTCTTAATTTTTAACCATTATTGTTTCGTTTTTTGTTATAACTCTCCAAGCTGCTACGGGCAGGAGGCTGGTTCGCCGTGGTTGCGCGCTTAGTGCCCCTAGCGCAAGATTTTTTTTTGTTTTATTTTGCAGCGGGGAATCGAGGTGGCAGCGATGTTGGAACAAGTGAAACGGGCAAAAACCTAAAGCAGGTTGATCTACGAGCCAGCAACTCGCCTCCCCCCCCCCGCTCCTGCGCGGCTTGCTGTGGTTTTGATTAACCTCTGGTAAGTTGATTGCTTCACTTGGAGAGAAAATAGCTACAGAGCTTTCGGAGCTGATCCTTTTTAAAATTTGGGTTGTGTGGCTTTTTTATTTTTTTGGCGTCGAATTTTAAGGCATGGGAGTTGTAGGCAGGAGAATGCGATTTACAGAAATGACTGGATTTGCTCCTTCTTCCTTGTTGTGCTCTCCCTGAAGAATTATAGTGATCTGGGTTTTTTGTGTGTTTGTGTTGTTTTTTTTAAAGAGACCCTCCAAGATGTTGAAATAAAAAAACATTTTGACCTGAAGGATTTTTTTTAAAAAAAATTAAAAATAATTTTATTTATTTTTTGTGAAGGGCAGTTTTCTTAAAGGAGTAAAAAGTAGAAGTGGCTATCTATATAAACATGGCAAAGAATTCTGTGGAAGGGTCCAAGGAAGACCTGAGCAAAGTGACGGAAGAGGACATGTTGAGGTGCAGCAAGGAAGAGCTGGTGAAGAGGCTGAAGAAACTGGAGAGCGAAAAGATGAACTTGATGGTGGAGCATGGCAACTTGATCAAGGACGTGAACCAGAGGCTCCAGATTCACTTGCACGAGATCAGGGGGCTGAAGGAAGTGAACCAAAAGCTCCAGGACGACAACCACGAACTGAGGGAGCTCTGCTGCTTCCTGGACGACGACCGGCAGAAGGGGAAAAAGCTGTCCAGGGAATGGCAGAGGTTCGGGAGGCACACGGCCGGCGTGATGTGGAAGGAGGTGGGGATGTACCAGCAGAAGCTGAAGGAGCTGGAAGCCAAGCAGGACTCCCTCATGAGGGAGAACATGGAGCTGAAGGAGATTGTCCTGATGTTGGACGAAGAGAGGAACGGAGCGGGCTCTCGGAGTTCGATAGACAGCCAAGCCAGCCTCACCAACCTGAACGGGGGCTCTGGAACCAGGGATGTTGGAGATGGGAGCAGTACCTCTAGCACTGGCAGCGCAGGGAGCCCAGACCATCACCACCATCTTCACCATCACAAGCCTGTTGAGAACAAGGCCGGAGCTATCCGGAGGTCGATGGATGACCTCTCGGCACCGCTTCACCACCGGAGCATCCCTAATGGACTGAATGGTAAGTTTTATTTAAATCCACTTATTTCTCTCTCTCTCTGTCTCCATTGGAAATAGCAAGAAGCTTAGAGATCAGTCCAAGGGGGAACCCACATGTGGGATTTTGGCTTTGTCTGAGGCCTGTTGATCCTGTCTTGCAACCTGACACTTGTCCTCCTGACTTACAACTCGCTTAACAGAAGTCACCCTACGGGTTAAAGTTAACCCGTAATAACAGCCCAGCCATGCTAGCAATTTGGGTGGTTAAGGACCCCCCACACACACATTTTTCAGCGCATGCTTTTTGGGAGAGTATAGCTCATCGTTATAAGTATGGAACCAGGTGTCTGTGCTCAGTTAGCACAGACGTGCAGTCATTGTGTTACCTGTGTCTCTTGTGACACTCCCCCCCCAAGTACACAGCAGCATGAACTGTTCTGTTCGTGGTACCAGCCTGTCATTTAGGAATTCCTGCTTCTTTGCTCCTGTGCGAACAGAAAGCTTGGCCATGATGTGCTCTTGCTTCTCCACAGAGTCTCCTGGGCAGGAATGATGGCTCTGGCCTCCTATTGTCTAGGCTTCACCATCTGCAGCAAAACAAACAAACAGACACAGCTCCCTTGTCTCCAGGGTTCTTGCCAGGTTCAGTTCATTAGCATGTAAGAAAAGCGCTTTGGGACAGAAGATGTCAGAGGGATGCGTATGAGATCTGGATGAGTGCAGGTCAGGCAATGGTAGCTGAAATGCTGCTTCCCAAATAGTGGTATTGATGATCTGATTGTTTAAAAAAACAAACCCAGTTTCTTTTATGGCTGGTTGAGTGCAGAACAGTTTTGCTGCTGATACGGATGCAAAATGTTCGCTAGCTGTGCCATTGAAGTGGAAGTTGTGATTCTCCCTCCTGCTCCATTATAAGGCCGAATAAATGGATTGTGTGGAGTTTCTAAATTAAACAGTGTTTAGTAAAAAAAAAGGTTTTCCCCTTCAGCCTTTAATGTTTTGTTTTCTCCTGTTACCTGTTTGATAGCTTGAGCACCACAGAAAGCATAGCAGGGATAGCGATGATGGCAGTTTTAAGTCCTCATCTGTAAAGTGATGATGAAAATGCTGATTCTTAGGTCTTTGCAATTTTCTCTCTCACTGAACAATATCTGTGCCAAAAATATTGGTTAGTATATGTGTAGTTTGTGTGTGTGTGTGTGTGTGTGCGCGCGCTTAATTTGCTGTTCTTCAGTGACTGGATCCATATAAATATTCTGAGTCACTTCTGCTAAACCCTGATAAAAAGCTGATGTGATCTCATACTTATTTTATATATCTGCCTACATGTTGAGCTCATTCTGTCTCAAGGGCTTAGCAGAGTACGGGAACTTTGTTAGCATGCTGACAGTAGGACGAAATGTGTGTGCGCACACGTGCCTTTGTAATGTTACATGGATCAGATTGCCAAGTGAAAAACTATCCTCCTTATCGCCTTGCCTGCAGCCGCCAAATTTGGTTCAGATAAAACTTAGCCTATTATCTCTGAAGGTGTTCAGACTTTGAGTAGCCAAGGAATGAGAAGTTGATGGAGATGAGGCAGCCACTCAGTCTGGGCACAAGCTTTCTGGACTTTATACAAACGGAAAAGCCATGGGTAATATATTGGGTATTGTAGGATGAGTGGTGGATTTTGGGGTCCTCACTTGAACAAACCTTTCAATTTGTTATATAGGGCGTTGGGCACTGAGCACTATAGTTAATGCATGTGCAAATCCCCTTCAAATCTTAGCAGACTGATGCCTAACCTTTTTATATTTGGAAGTCTTGCCAGCTGTGTTAGGCTTGTGCTATTGCTTTTGTGTTGAACATTGGCCATGCTGGTTGGGGCTGATGAGTGACACCCAACAACATCTGGAGTAGCACAGGATCCAACAACATCTGGAGTAGCACAGGGTGCTGAGCTGAGGGGCTGCAAAACAACAACAGCAACACCTATATTTATACCTAGCAGTTTGAAAGCACGTCAAAGTGCAAGTAGATAAATAGGTACCATTACAGCGGGAAGGTAAACGGTGTTTCTGTGTGCTGCTCTGGTTCGCCAGAAGCGGCTTTGTCATGCTGGCCACATGACCTGGAAGCTGTACGCCGGCTCCCTCGGCCAATAACGCGAGATGAGCGCCACAACCCCAGAGTCGGTCACGACTGGACCTAATGGTCAGGGGTTCCTTTACCTTTCTACCTACTCAAAGTTAGGCCTTGGTCAGATGGGCGATTGAGTTGCTGCAACTATGACCCAGTGCACTTGAGAGCATTTGCAGAACAGAAGGCAAGAGGGATGAGAGCATGAAAATAATAAATTTTGGGAGGGGGCACCTAATTTTGCCGTCGCTGTGGGCATAGCTGTCAAGTTCTCCCTTTTTTTTACAAGGGAAATTCCCTGATGCAGAATAGGCTTCCTCGCGAGAAAAGGGAAAACTTGACAGCTATGGCTGTGGGTGCCATATCACCAGAGTCCACCCGTGTCCGGAGGGCATCTCATTGGTTACCTCTGCCCTATGGGATATCATTAAGAGAATGAGCCACAGAAGACCTTGTGTTTGCAGTGCTCCTCCAGTGCTGCCCCAAGGAGGAATTTGGAAACTTCCCGTTCTTTTTTAGACTAACTGCAGTTTGCTGTAGCGTCCAAACCCTGACAAGCTGTGGTTAGACTTTGCTATGTTTAGTAGAAACAAGACAGCTTCAAAACATGTTTTACAAAGCTGGTTTGTTTCCCTGTCCTTAGATTGGATTAACCACGGTTTAGGGTCTGGACATAACACTAAACTGTGCTTAATTTAAAACAGAAGTAGAAGTTTCCAATCTTCTCACAGCCATGCTAGGGATGGAGGAGTGTGCCAGCCCAGATTTCCTGGGGTTCCTTCTTTCAATGTTAAATCATGGCTTAGCGTTGTATGTGAAATGGGCTATTGATTTCATTGGGGCTTGACTTCCAAACAAGTGTGCTTAGATAGGCAAGTGTGCTTAGAAGGCATCTTCTCAAAAGCAATACAGTTTTGTTAATAATAATGCTATGGAGTTGTGAGGAAACTGAGGTGTGATAAGAGAAGGTGGCTGGAATAGCTGAGGTAAAAAAAAAAAGAGGGATGGAGAGGAAGGGGTGGATAATCACAATCCTGTTCAGTAGGGAAACATGGCCTCTCTGTCTGGCCCTTGGGACTCACCCTAGGCCACAGGCCCTCCTAAGCCAAACCCCTCACCCGTTGTGTTTTGCACCCTCCTCAAGTAGGAGGGTAGGCCCTGAACCAATGACTTCAAGTTACAAGAAAGGAGATTCCGGCTAAACATCAGGAAGAACTTTCTGGCAGTAATAACTGTTCAACAGTTGAACAGATTCCCTCGGACTCTGGTGGTGGATTCTCCTTCACAGGAGGTTTTTACATGAATGCTTCAGTTGAGATGCTTGCATTGCAAGGGGTTGGACTAGATGACCTTTGGATTCCCCTTTAACTCTACAATTCTATGATTCCGTAAGTGTTTTTTTTTTGCCTGGCTGGAATGTGTCCTTGAGCTCAGATTATGCCAGGATAGAGGTGGGTCTGCGTGTGCGGGCAAAGGCAGGACTGCTGGTACAGAGGTAGAAATCGCACGATTGCGCTGCCTCCTTTTGCCTCTGGTTCAACCCACCACTGGCATGCGGCCCCCAGAAGATTGCTGAGAGGGAGATATGACCCCTGTACTGGAAAACAGTTCCTGATCCCTGCTGTTCAGGAAATGGGAGAATACTGTACACTATATTATGCATCGCTAAAGGAACGGCCCTCTGCTGTGGCAGGTCTCTTACAGAAGTCAACAATTACCCACAATGCTACTGTCCTTAACAGCCTCTGGCATTTGGGCTGTTACTTACAAGAACAGCTAACAAAACCTGGGAGACTTGGCTGTCTACACACTGCCAATAGGAATTGATAGCAGTATTTCTACAAGCTGGCATTTTAGCTCCTAGGTATTTAAAACTACCCTCTGCTAACCTGTCAAAGGAGATGGTAGTTTGTTTATTTTTGGCGTTTTATGTACCGGCCAATCAACCGCGTTGTAGTTCTGGGAAAGAGCTCAAAAAGCAAACTACAGTTCCCAGCATTCTCCAGTTCTTTAGGAGTTCTGTCTTAGAAAAACTGCAGACTCTGCTCTAGTTCTGATCCCACCCATGGCTGGCATGCCGCCTCTGACAGATTGCCCACAGCGGGAAAAAGGTTTCTCCAGTCCCACCTTGGGATGAACGGTGCTAAGCCTCTTTCAATCGAACCAGTTTTAAGTGTGTGCGGTATGGCTGTGCCTGAATAATGGATTCACAGGGCCCTCCACCCTGATGGAGAGAGAAAGAGAGAGAGGTTTTGCACAAGCTCAGCAAGACTTGATTATTGAATTTGGAGGCTGCTGTGGTCCCTGTAAAATTCTTCTTGCAATCTAGTTCAACCCTCAGTCCTCATAATCTATGTTTTGTTCTTATTTTGAGTATCTATACCCTGCCTTTCAGTTGAATGATTCTCTTTTTAATTTTTTTTAATTTTAAGGTGACTTAAGAATAGGCTGTGTTAATAGCGGGGATTGAGACCCCAAAACTGGACACAGCTGCGGTCCAGCAATCCATAGCTCCCCTGGCTGATAGATGGGGCCCAAATTTGCTTCCCTCTGGCTCTGCAATGCCAGGGCAAATGGCAGCTGGAGCTGCGTGTTATTTCTGGCAGGGAGAAAAGAAGCCAGCTCCTTGCATCTGGTCCTTCTCTGACTGATAGATGAAGCCAGGCTGAATATCTCCTTGCTCCGATTGCCTTCCCCCTCTACATAACTGACCACTGTGGTCTGCAGGAGAGAGGACCTCCTGTAGATACCAGTTTCATCCGGAAGTGTAAGAACAGGTCCTTTAGTGTGGTGGCACCTACACATTGGAAATCTCTCCTAGAGATTCCCGTCTTGGTTGGAATCTGGCTTGAAATTGTGTTCTTTTACCCTTGATACTTTGAAATGTTGGTTGCTTTGGGTTGTCTCGGGTGGAGTGATTTGCGAATGAAGTAAAAATAAATATTATTCCTTCAGAGGCAGGGGGCGTTAACCTCCCAGTGGGTGGGTCCCCTGGCACAAGGCACAGGCCCGAGTGTCCGTTTCATCTTCATAAGGAAGGATCCATCAGCCCTCTGAATTCCCCCTGTTCTGCTAAGTTGGGAGCACTGGCACTTCACTGTTGGGCTCCAGGGAAGCACTGACGTCAACAGGAACATGTGTGGTAACTTGCCTAAGCTTCCCCTCTAGGCTATCAAGCCACCCACCCCACCCTCCCTTATGTTGTAGGGTTCTGGGGGTTGAGAAATCACTTGGCAGTTTCGCTCCTTTGAATTCCTTTGCCCTGGAATACAGAGACGGGAGAGACGAATAAGTCTGGCACCGGGAAAGCAGATTGCTGCTGAGGCAGTTTTCTTTGGGTACTTCCTCCACTAAACACATGATGTGTGGCTTTTGGGAGGGGTAAAAAACGCAGAAAGCGATGGTCTCTTTTTAGGTTGAATCTCTTGTAGGGATGTCGCTGCTGCAGGAAAGGTGCCCTATGCTGAATCATCCATATTATGGCTGTAACGTGGAGGAGTGTTTTATTTCTTTTATTTCATTTATATACTAACCTTTTGTGGACCCAGGTGGCGCTGTGGGTTAAACCACAGAGTCTAGGGCTTGCTGATCAGAAGGTCGGCGGTTCGAATCCCTGCAATGGGGTGAGCTCCCGTTGCTCAGTCCCAGCTCCTGCCCACCTAGCAGTTCGAAAGCACATCAAAGTGCAAGTAGATAAATAGGGACCGCTCCGGCGGGAAGATAAACAGCGTTTCCGTGTGCTGCTCTGGTTCGCCAGAAGCAGCTTTGTCATGCTGGCCACATGACCCGGAAGCTGTCTGTGGACAAATGCTGGCTCCCTCGGCCTATAGAGCGAGATGAGCGCGCAACCCCAGAGTTGGACACGACTGGACCTGATGGTCAGGGGCCCCTTTACCTTTACCTTATACTAACCTTTAGTTTTAACTCTGGTAAATGCCCAAATGGGAGACATATTGGGAAGAATATGCACACTGCCTGAATTTCCGCCATGAAGGAAACATGGAATATCCATAGCTCAGTGGCTGGGCACATGTTTTGCATGTGAAAAGTTCAAAGTTCAACCCCAACACCTCTAGCTGGGCCAAAAGGATCCCTACCTGGAGAGCCACTGCCCATTATTGTAGACAATACTGAGTAGAAGGCATCTATGGACTGACTGGGGGATAAGATAATTCCATAGTGGGATTTAAGTACTATAATGAATTCAGAGTCTTAGTGCTGACCTTTAAAGCCCTAAATGACTTCAACCCTGTATAGCTGAAGGAGTGTTTCCACCTCCATCTTCCAGCGGTTCCCTCATTGCAAGAAGTGAGGGTACAGGGAACCAGGCAGAGGGCCTTCTTGGTAGTGGTGCCAGCCATGTGGAATGCCCTCCCATCAGATGTTAAGGAGATAAATAACTATATACAGTGGTGCCTCTGGTTACGAACGCCTCGGGTTACGTTTTTTTGGGTTATGAACGTTTTAAACCCGGAAGTGAGTGTTCCGAGCTCTCGGAAGCCTCGCCGCTGTCCGGAACCAAACCCAGACATCTGTGGGGCCTGTGGAGGCTCCGCAACTGGGCTCCAACAGCGGGAGCTCTTGGAGGCCTCCGCGAATGCCCGGAGCCAGGCCCCGACATCCTCAGGATGCCCAGCAGGTCGCATCCCAGCCCCAAAGTTAGGTAAGGAACGCTTACCTAATGAAGACCAAGAGCAGTGAAGCTGTTAAGAAAACAAAAATTAGCCTGGGCCGAAAAGCCCTTTACCAACCCTTGCCCCACCCCCAGCTGTAGCAAAATGGGTGGCATCTAGCCAGGTAAACTCACCTACCCTGTGGGAGGGGGGGGAGTGGTAGATTTTGTGATTCTGTAAGGGATGTTGGGATTTGTTTCTGTTAGTCTGCTCTGTGCCTTTCTCCCCGCTCTGCTCCTTCATTTGGGGGAACCTCTGGAGGACTCTGCCTTCTGTCATTGTTTTGGGAATCATGTGGAGCCCAGTTAAGTTACTGGTTGATTGTGTGACTGCAGAAATGGATAAAAACACCCCACCCACACAATGACTATCATCAGTGCATGTAAGGGGGGGGATGTTAATTTTTTCATCTACAATACTGTCTTATTTATTTTATAGTACAGTACATTGATTATTGCCTTCATTTTATGGATCGATGGTCTTGTTAGACAATAAAATTCAGGTTAAATTGTTGTTTTAGGGGGTATTTTTCATTGTCTGGAACAGATCAATCCACTTTTCCATTACTTTCAATGAGAAAGTGCGCTTCAGGTTAAGAATGCTTCAGGTTAAGAACGGACCTCCGGAACCAATTAAGTTCTTAACCTGTGGTACCACTGTAGTACCTTGGAAGTAGAATAGAATCCGTTCCGGAAGTTCGTTCGATTTCCAAAATGTTTGAAAACCAATGAGAAGCAGCCAATGAGAAGCTGCGGAAGCCCCGTCAGACGTTCGGGTTCCAAAAGAACGTTTGCAAACTGGAACAATCACTTCCGGGTTTGCGGCATTCGGGAACCAAATCGTCCGAGTTCCAGGGCATTCAGGATCCAAGGTACGACTGTACAATCTTTCGAAGACATCTGAAAGCAGTCCTGAATAGGGACGTGTTTAATGTTTGGTGTTTTATTATGCTTTTACATTTGTTGGAAGCTGCCCAGACTATCTGGGGCAACCCAATCAGATGGGCAGGGTGCAAATAATGATGATGATGATATCATCATCATCATCATCATCTTCATCTTCATCATTATCAGACTGCTCTATAAATTCTGCCTTCTCAAGTATGTGTGGAACATTCTTTTGGAATTAACCAGGATGTATAAGGGTGCATAATTATGCCTGTATACTCTGTACCAAATAGAAATTTTGCTTGCCAGCAAAAATGAAGAGGGTGGAGCTGTTGTGGCCTTGTTCAGTCCTGTGTGTTTGTATAAAGGGACTTGCGTCTGAAGCCTGCTTTTGCACCCTGTGGGACGTAAAACAAGATGCTGCAATTGGCCCCAAGCTTTGGTGAAATGTTGCGAATGGCAAAACCTGCATTTTGCTGCATGGCGAAGCAGTAGTACAGACACTTTACTAGCTGGCTGGAATGCAAATCAAGCTCGCCTCGCTGAAAAGTGTTTTGTGAATCGGCTCTCCATTTGGGTATGCTATTGGAATAACTTGCCCTGCGAACAATAGATTCCCTGAGCTTTGTTATAATCTGCTCATGTGTGTGAGCACAGTTCCTCCCACTTCTTGGCTGCCTGTGTGGGAAGGAACTCCCTGGCTGCAAGCCAACATTTTCTCCCCACCCCCCACCCCCCACCCCCATACGGAGGCCTCTGTTTTCCAAACATCCAGCTTCAGACCCCACAAAGGTGGTTGGTGTTGGTGTTCAACTTGGTGATAAGTCCTGGGTATGGGTTTCATTCACTGAGAGTTGGGACACCTATCTTCATATTGTTTCTTCAGCATCATTCCTGGGTTTCCTTGTAAACCTGATCTTTCTCTGAGGGTGTATGTTAAGAACTTCAATGGCTCAGATAAGCATCAGTATTCTGTGTAGTCGATCCTAAGTGCCTTTTGCAAAAGCTTTCACATACATATGTAAATGTAGACTCTTATCCGGACTGTTTTTACTGAAGTTGGAAAAGTCTGCTGTAGCAAAAGCGGTCCATTAGGACTGTCATACCATTGCTGGTGGGAGAGTAAACTCTGAGTTTGGAACTACCCCCCCCCCAAAAAAACCCTCTACAATTTTGACCCCACCCAGAAGTCTGGTGTCAAGGCCAACTGTTACATATCAGGGGCGGGCGGGCCCAGTTTTACTTTTATGTTTTCACATGCCGCCACCTCAATGTGTATTGAAAGGGTGGTCCAGTAGGCATTGGAGAAAGCAAGTGTTTATTCTTTTGTTAGGAAGTGGTGCTCAAGGGCCTTGCATGCAGAAGATTCAATTACCTGTTCGTCTCCAAATAGGGGCTGTGAATGGTCCCTGCCTGGGACCCCACAGAGCCACTTCTAGTACATATATAGATAATGCTGAACCAGGTGAGCTAATGGTCTGCCTCCTGTATATGGCAGCTTCCTTGTTCATTTTGCAGCTCAGCACTACAGGTGCCTTGGGGTTAGACCTTTCCAACCCCCTCTTTTCTCTACTTCTCTTTTCTGCTGTGCTTAGAAAAGAAGAAAGTGCCCAGGCTGCAGGTTGACATCCTCTTAGAAAAAGAGTAGACGTGTTTTGAGAGTGTAAACATGTTTTGAGAAAGAACCCGATAGCAGCGTTCAAGGTCAAAATCTGTGAGGCATCTCCTCAAACAATCCTGAGGGTTCTTGAAGAAGAAGCAACTGGCATCCGCTCCCTCCTTTCCCCAAGGACATGAGAAATATAAATACGAAAGGTTCCACTCCTTTTCATTGCACAGCTCCTAGTGTGTGAGGTGTTTTATTAACCATTTTCTTCTTTATTGCTACACTTAGCATCGTAGCTAAGCTTGTGAGCTCTGAACCAGGATATCCCCATTTCGAATCACTGTTGGCACATCATGCTCAGCCAAACTATGGCATATCATGAATGCACAGGCTCCTGAGGAGGCAACTGCACCTGTTTGCTTCTCCCTAGGTGTGTGGCATAGCCAATAAACCAAGCTTTGGCTTGGCATGTTGTCCAAACCTGAAACCATGTGTAAACGTTCTCTTCCATAACCGTGATGACCTGTAGCCAAGGTTTGTCCTATGGTAGAGGTTTTTAAAACAGTTTAGAAGTGGTGTGTGTCTGTGTGTACCATCTCCTTTGTGGGGAGAGGTAGTTTAGAGTTTGGCTGCAGTTCTCTGTTTTAAAAATGATGGAGGTGCCCACTAGAAATTCACCCAAACGTTTCAGCCAGAGTCTTTAAAAAAAAACACAACCCTGCACAAAACATTAACACAGTAAAAGCTCTTTTAGGGGGGAAAAACAAATATCGCATTCAAGTCATGAAACTTTGCTAAAGGATTTGGTAAGAAACAAACCGAGAATACGCTGCAATGTAGGAATGCATATTGATTGTACGTGAATATTCTGCTCAAAAGCAAGCTTAAACATTAGCTTGGCCCCTAAATGACTCTCTCCCCAACGCTCTTTCTTTCCCGGATGTGTTTCCATGACTCCTGGTTCTTATGGTTGGAACCTTCCTTAGATTTTGATCAGACGAGGCCTTTTGAAATTTGACATTGATCCCACGGAGGGCAATGCTTTTTGCCCTTTTAGATCCCAAAACACAGAGCGGTAAGGCTGAATAGGATCCAAATGCCAACCTTTTTTATTTGTTTTATGAGGTAATAACTTGTGTTTACTGCTGTGTTTCTAAGGACTTTCCCTTCCGGGATCTGGAAGCAGCTCAGAACCTGCTTACCTTCACAGGTAATAGTGATAACATTGGGCCTCTTCAGACCATTTAAGCCCAACCTCAAACATGGGACCCATTGAAGTGCTTTCCTGTGTGTGGATCTTCTACCACCACCACCACCACCACCCCCGACCCACTTTTTTATTTCTTTTTAAGAAAACTACAGCAGTGGGAACACTGTGATTCTCATCTGATCAACCCATGACCCAGTTGCAGGTCACTTGGACACCAGCGATCTAGGCCAGCTCGCAGCACAGTGCCAGAAACCCTCACCCCCAGATGTTCCAGACAGATTTTCATGTGCGATTGCAGCCTGTGATTTCGTTTATCTGATGTACAGCCTGCCCGAGGCAGGGGGGAAACGGGTGCATGGCGTGTTTTGCCAGACATTGTGATGGGAAAAGGGCTCTGCTTAGGAAGACAAACTGGCCTGATTGAAGTGAGTTGTGACTGAACCCACCCTCCTGTTACTTCCAGTCAATAAGGTGACCGATTGTGGAGGGCAGGTCTCCTATATTTGCACTATACATTTGAAGAAGTCGTATATATACCACTTTAAACAGTCATTGCTCCCCCCCCCAAAGGGTCCTGGGAACAGTAGTGTGTTAAGGGCACCGAGGGTTGTTAGGAGACCCCTGTTTCCCACCCACCCACGGAGTTTCATTTCCCAAAGTTCCCTGGGAAAAGGACCAAATAGTTAAACCACTCTGAGAACTGCAGCTCGGTGAGGGGAACCCAACAATTCTGCTCAGTGCCCTTAAGAAACTACAGTTGGTCTGATAATGCTTTGATAATGCTTGATAACGCTTCAGATGCAGAGGGTACCAGAGAAAAGGAAACTCTGGCAGGTTACAGCCTGCTCTAAACAAGGGAATCAAAAGCTGCCTTTTGCTGAAATCTCCGATCCGCGCAGTGGTTTAAATGTGTTGGAGCCCTCTCTTCCTGTTACACCTGGTCACCTGCTCTTTCCAAGTTCCGTAGTTTGATCTGGAGGACGACAAAACATGGGTGTGGTTCCATACTGGCAATTTGGGCCAATTTCTTTCCCCTTCCTACTTCCATTGAAGTTTGAGGTGTCCAAATGCTACACCCTATGGGGCTGGCATCTTAGATGGCTGCGGTGGCCATTCATGTGGCTGGCTAGGTGTGGCAGGTAAGTGGCTCAGGTGTTGCCATCTCCTGGAATTTCTCTGAAGTGTGGCAAGAGGCAGGATGTGAAGAGCTATAATCTCCCCACTTCTTTGTGACATATTAAAATAACGATGGCTGGGTTGCAGACTGCAGGCTTGTCCCAAACCCTTCTGGCCCCACCAAATTTTAATCATGGCGTGGCAGTAAATTTCGTGAGGAAATGAAGCAATGAAGTTTCTGTGTGCTTTATATTTCATATAAATACGTTTTTGCATTGCTGTTTTGTGTGCGTCCTAGAACGAATGTGGGCCTCTGCTAATCCGGCCCTTGATTTTTTTAAAAATAAAATTGTTCAGTGTATTCCCTACGAAGCACCTGAAAGTGATTTCACAATACAGCAAAACCTTTATACAGAACAATTACACATATAAAAGCAATTAAAAAGCATTACATATGTAAAAAAACAGTTAAAACCTAAGGCCTGTCCAGACACGTAGACGTTTGTGTGTGTGTTTTTTACTGCTAATTTTAATTATTTTTGAGGGTGTTTGCTGATAATTTTAATGTTGCTAGCAAACTGCTTAGATGTTTTATTGCAGGCAAGTGCTGTATACATTTTGTTAATTAAACTAATTCACTGAAACAATAAATCTGTCTGTCTGTCTGTCTGTCTATCCATCTATCCATCTGATAACTTTTAGGGAAAAAGCCACAGCTCAGTGGTAGAGCAACCCCACCAAATGGGGGGCATGAATAATAAAATTATTATTATTTCCATGCAGAAGGTCCTAGGTTCAGGCGGTGGCATCTCGGGTATGGCTGGGAGAGAACCCTGCCTGAAACCCCACAGAGCTGCTGCCAGTAAGTATAGGCATTATTGATCTAGTTGGGCTAATAGAATCATAGAATTGTAGAGTTAGAAGGGACCACAAGGGACATTTAGTCCCACCCCTTGCAACTGCACCAGTGGTCTGACTTAATATGAGGCAGCTTCAAACGTTAGGAAATTCTCCAGATCCTCAGCTGGTCCCTAATTATGTGAGCCTCATATCCTTGGAATGTTGGTGTGCCATTGACGTGACTCGCCTGTTACATCATTCTAGATTCAGGTAGGTAGCCGTGTTGGTCTGATGCAGTCGAAATAAATAATTTTTAAAATTGTCCAGTAGCACCTTAGAGACCAACTTAAGTTTGTTCTGGCTGTACGCTCATTGTTAAAATTGTGTTTATGGAAGACAATCTTACTCGGCTACGAGTGATCGCCAAAGAGAAGAAGAAGAAGACCCAGAACAAACTTAGTTGGTCTCCAAGGTGCTACTGGACAATTTTTATTTATTTATTTCGACTGCTACATCATGCTCAGCTTTGTCATATATATATATAGATAGACTTGCTATCCATGAGGTGGCTCAGATTGTTCTGGTTTGAGACCCCATGTGGTTCCCAGAAATATGTCCATTGCTGCTTGAATAGCTAAATCAGTAAAGCATGAGACTCTTAGACTTGGGGTCTTCGGTTTGAGCTCCACATTGGGCAAATGCTTCCTGCATTGCAGCGGGCTCGACTGGATGACCCTTGTGGGCCCTTCCAACTCTGCAGTTCTATGATCTATGTATTATTGGAGTATTCAAGACAAGGCACTTTGCCAAGAAACCACCACCTTTCCTCAGTTTGTCCCCTCGCCTTTCCACCTGAATCTGTCCATATTATGAGTGACCTTGTCTAGCTCTTTTCCTGGGCTGGCTTGAGTCAAGCAGGGTACAGATTCTTTACCCCCTTAGTGAGTAAAGCACAGGAGTACGGAAGGAAACCAGCTGAGATATTTATCTTTTTGGCCAATTACGTTGCTGACTGATGTGTCTGCAGTAATAGCCCATCATGGTTATGTGGTTTTCCAAAGAAGGATTGCTGTCTCGGGGGTTAGGAGGGTGGAAAGATCGCTACTAGTACTATTGATCCCCACTTGTAAATGCTCACTTAGGGGGCACAATGTATTGCAGTAAAGCAGAGGTATGGAAACATTTGAAAGGAAGTGGCTGTTGCCCGGGGCGGGCAGGGTGGGTGGGTTGGAACTGATCCATGCGTATGGCCATTAAGGCACGATATATACTTCCCTCTTCCTTGCCTCCCTGCCAGCCCTGTAGGCCAGAGAACCTTCTGTTTTCATTAAGGTATTGACAATCAAATGTGCATGTTTGCTGGGATAAATTAATGAGGCCAGAAAGAGCAACAGGGGGCAGAGGCAGGAAACAGGGCTAGCTCATTGGGATTTCCGAGCAACTGGCAAAGGCCATCCTGGATGTAAAAAAAATGTTTCGAAAAGATAAATAAAGAGCAGAGAAACGTGCATTACTTGTTTGTTTTAAATTCTCCCAATTCCAAAGATTCTCTCTCTCTCTCTCTCTCTCTCTCTCTCTCTCTCTCTCTCTCTCTCTCTCTCTCTCTCTCTCTCTGTGTGTGTGTGTGTGTGTGTGTACATACCTTCCAACATTTCTCCAATGAAAATGTTGTTGTTGTTGTTTAGTCGTTTAGTCGTGTCCGACTCTTCGTGACCCCATGGACCAGAGCACGCCAGGCACTCCTGTCTTGCACTGCCTCCCGCAGTTTGGTCAAACTCATGTTCGTAGCTTCGAGAACACTGTCCAACCATCTTGTCCTCTGTTGTCCCCTTCTCCTAGTGCCCTCAATCTTTCCCAACACCAGGGTCTTTTCCAATGATTCTTCTCTTCTCCTGAGGTGGCCAAAGTATTGGAGCCTCAGCTTCACGATCTGTCCTTCCAGGGAGCACTCAGGGCTGATTTCCTTAAGAATTGATAGATTTGATCTTCTAGCAGTCCATGGGACTCTCAAGAGTCTCCTCCAGCACCATAATTCAAAAGCATCAATTCTTCGGCGATCAGCCTTCTTTATGGTCCAGCTCTCACTTCCGTACATCACTACTGGGAAAACCATAGCTTTAACTATACGGACCTTTGTCGGCAAGGTGATGTCTCTGCTTTTTAAGATGTTGTCTAGGTTTGTCATTGCTTTTCTCCCAAGAAGCAGGCGTCTTTTAATTTCGGGACTGCTGTCACCATCTGCAGTGATCAAGGAGCCCAAGAAAGTAAAATCTCTCACTGCCTCCATTTCTTCCCCTTCTATTTGCCAGGAGGTGATGGGACCAATAGGGATGCCCTATTATTCCATATTAATATTATTATTATTAATAATAATTTTATTATTTATACCCTGCCCATCTGACGGGGTTGCCCCAGCCACTCTGAGCAGCTAGCAAAATGAATTTCAATAGGGACAAATGTAAGGTTCTGCAATTAGGCAGGAAGAACCAGATGCACAAATATAGGACGGGGGATGCCTGGCTTACTAGCAGTACAGGTGAAAAGGATCTAGAGCAGGCATCCCCAAACTGCGGCCCTCCAGATGTTTTGGCCTACAACTCCCATGATCCCTAGCTAACAGGACCAGTGGTCAGGGATGATGGGAATTGTAGTCCAAAACATCTGGAGGGCCAAAATTTGGGGATGGCTGATCTAGAGGTTTTATTAGATTGCAAGCTTAACATGAGTCAACAGTGTGATGCAGCGGCAAAAAAAAAGCTAATGCTATTCTAGGCCGCCAGTTCAAATACAAAAACTGAGTTCTGCACAAAGTACAAGTGTCAGCCAATCTCCAGGAAAGGGGGAGTTCAAGCCTTGAGGGGCTGCTGCCAAGAATGCCCTTGAAAACCTGTGTGACAGCCTTAGATCAGTGGCAGAGCATCTGCTTTGCATGCAGAAGGTCCCAGATACAACCTCCAGTGTCTCCCAGTGGGGCAGGCAGAGACACTTGCCCGAAATCTTGGAGAGCTGCAGTCAGACAATACTGAGGTGGACAAGCCAGTTCTCTGACTCAGGAAGCTGCCTTGTACCATGTTCCTTCTTAGTATACTGATTATATTGTCAAGAACGTGGGGTGAACAGCTTTTAGTTCTGGGGCCACACCTGCCTTACCAAGGCTCCCAGGTCCAAGCAGCCACATACCAATAGCAAGAGGGAGATGCTTGCAGAGAGCCAGTTGGTCTGGTCTGACAGCTTTGGTCTGAGAGACTTTTATGTGCAGCTCAACCATCTCTTGCTGATGCTGCCTATAGATTTTGTTCTCTTGCCCAGACTCTTTATTTGTACATCAATTAAAATGCACCCAGAATTGAAACTGACTATTGCCTAGCGCTTACACCAGTTAAACCTGATAGTTCTTGAGAGTTCGGCTGCCCCAAAGGTGTCTGTGTTCCCCTGCTTATATAATTTAGTATTTGTTACTTTTGCCTCTAATTCTTTCCCCTTCTCTCTTTCTCTGACCGCCATCTCTTCCGCTGCCGTTTCCCGGTTTCCTCTCCTAGGAATGTTTTGGTATGTTCCAGCTAAAAAAACTTTAGAATAAAGACTCCTTATGGATTGCGATAGAAAATCAATCGAGAGCCTGTGGGCCGTTGATGCAATTATGGTCTCATACCTGTCCGAGGCAATTAAATAATGGAATGGAAACTGAGTAATGTCAAATATCTGGTTCCTTCCTGCGGTACGTGATTACAGAGGATCAAATTAATTGAAGTCGTGGGCCTGCTAAGTTAGAGTGCTGCGTTTAGGTGAAGACTGGCTGGGGAATTTGGGAGAGTGAAGGCCCTGAATCATTTAGCATAGGAGCAATCTGAGAGGCAGTAAATAATATAGTTTGGTTTTAAAAACGCAGTCATGAGGAACTTGTGCAGAAGAAGACACCATCCCTCGAGACCTGTTATATTTAAACAGGAAGTGTAATACAGTGGTACCTCGGTTTATGAACACAATTGGTTCCGGAAGTCTGTTCATAAACTGAAGCGTTCATAAACTGAAGCGAACTTTCCCATTGAAAGTAATGGAAAGTGAATTAATCCGTTCCAGACGGTCCGCGGAGTACTTAAACTGAAGCGTTCATAAACTGAAGCGAACTTTCCCATTGAAAGTAATGGAAAATGGATTAATCCGTTCCAGACGGGTCTGCGGAGTACTCAACCTGAAGCGTACGTAACCCGAAGCATGGGTGTAATTGGTTCCGGATGTCTGTTCATAAACTGAAGCGTTCATAAACTGAAGCGAACTTTCCCATTGAAAGTAATGGAAAGTGAATTAATCCGTTCCAGATGGGTCCGCGGCGTTCGTAAACCGAAAATTCATAAACCGAGGTGTTCATAAACCGAGGTTCCACTGTATTGGCAGAAAGTATCTGATACCAAAATTCCTACTTGAAGTGTTTATTCAGTGTTTTTTTTAAGAAAAATACTTTTTATTCACTTTTCCAATTAAACAATATAAAAAACAAAACATACATACACACAAACACATACAAAAACAAAACCTCATAATGATATCATTCCTTTCTCATCTCATCTCTTTTTTGCTCTGCCGAGCTCAGACCTCCCTCCCTCCATACAGCTTTATTATTCCACTCCTATCTCTCAGTCCCTTTTATATATTCAGTCTCACTTCGTAGGTTTTATTTACTCCACTCTCTCTGGAACTTTGTCTCTTCCTGGTTTCGGATCCTGCAAGTCAACTTAGCCAGTTCAGCATAATCCATCATTTTTGTCTGCCACTCCTCAATCGTTGGTACCTCTTGTGTTTTCCACTTTTGGGCTAATAAAATTCTCGCCGCGGTTGTAGCATACACAAAAAGTCTCTGATCCCCCTTAGCAATCTCCTCTCCCATTAGTACCAATACAAATGCTTCAGGTTTTTTGGTGAAAGTGTTTATTCAGTGTTGGCCCAGGCATAAAAAGAGAACCCCTGTTTATTAATTATTAGATTGCAAGCTTAACATGAGTCAACAGTGTGATGCAGCGGCAAAAAAAGCTAATGCTATTCTAGGCTGCCAGTTCAAATACAAAAACCAAGTTCTGCACAAAGTACAAGTATCAGCCAATCTCCAGGAAAGGGGGAGTTCAAGCCTTGAGGGGCTGCTGCCAAGAGTGCCCTTGGAAACCTGTGTGATGGCCTTAGATCAGTGGCAGAGCATCTGCTTTGCCACTTGATAAGAATATATTTGCTAGTTCGGAGCACCAGCATTGTGACCTGTCAAGATTGAGATGAGCAGAGCTTTAACTCTTGTTGGTAACCAATATATGGTATTCAAATGTGTTTTGCCCCTCAGAGTGGAAGCTTAATAGAGCTCTCATGGTAAACAGCTTTTGGGCAGCCTATTCTTTTACGTACAATATGATCTATATGCAATTTAATAGCTGTCACAAAGAGGGTGGAGCAAATTTCTTTTCTATAGGACCAGAGGGTAGTATCCAACCAGTGGGTCCAAATTACAAAAAAGGGGGGGGATTTCAACTAAACATGAGTCAGCAGTGTGATGCAGCAGCAAAGAAAGCTAATGCTATTATTGGCAGCATCAACAGAAGAATAGAGTCCAGGTCAAGGGCGCCCCACTCTATTCTGCCTTGGTCTGACCACATCTGGAATATTGTGTCCAATTCTGGGCAGCTCAGTTTAGGAAGGATGTTCACAAGCTGGACCGTGTGCAGAGGACGACAACCAAGATGATCATGGGTCTGGAAACCAAGCCTTATGTTGTTGTTCTTTAGTCGTTTATAAGAATATATAATGGACCAGAGCACGCCAGGCACTCCTGTCTTCCAATGCAGGTTGGTCAAACTCAAATTGGTAGCTTCTATCACTGTCCAACCATCTCGTCCTTCCTTATGAGGAACCTTGAAATAGTAGTTTGCTCTTTTTTAAAATTAAAAAATGGCTGAACAAATAATCTCTCAGAGGTATTGTGCCAACCAAATAGTATGATTTTTAACTGGAGAATATCTGCCATGTTTCTTCAGCTGACCTTAATTTTCCTTGAACCCATCTGACTGATAACAGAAAGGTTCTTTTGCGAACCTTTCCCCAACCCAACAATATCCTTTGGGAGGTGACCAGAAGTGCGCGCGGTATTTCAAATGCATGCACAAGCTTTTATCATTCTTGTGATACCGTGCGGGGGGAAGGGGGGGTGGAGTTCAAGTGCTGAATTGCTCAGAGCTGTCAAAGGTACAGGAGTCCTGCCAGGAAGGGAAAAGCAAACAAACAAACCATGACAACCATAATCTTGTACTCTGACTTCTGCTGTTTGCTCCAGGCCTCCCTGCATGGGTGGGACTTTGGAGTGCTTACGCTGGCAATCGACTGGCTGCCCGTGGGATGAAGCTCTTATAGATTTAGCGCAAGGAGGGAGAGCCGTTCAGATCGTTGCTACAAGTTACGGGGAAAACTCCTCCTGAGGAGCAGTGGAATTCCTCCCCACAGCTCCTCTTTATTGTAGTGCCATCAGAAAGAACTGCCTACAGTTCCCCCAAGCATTTTTTCGTGCACGTGTGTTGGGGGGTAGCAAGCCAATTTCAGCAAAAATCAAGGCTGAAGGATACAAACCACACATTTCAGGGCAGACAGGCACAACTGTCTCCTTAACTGAAAAGCAATCGAGTCGTAGAATTGCAGAGTTGGAAGGGATCGCAAGGGTCATTTAGTCCAACCCCCTGCGGGGCAGGAATCTTTCGCAAAATGTGGGGCTCAAACCCACAACCCTGAGATTTAAGAGTGACTGAGCTATCTGCTTTGGGAGGCTGCAGATTTTTGAGTGAAGGAGCATTGTTAGAGGAAGGGGTGCTTAATTACCGTACTTTTCTGTGTATATGACTATGGTAGGTTTTTTAAACTTTAAAATAAGGTTTAAAATCTGGGGGCATTATTAAATAGTGGGTAGACAACACAGCGTTTCTTCAAGAAGCTCTTTATTCGGAAGCCAAAACAGAACTGAACTGCATTGCCGAGCCGGCCTGCTTTTATAGAGGCTGGCTCAAACAATGTATCAAACATAATTCAAAGTTCCCTCCTAAAACAACTGTCAAGGACCTGAGGACCTGAGGGAAAACTATATACACTAATACATAACAGGCATCTTATACACGGGAAAATACAGTATTCCCCTGTGTTCCATTTCCCCCTGCTTGGTTCACTTCTCAGCACTAACTTAACACATGCGGTGGGGATTGGGAGAAGGTTGAAGAATAAATATTATATATAGTGTATATATATATATAATTTTATATTTTATCCCCACCCCAACACAAGTGGGAAAGCAGCTTGTTGTTATTGTTATATATTATTCATTAAATGTATATCCAAAGATCAAAGGGCAGTTTAGAGGGTGATTTGAGATCAGGATTTTGCTTGGGAAAATTTTAAATTTATATACTGCCCTGTACGCACAGGTCTCAGGAAGGTTCACAGGATAAAATCACAAAATGTGCAATCAAAATAAATAATAATAATAATTTAATTATTTGTACCCCGCCCATCTGGCTGGGTTTCCCCAGCCACTCTAGGCGGCTTCCAACAAAAATTTAAAATACATTAAAATGTCACACATTAAAAACTTCCCTGAACAGGGCTGCCTTCAGATGTCTTCTAAATGTCAGGTAGTTATTTATCTCTTTGACATCTGATGGGAGGGCGTTCCATAAAAACAAAAACAACCAAATACACCCCCCCCCAAATAATAACCAGAGAGGGGAAATAGAATTTGAAACACACAATATTTGTAACAAAACATATACAGTAAAAATAAGCACCCGTATAAGTCAAGGAGTAGATTAAAAGATCAATTTAACTTTCAAATCAAAACGTTTTAGCCATGGGTTCCCCCCCCCCCATTTTAACCATTCATAGAAGCTCTTTGATCCAGTGGAGGCTTATATAAAGGGATGCTGGGAGGCAATTTTCTATTACTCCCCCTTCCTTCTGCAGTCCTTGCTCCCATCCCCAAATCTGATCCAAGGGTTGGGGAAACCTTTGGGACAGCATTTGGTGGAAGCAGGGGAGGTGGTTAAGCACCTCCTCCCCTGCTGCTTCTCTAGTCAGATTGCAGCCTCTTGCACTACTACTTTGCGTTACAAAGAAAATAAAATTAGTGAAAGTCTGTGACATTTTGGCATCGTACAGGGGCTGAAAGATAAAACAGGAAGTTCCTGGGTTCTGATCTGCCACAAATTTGCTCAGCGGTCTTAGCGGTCTTAATACTGACTGGTCTTGCAGTGTGTATTCCCCCTATTTCCGATGTTCATTTGTGAGTGGTGTTGCTGATGCAGCTGAAACATCACCACCCATATACATATTAAGTAGGGCATTGACAGATTTGGGAGAACTCCTAAGGATTGTAGAAGTATTCCTAGGGGAAACATTCCCGGGAACCCCCTAAAACAGCCCAATGGTGACTGGGTATGCTCAGTGGCCTCTGAAAGCTGGCAGACTGTTTATGCACATGGAAATGGATGGGGAAATGGAATGGAGTTTCCGGGCAACGGGCATGGCTGATTAGAACAGTGAACAAGAACACTTGCCACTGCAACATTTTGTTGCATGCCCCACGTGCTACGGTAAGCATGACCCGTTTCCTGCAAAACCTTGGGCTGCGAGATTCTCAGAAAGACAAAGTCTCCCTGTGTGTGTTTTAAGCCTCACGTCCCAATTCATTAAACGGGAGTGCTCGTTAGGGTGGGTGTATTCGTGGGTGGGCGTGTGAGTAAAAACGAGCCGCTGCCGTTATTGGCTTTTTGCTTCGACCACGCAGTGACTTTCGCAAACAAGCAGCGCTCCTGTTTCTATGGAGAGGGACGTGTTCGCGCAGCCTTTAATTTGGGAGATGGAGCTAACCTTCTCCTATGCTTCACAACTCAGTAAGCAGCGCGAAGACAGATTCTCGGAGACAATGCTCCTTTTTCTGCCAGCAGATATCTATTTGTGGAAATGGGTCAGCTTCCTCTTGGTGGACACGTTAGCGCTCCAGTGCCTGGGAGCGCTTGCTTTACAATTTCTCTCTCCGCGACGCAGGCAGCAGAGCTCCTCTGCATAACTACTCGTGGCAGCCCAGTGTTTCATGAATTGAAGCGAGTTAACCACAAGGAGAGGATGACATTTCAAGACAGCGCAGGGTGAATTCTAAGTCCCGGGCACACGCACACGAGCTGGATTGCTATAAAACAAAAGGGGTTGTTGCTTTTTTTTTAAAAAAAAATAGCAAATGCAAGCACAGAAACCATATAAAGGGAATCATGTCGTGTTTAAAACAGCCACGACCATGGGTTTATTCCATTACCTGCACATACCTTTGGTGGTAACGAATTCCCACCTGCACTGATGCTGGGCTTTGGTGTGATGGTGGCGCGCTGCCCTCATCTTCCCTGTGGGACAGCCTTTGTTATTGTTATCACGTCCCTTCTATGAAAGCATTTGAGGGTGATGTGCAATAAAAAATGGCGGAAATCGGTTAACCACAATAATAATGAAATAGGCACCAATGGCAGAGGCCCGATCCAGCTGGAAAAGCCTTTGAGAATGAAAACGTCTTCAGTTGTTTCTGGAAAGTGCGGAGAGTATCTCAACGGCAGTGCTATCCACCGGGAAAGGGGCAGCCCCACTGAAAGCCCTGCTGAGTTACTAGGGCAGAGGCAGACCCAGCACACTAAATTACTGTTTCTGCGCCATTTGCATTTCTACCTCCTTTTCTGTGGAATTCAGACAGCCTTCATCACACTAGATTCCCAGTATGCTAGGGAGCAAACTACGGTACGTGCTTGTATTTGGCAGGAGACGGGGGGGATGTGCGCTGTCCCTGGTCATCTCTTTGTTCTAGGGATCAAACTGATGTGACTGCCACTATTGGGGGGTTATCTAAAAACTCGAGGGTGGCCTTAGTGGTGGTTGAAACAGGTGGATTTTGAATACCTGATGCAGGTTAAGTAGCTATGCTACCTGCTTCAAAAGTTCAGAGCCTGTTTCCTCCCCCCCCCATTGTGCTCCATTACTGTATTTGTAAATAGAACGCTTGGTACATAGACACCTTCAGTGCTCTCTCACCCAGAGGGAATTATTCTGGCAGTGCCCTCTGCTCAGGAAAGTTGAGTGTCAAATGTATGACAATAGAATGGTATATCATCAAAACGGCGCCACAGTTGAGAGCTGCATTAGAAAATGGCAACCCAAGCACTAGATGGGGGGGGGGAATGAAAGGCACAAATACAGGATGGTTGACACCTGGCTTGAGAGCAGTACATGTGAAAAGGATCTAGGAGTCTTGGTAGACCACAAACTTGACATGAGTCAGCAGTGTGATGCAGCAGCTAAAAAAGCCAATGCAATTCTGGGCTGCATCAATAGGAGTATAGCATCTAGATCAAGGGAGGTAATAGTACCACTGTATTCTGCTCTGGTCAGACCTCACCTGGAGTACTGTGTCCAGTTCTGGGCACCACAGTTCAAGAAGGATACTGACAAGCTGGAACGTGTCCAGAAGAGGGCAACCAAAATGGTCAAAGGCCTGGAAACAATGCCTTATGAGGAACGGCTTGGGGAGCTGGGTATGTTTAGCCTGGAGAAGAGAAGGTTAAGGGGTGATATCATAGTCATGTTCAAATATATGAAAGGATGTCATATGGAGGAGGGAGAAATATTGTTTTCTGCTGCTCCAGAGATTCCACCTAAACATTAGGAAGAACTTCCTGACAGTAAGAGCTGTTCGGCAGTGGAATTTGCTACCAAGGAGTGTGGTGGAGTCTCCTTCTTTGGAGGTCTTTAAGCGGAGATTTGACGGCCATCTGTCAGGAATGCTTTGATGGTGTTTCCTGCTTGGCGGGGGTTGGACTGGATGGCCCTTGTGGTCTCCTCCAACTCTATGATTCTATGATTCTAAGCACTATTGTACATAGAGCTTTTCTAAGAAGGCTGCATCATTTACAGTGCTTAAAATTGGTCATGTAGCCCACAGCAGCTTGGTTCACATGTTACGGCCAAACATTTCTACCCCATTTTGGGCTTATGAACTGGGAACTAAATTGGGAAGGGAACGCCCATACTCAGACATTCCGATTCCCCATCTCATTTCCTGATTTGATCAAATCACAGTGTGCTGTTATTTCTAGACTGAGCAAACCACATGGTTCATGTAGCATGGTCATTTATTAACAGCCAGAAAAAGAGAGAAAACACATCACCAAGAGAGAGAGAGAGAGAGAGAGAGAGAGAGAGAGAGAGAGAGAGAAAGGAAAGGTGTCACACATTTGCATGAACTTTGTATGCACTGATGTTTGTGTGTAGATGCATATTAAATATATTTAAACTGGACTTGGGACCAGAGAGCCCTTCAAAAACAGAGGACTGTCCTCTGTCCGGTGGGACACCTCAAGTTTCTGCAAAGCATTGTTTCCCTTGGTTGGATGTAAGGGCAACCATGGTTTGAGCAACCTAGGAAATGAGGAACAGAATTGAAATGCAGTACGTGAGGGGAGGAGATAATGGGAGTCTGAGGCTTGGAAACAGACAGACAAACCCAGAAATAGTTTGCCTCGCCGGGAGATATATAGGGAGGTAGCTTTTAAGATGATGGATGCTTGACAGTACGTCCCTTCCCTCTGCAGCCACTCTATGTGATTTCTGCCAAGTTCTCAGTTTTATATTAGCTGCTGTTGGCCTAATTTTGTTGTGACAGCTCCAAACTACAGAGCAGGCTTTTCCTGTGCCAGGGGCTCCTAAATTTAAGCAGGCAAAAAGCTGTTTTGGACACCCAAGGAGATTATTGTGCAAGGCATATGGCAGGACTGCAGTAGGGCTAGACTGACTCTCAGCTTGGTGGCTCAACTTTGGTTGCCCCGAGACCCACAATCTGAAACTTGATGCCGAAGAATTGAAGAGCTCTATTTTCTTACTTTTATATTATTTGATTATGTTTACGAATTGCTTCCCGTGAAATATCTCAAGAGTGATTTCCCAATGAAAACCTTGCTGTGCTTCAAAAAAACGGAGATTGTAGATTGGAAAAGGATCAGAAAAGGGGGGCTAAGATGATCAATGGGGTTGGAGAGACTCCCCTCTGAGGAAAGGTTGCAGTGTGAGGGCTCTTAGTTTCGAGAAAAAGCGACTTGGAGGCGACATCATAGAAGTTTATAAAGTGGATGGAGGAAAGGTTTTCTCCCTTGTAATGTTCGTACTCGTGGACATTCAACGAATGTCAGAAGATTCAGGACAGCTTTTTCAAAAGGACTTCTTCACACTGTGCATCATTAAACTGTGGAACTCTCTTGCACATGAGGCAGTGGCTGCCGCCATCTTGGATGGCTGTAGAAGAGGGCAAATTCATGGAGGATAAGGCTATAAACCTGTTTCTTTTTAAAAAAATGTATTTATTGAAAATTTTCCAACATACACATATAAAAATACAAAACACGCAAATACACACACATACACAAGACAAAAACAAAAAAATATCAAAAACAAAATATCTAACTTAAATCTTAATCAACACCTTTTGGACTCCCTCAACCTCCCCCCTTGGGTCCCTGTTAAAATATTACTTAAACAGTATTCATTGTGATTTTACTAATCTTGCACATTATTTTCTCAATTCTTTGTTCTTATCTTCAACCCATCTTTCATATCTTATTGCAATCATCTTTATCTAATATTTCAGATCAAATATTTCTAATTCCCTTTCTTCATTCTATAACTTTTTCCCTTCTGCCTATAATTTTTATTAACTTTTATGTTAATAAAAGTTAATAAACCTGTTTCTTCAGTGGACATACAATTCCATCCAAAGCAAGCAACTGACCAGGAATCTGAGTGCAAAGAACTGAACAGAGCTCAGAGTCCTTCCACAACACCTCAACTTTCCCCCCTTTCTTCATTCAATCCATGTAATTTAGGGCAAGAAGGGATGTCCTTTTTTGCAGCTATTGTTAAACAATTGGGAGACAGAAAACCTTATCGGTCTATTGTAAGTCGCCCAGAGATCTACCAACAGGCCCAGATCTAACTTCTGCCTACCCCAGCCTGTTGGCTTAATCTGTGCTTCTAGATGTTTGCAGACTTAACATTCAGTCAAACTGATCACCTATAATCTTATGTTCTTATTAATTGGTAGAGACTGTCATGGCAACGACATGAGGACGCTGGAGCGCTCTTAAGATATGTTGACACCACTGCATCTTACTGAAAAGCCTAAAACCTTTGACTTTTCTATCTCTGGCAGATGGTATATCACTTTTGTCTGTTTTCCTAAGCGCAGTTAACATAGAAGCAGTTCCACCGAAATCAATCAGTGATGCTTCTGGACTCGTCTTAAATTACTATCTCACCCTGTGTCAAGTAATGGTTTTCAGCTCTAGATAAGCAGAACAACTTGGAAGTACCAAATGGATTTAAGCACCGCTCACGAGTGGATTTTGGAATTGGAAACGAATTCTGCAATCTGTTTGGGGCATGCGGCAAAAAAGGTGACCACATCATGTGGTCAGTCTCAGGGGAGGCCAGGCACCCGCTTTGCATGCTTGCAGTTCTGGGTCGAGGAGCTAATATCTGGCGTTGGACACGGACCCTTTTGTCTGATTCAACACAAGTCTGGCTTATTCGAGACTTGACTAGATACCTGCCTCTCTCCTGAGTGTTTTTGCTGTCTACCTTTTCAAAATGTGTCGGAAGTCACAACTAGGGGTTGCATGTCATGGGCACTAAAATAATTAAAATTATATACGGAACAAAGCCAGATTCTGTGCCCTCAATAGTGGAGGGCTGCATAGTCGATTCCGCCCAGAGTGGCTGGGGGAACCCGGCCAGATGGGCGGGGTATAAATAATAAATTATTATTATTATTATAATTAAATTGGCATATCTGTGTGCTTATTTTACATATCTTTCAACCTCATGTCAGTTGTGGGTTGCGGGGGGGGGGGCTACGGAGCCCATCCTTGTTTTCGAAGATTGGTGCAGGCAATTAATTTTAGACTCTGAATTTTATGTTCTTATTATGGGGGTGGAGGAGTTGCTTTGGATTCTGTAGCCCCATCTTTAAATGGTAATGTGCATTAGAATCATAGAGTTGGAAGAGACCACAAGGGCCATCCAGTCCAACCCCCTGCCAAGCAGGAAACACCATCAAAGCATTACTGACAGATGGCTGTCAAGCCTCTGCTTAAAGACCTCCAAAGAAGGAGACTCCACCACACTCCTTGGCAGCAAGTTCCACTGTCGAACAGCTCTTACTGTCAGGAAGTTCTTCCTAATGTTTAGGACGGTGTAATCTTCTTTCTTGTAGCTTGAATCCATTGCTCCGTGTCCGCTTCTCTGGAGCAGCAGAAAACAACCTTTCACCCTCTTCTATATGACATCCTTTTATATATTTGAACATGGCTATCATATCACCCCTTAACCTTCTCTTCTCCAGGCTAAACATACCCAGCTCCCTAAGCCGTTCCTCATTACTTCACTTAAAAATGTAGCAAGCTATCCCTATTGCATTCGGGGACCGTCCTGTATTTTTCTGCTGAGTGGGGCTCTGAAACATTTTCTTGGCAGTTAGTTCATGCCTGTTGATACTGTTTTTATTCACTTCGTTAGGCACCTTGGACATTTCTGTGGGGAGGCATTCCCCCAGTGGGGATAAGCATGCTCCATGGGTACCGACTGCTGGGGATCTGTTGGCAGTGATGATGTACAGCTGGCAGGTTGGAACCAATATTGTCCTTGCTGCAGCGGGAACAGGTGGTGCTGCGGTCTAAACCACTGAGCCTCTTGGGCTTGCTGATCAGAAGGTCGGCGGTTCAAATCCACACGGCGGAGTGAGCTCCCGTTTCTCTCTCCTAGCTCCTGCCAACCTAGCAGTTCGAAAGCACATCAGTGCGAGTAGATAAATAGGTACCACTGTGGCGGGAAGGTAAAAGGCATTTGTGCTCTGGTGTTCAGTTGTGCCAGAAGTGGTTTAGTCATGCTGGCCACATGACCCGGAAAGCTGTCTGTGGACAAGCGCCAGCTCCCTCGGCCTGAAAGCGAGAGGAGCGCCACACCCCATAGTTGCCTTTGGCTGGACTTAACCACCCACGGGTCTTTTACCTTTACCTTATCAGTGCACGCTGCAACTTTTTGTTGCAGGCGCCACATGTTCACATTCTTACAACTGCGATTGATGTGAATTATTTACCTCATTAAGGCATCTTATTCTTCTAATCCACTCTTCAACCTGAGCGATCCCAGAGTAGGATACAAAATACATTTAAGAATACGTACAATCCTGTAAAACACAATAAGAGCTCATTTGGGACAATAGGAGCAGCTAAAACCACTGAGCCAGGGAATCAGTCACCATAGCCCCAAGTCCTCGACAATGCCTAGGTAAATAGGTTGGTATTTACTTGGTGCCAGTATCGCAAGAGCTTTGAGCACATGCTACGAATAATGTTTATGTTATTTATCTGTGTTAAGACATCATGGGATTGGTGGAGCCACGGCAGAGAGAAAAACAATTTCTTACTATTGCTGTCCCTCTTTTCCCTGGACATTCGTATGTGTCACGATGGAAGCACTCCTTTTCAGCAACAAAAATAACAGAATCATAGAATTGTAGAGTTGGAAGGGACACCGAGGGTCATCCAGTCCAACCCCCTGCAATGAAGGAATCGCAGCTAAAGCATCCATGACAGATTACCACCCAACTTCTGCTTTAAAACCCCCAAGGAAGGAGAGCCCACCACCTCCCAAGCGAGTCCATTCCACTGTCAAACAGCTCTTGCTGTCAGAAAGTTCCTCCTGATATTTCGTTGGAATCTCCTTTCTTGTAACTTGAAGGGCTGTGGCTTAGTGGACGGGCATCTGCTCATGTTCAGTCCTCAGCGTCCTCATATTGGAGGCCCTCTGTCTGCAGCTCCGGAGAGAGGTGCTGAAAGCCAGTGTAGGCATTACTGACCTTGATGGAACCAGTGGACTCAGGAGCACAGTGTCACAAAATCACAGCTCCATCAGGCAAAATGCCAATGGTTCTGCATGCTCTTTGCGGCTAGGGATGTTACCTGGCACATGAGAATCTGGGTTCAAAATTATGTCCCAGTTTGAACCAGGAAGAAGTAAGATTCATGCCCCCAGAATGCCCTTTGGGGGGGACTTGTGCCACCTTAAATTCTGCTACCTGAGCCCCAGCTGAGCCAAGGCTGAGGGACTTATGCTGGCCTAGCCCCAGTTCAGCTGGTAAAACCCAAGATCTACTGAATGCAAACTCTCCTTCTGGGGGAACTTGGATTTAGATTGCACTGTCCTATTATAAGTTTTGTAGGTACCAGAGCCCAGTAACCCTTTGTCCTTCAACAGCACCCTCCAAAGCATAAAGGGCAGGTGTAAGCGTATCAGGTTGTATTTCCTGGGCTTTGCAATATATTGATCAGAAGGGAGAACAAACTTATCTGCTCACTTCATTTATCCAATTTTTCCAGGGGAGAGCACCATCAGCAGCTGGCTAAGCAATTTTTTTGCTGCACTCATCATCAAATACAGACTTGATGTCTCTCCCAGGTTGTTATGGTCTCTTCACCTACTGGGTCACCAAGACCCAGGGATGCCTTCTCCACCTCATTGGCCAGCACTCCACAAGCACACCACTTCTATATATGTCAAGGTTACACAGAGCCAAACATTCCCACTGCCAGTAATCTGTTATGACTCGATCTCTGCATTCACTGAATTCGGTAGTCCTTTTGGTCTGCTGGGGGTGGATCACTGTGGCATGCAGTAGGAGCCCTTCCCTATGTCACTTTGGGGGGGGGTAAATGGGGGTTAGTCTGATGCCCCACTACCGTATTTACTCTAGTCTAATGCGCCATCGAATCTAATGTGTGCCTCAAATTTTCAGAACCTTGAAACCAAAAAAAGTATTTGCTGGCGAATGTAATTGTGCCATCAAATCCAATGCGAACCTTAATTTTTGCAATGTAATTTGGCAAAAAAAAAAAAGGCTGAACATTAGATTCAAGTAAATGTGGTATTTTTCTGCAAAGTTTTTGAGACCTGCAATGTCACACCCTTCCAGTTTGTAGCTTTTAATGTCTACCCATAAACCCTGAAGCTTATTCATAGTGATTTAGCTCAGTTTCAAAAGCTCTGTGTGGCTTCTCAGAAGCACTTCTTGCCACCTAGGGCTCTTGAGGTTGTGAGGTTCTCACTCCTATTCTCCCATGCTTTTACAATGTGAAGAAGAGAGAGGTAGGATTTATTTATTTTTAAAAGTAAAAGGTTGCAAATCACTAAAAATAAACATATGTGCTCAAAACTAGGTAATTCTTATGGCATTTGGTGTTGCTGAATCTCAGCATTTCTATGGAAACCATTTGTAGGGAAATTTTTTTTTGCTGCCAGTGGCGTTCTTATCTGATAGAGTTCAAGCCAGGTTTAAAGAGGTTTGCCTTTATCCTTAACGTGTTGCTGGCAATCCTTGCAAAGGCGGCACGTTGCAAATGTATAAGGCTTGTCACTCTTCTGAATGTATTATCGAACATTCATCAGAAGACTCCTGCATTTGCCTTTGGGCTTGATTTCCGCCCTCCTCGAAAACACACTCATTTCCTAATCGGCATTCTTGAGAGCCACTCCCGTTTTGCAGGTTAAAGACTTGACCTCTATTTTGGCAAAATGGGTAGGTGGAAGGGAAGGGTGGCAGCAGCAAAATAAGCAATGAGAATGCCAGGTGAAGCAGGTATGGATTTTTATTTCGTATTCAGGTAGGTAGCCGTATTGGTCTGACGCAGTCGAAATATATTAAAAAATTTAAAAACATTGTCCAGTAGCACCTTAGAGACCAACTAAGTTCGTTCTTAAGGTCCGTATAGTTAAAGCTATGGTTTTCCCAGTAGTGATGTATGGAAGTGAGAGCTGGACCATAAAGAAGGCTGATTGCTGAAGAATTGATGCTTTTGAATTATGGTGCTGGAGGAAATTCTTGAGAGTCCCATGGACTGCAAGAAGATCAAACCTATCCATTCTGAAGGAAATCAGCCCTGAGTGCTCACTGGAAGGACAGATCCTGAAGCTGAGGCTCCAATACTTTGGCCACCTCATGAGAAGAGAAGAATCCTTGGAAAAGACCCTGATGTTGGGAAGATTGAGGGCACTAGGAGAAGGGGACGACAGAGGACAAGATGGTTGGACAGTGTTCTCGAAGCTACGAACATGAATTTGACCAAACTGCGGGAGGCAGTGCAAGACAGGAGTGCCTGGCGTGCTATGGTCCATGGGGTCACGAAGAGTCGGACACGACTAAACGACTAAACAACAACAAGAACAACAAGTTCGTTCTTGGTATAAGCTTTCGTGTGCATGCACACTTCTGAAGTTGGTCTCTAAGGTGCTACTGATCAGAGTGTTCCTTCTTCTAGATGGGCTACCTTCCCAGGTTCACGAGCCCCATCTGCCCCTCACCTCCGTCTACAGCAGGTGCAGAAACCACCGCTGGCCATTGGATCCATTATTGGTCTCCATCTGCTGAATCGGCCGGAGCCTGTCTTCACATTCCCTAACCCACCAAGGGCTAGAGACCCATCGGCCACCCTCACCTGTTTTAGCCTGCCAGACAAAGCTGTTCCCAGGGTGAGGCCGCTGTCACGTGCTGACAGCTTCTAGGAGCCGCAGGTGAGAGCCGATTGCAGGGTGGCGACCAAGGGCAGGCAGACTACTACCCCAAAAGGAGCATGATGTGTCCCCACACCCAGTGCAGGGGAAGAATCAGCAGTGGTGGAGAAGTTGACTTTTGGAAAATGTCTGTCCTCCGTATGAAATAACCTCTGAGAAGAGGGAAAACCATGGTTCCTAAGAACACAATTCAAAATTCTTTTGCCCTAGAAGATTAAGACTTTGTAGATGCTGAGATCTAAAGTGTGTTAATCATTGCGTATGAAGAGAGGGGAAGTGAGCAGAAACTCTTTCCCATGCAGAAATGCAGGTTTTACCGAACTGAGCAATTTTCCATGCCCTGTCTCTTACAACTGCAATAACATTGATTTTTTTTGGGGGGGGGCGTCATGTTCTCCCAAGGGCTTTTGTTTTCGCCATCCTCTTAACTACCTGTTCTGCCTCTTTAAAACATGGGGATTTGGTTTTTAAAGCTCAAGGCTTTCATTCCTCCTTGATGTCACGAAACATGATAATGCATGCCTTGTTTGTTTGGATATTCCCGTCTGGAGTCCATGAACATTCCACAACTCCCTGGAAATACTGCAATTTGCAGACCTGCGGGCAGTCTTGGTAAATCTGAATATGAATGCAGCCGTACCTAGTTCAGAACCATCTTTTTTGTGTGAAACCAAAATCTGCTTTTATAAAGCTTTTGCACATAATAGTTGGCAGTCTGGCCTGCTGAGAACAAACTTACATTTTCTTTTATCCACTGTTGTGCTGAAATATGGAACAGCAGCATGGTGTGTGTGTGTGTGTGTGTGTGTGTGTGTGTGTGTGTGTGTAGCATAATTTTTCAGTAGCTGATTTAAGAACAAAATTAATCTGCATATACCACCGGCCTTCTGCAGTACCGTATTTTTCCGTCTGTAAGATCCCTCCATGTATAAGACTCCAGTTTAAGAAAATGGGGGGGGGGAAGAGATCTATCTGTGTATAAGACGCTCCCAAATTTTGGACATTTTTTTAAAGGAAAGAAACCTAGTCTTATACACAGAAAAATACGGTGTGTACTCACAATTGAACATGGGTTTTGGCCTCCTAAATAAAACTGGTTCATTGTACCTTATTCATTCATTCAGTTTATATACTGTACCACCTTTATTTTCCAAGGATCTTATAGGTGTTTTCATAATATGTTATGTTTTGTTAGCTTTCTTAATATAAGGCGCTTGTGGGAGAATATACTTTCAATTGACAGTGAGGATAAGAATTCTGCTGTTCTGTGTTTCTGAGTCTCTGCAGGCGGCAGAGTGTATGCTTATTCTAGGCTTACTCACCCCTCCCTGACTGCTGGTCCCTCGTCTAGCATTTAACAATAATTTAGTGCAAACAATATGCTTGGTGCTACAAGGCTCTTTCCCATAGCAGTTCACATCTACATTGGGTAGACAAGAATGCACAAAGCTCGTAACATGGCACCTTCCTTTGGACAAACTTTTGGTTGTTGTAGGAATATTTCAGGAGTATTGAAGATTCCCGTGAAACTCACAGGCTTGCTGCTGCCTAAAGTTGGTTCGACAGAAAATGCAGTTTTCCCGCTGTGTATATATTTTGTTCTTTGGGAATAGAACATAACTTATTTTTTGTTGGCATCCATCTGTATGTCTCTAGAGACAATGGAGTGCACCTCTGGGGGTGAAGTCAAACTGCTGGAGAACCACAGTGCCTGCTGTGGCTGCAGGGACTGGTAACTTGTACAGTGGTACCTCGGTTTACAAACACAATTGGTTCCGGAAGTCTGTACTTAACCTGAAAGAGAAGTTGCTGAATTGCAACTCATTAGCAAGCTTAAAACCATGGAGCCACCTGGATTGAACAAAGACATAGGATTCTTATCTCATTATACATGATCAAGCTTTCCTTAGCACCTCAGCCCTTGCTCCCCCCCCCGCAAGACCAAATACAGTCATTAACAGTCGTTAACAGTCATCAACAGGTTTACCACTCCTATCAGCCCAACCTCTGAATATACATAAGGGTCTGGTGGCTTCTGTTTCAGTGTATCTGATGAAGTGTGCATGCACACGAAAGCTCATACCAAAATAAAAACTTAGTTGGTCTTTAAGGTGCTACTGAAGGATTTTTTTTTATTTTGTTAACCTGAAGCGTACTTAACCTGAAGCGAACTTTCCCATTGAAAGTAATGGAAAGTGGATTCATCCGTTCCAGACAGGTCTGCGGAGTACTTTAACTGAAAATACTCAAACCGAAGCATACTTAAACCGAGGTATGACGGTAACTGCTTCTTCACACATTGTGTTTGCTGTGTTAGTCGCTCAGAAGCGACTTTTCCTGGGCTGCCCAGACGACAGGCCCCTCCTCTCAACCTCACGGATGTGATCCAAAGGAAAGCAGAGCAATACGTTTGGCACCAGCTTGTCTGCAGGAGTTGCCGGAAGGAGGCGTACAAGGCACCACCCAACCATTTTAGGGAGACTGGATTTGTGTAGGGTTTACTCCTCAGCCTTTTCTTCTCCCAACGATGTCCCTCGAGGCAGTGGGTATGGATTTTTCTGAGATGCCTTGCAGAAAGCCACACCATTGGTTCACCTACTGAAAGTTGATGAACCGGATATTGGTTTATCTACTGAGCGTGACCAGCGATCCAACAACAAGCTGTGGGTCAGGAGTGGCCAGTGATCGTGGCTATGCAGCAAAATATGATCCCTGGTTTGGAAGTAACCCAAAGCCCAAGACTGTGCGTTGTTTATCCTGCTTGCTCTGGGGAGAAGTAGTAGAACAACAGCAGCAGTCTGGTTTATAATGGCTTGGCGTAAACATGCAGCGTGTTCACGCATGCATGCAAGGAAGTGCAGCTTATCATCATGCATGAATGTGGCTATAAGGAACCAAATGGGAGAAGGCAGGATTGGCAGAAGGAGGGATGGAGTGGGAATGCCGCTTAATATAGTAACCTGTGCAGAATGGTTAACTGTGAGTTGAAGCCTGAACTCTTCTTGGATCAAGTTGTCGTTCCCACTGTATATTGTTTTATTTCACTGGAGGGGAACTAGGGCAGCGTGTACTCTGTGCTATGAAAACAAATTAAAGTTGCAACCCCAAGCTTACTCAGTCGGGCGCAAACAACATTGAATACGTTGGGGTTTGCTTTTGAGTAAAGGCACCGTGGCTCACACTGCAAACTTTCTGCACAAAAGCCACACAGGTTCTGTGCCCAGGGAAGCAGAATTCCGCAACTCGCCTAAATCAGCAAGCGGAGCAATATTGAACATTTTCCCCTCTCCTCCTTGGCATAATTCTAGTTTTGCTAGTAGTGGAGAAGTGCAGGGAATTATTCCTGGCGCTGCTGTCACCATGCATAGAACCCATACATAAGAAAAGAAAATGAAATGAAAGCTTTGTTTCTCAGGGAGCTGAATTCCTCTCCCTATATTCCCCCACTTTTTTTTTTTGCACTCCGGACATCCTTAAACCGCTAACATCAGGCAACTCTTTTCTTGCCTAACCCAATTGCCACTTCATCATTCTATTGATGATTCTGCAATGTTATTAACCTCCTGCGTTAGAAGCTATCAGAGTCAAGCTTCTTTCCCTTTGAAAAAACAAGCCTTTTGAGCCTGTCACTGCCTTTCAAAGTAGTTTGCCATGTTCAGGGGAGGGTAGATCTGTCAGAGCTCTGGCAACTTATTAAGGAGAGGGGGGGGGGAAGGTGGTGATGAGCCCAAGGTAACTCTTCCCAAGCAATTATTGTGAAATATTGTCAGTGTGAGTAACATGGTATGTTAAAAGCCTTAATTTTAATTTTGAATGCAAACCTTGATGACTTTCCCTGTTCCCAAAATTCCTTCCTTCCTGCTTTTTACGTTGCCAAAGAAGGGAGGGAAGGAAGCTTTAGTAATACAGATTTTTATTTCTAAGCCATTTTCATTGAAAATTCATTTACAACAAATGATAAGATTATTACAGGCGTTATCACCCTTTGAAAAGTGACATTTGTGTCTGCTCCTCCAGCCGCCTCATTGAAGACTCATTGTCTTTCTCGCCTCAGCTGGTAGTTAGAAAGGAGTAATTACAACTCTGAAGATTCTATCTTTTCCCATATTTCACATTTTCAGTATCTAAAACCGAAAGGGATGGGGAAAAGGGGGCTTCCTGAGTGCATGGGAGTTTCTTTAAATTCTTCAGGCTTGTTGTTTAGTCGTTTAGTCGTGTCCGACTCTTCGTGACCCCATGGACCATAGCACGCCAGGCACTCCTGTCTTGCACTGCCTCCCGCAGTTTGGTCAAACTCATGTTGGTAGCTTCGAGAATACTGTCCAACCATCTTGTCCTCTGACGTCCCCTTCTCCTAGTGCCCTCAATCTTTCCCAACATCAGGGTCTTTTCCAAGGATTCTTCTCTTCTCATGAGGTGGCCAAAGTATTGGAGCCTCAGCTTCACGATCTGTCCTTCCAGGGAGCACTCAGGGCTGATTACCTTAAGAATGGATAGGTTTGATCTTCTTGCAGTCCATGGGACTCTCAAGAGTCTCCTCCAGCACCATAATTCAAAAGCATCAATTCTTCGGCGATCAGCCTTCTTTATGGTCCAGATCTCACTTCCATACATCACTACTGGGAAAACCATAGCTTTAACTATACGGACCTTTGTCGGCAAGGTGATGTCTCTGCTTTTTAAGATGCTGTCTAGGTTTGTCATTGCTTTTCTCCCAAGAAGCAGGCGTCTTTTAATTTCGTGACTGCTGTCACCATCTGCAGTGATCAAGGAGCCCAAGAAGGTAAAATCTCTCACTGCCTCCATTTCTTCCCCTTCTATTTGCCAGGAGGTGATGGGACCAGTGGCCATGATCTTGGTTTTTTTGATGTTGAGCTTCAGACCATATTTTGCGCTCTCCTCTTTCACCCTCATTAAAAGGTTCTTTAATTCCTCCTCGCTTTCTGCCATCAAGGTTGTGTCATCTGCATATCTGAGGTTGTTGATATTTCTTCCGGTAATCTTAATTCCGGCTTGGGATTCATCTAGTCCAGCCTTTCGCATGATGAATTCTGCATATAAGTTAAATAAGCAGGGAGACAATATACAACCTTGTCGTACTCCTTTCCCAATTTTGAACCAATCAGTTGTTCCATATCCAGTTCTAACTGTAGCTTCTTGTCCCACATAGAGATTTCTCAGGAGACAGATGAGGTGATCAGGCACTCCCATTTCTTTAAGAACTTGCCATAGTTTGCTGTGGTCGACACAGTCAAAGGCTTTTGCATAGTCAATGAAGCAGAAGTAGACGTTTTTCTGGAACTCTCTAGCTTTCTCCATAATCCAGCGCATGTTTGCTATTTGGTCTCTGGTTCCTCTGCCCTTTCGAAATCCAGCTTGCACTTCTGGGAGTTCTCGGTCCACATACTGTCTAAGCCTGCCTTGTAGAATTTTAAGCATAACCTTGCTAGCGTGTGAAATGAGCGCAATTGTGCGGTAGTTGGAGCATTCTTTGGCACTGCCCTTCTTTGGAATTGGGATGTAGACTGATCTTCTCCAATCCTCTGGCCATTGCTGAGTTTTCCAAACTTGCTGGCATATTGGGTGTAGCACCTTAACAGCATCATCTTTTAAAATTTTAAATAGTTCAGCTGGAATATCATCACTTCCACTGGCCTTGTTATTAGCAGTGCTTTCTAAGGCCCATTTGACTTCACTCTCCAAGATGTCTGGCTCAAGGTCGGCAACCACACTACCTGAGGTGTACGAAACCTCCATGTCTTTCTGGTATAATTCCTCTGTGTATTCTTGCCACCTCTTCTTGATGTCTTCTGCTTCTGTTAGGTCCTTACCACTTTTGTCCTTGATTATGGTAATCTTTGTACGAAATGTTCCTTTCATATCTCCAATTTTCTTGAACAGATCTCTGGTTTTCCCCATTCTATTGTTTTCCTCTATTTTTTTGCATTGCTCATTTAAGAAGACCCTCTTGTCTCTCCTTGCTGTTTTTTGGAAATCTGCATTCAGTTTCCTGTATCTTTCCCTATCTCCCTTGCATTTTGCTTGCCTCCTCTCCTCCGCTATTTGTAAGGCCTCGTTGGACAGCCATTTTGCTTTCTTGCATTTCCTTTTCCTTGGGATGGTTTTCGTTGCTGCCTCCTGTATAATGTTACGAGCCTCCATCCATAGTTCTTCAGGCACTCTGTCCACCAAATCTAAATCCTTAAACCTGTTCCTCACTTCCACTGTGTATTCATAAGGGATTTGATTCAGATTGTATCTTACTGGCCCAGTGGTTTTTCCTACTTTCTTCAGTTTAAGCTGGAATTTTGCTATAAGAAGCTGATGATCTGAGTTACAGTCAGCTCCAGGTCTTGTTTTTGCTGATTGTATAGAGCTTCTCCATCTTTGGCTGCAGAGAATATAATCAATCTGATTTCGATGCTGCCCATTTGGTGATATCCATGTGTAGAGTCGTCTCTTGTGTTGTTGGAAGAGAGTGTTTGTGATGACCAGCTTGTTCTCTTGACAGAACTCTATTAGCCTTTGCCCTGCTTCATTTTGAACTCCAAGGCCAAACTTGCCAGTTGTTCCTTTTATCTCTTGATTCCCTACTTTAGCATTCCAATCCCCTGTAATGAGAAGAACATCCTTCTTTGGTGTCATTTCTACAAGGTGTTGTAGGTCTTCATAGAATTGGTCAATTTCACTTTCTTCAGCTCCGGTAGTTGGTGCATAAACTTGGATTACTGTGATGTTAAAAGGTCTGCCTTGGATTCGTATCGAGATCATTCTGTCATTTTTGAGATTGCATCCCATTACAGCTTTTGCCACTCTTTTGTTGACTATGAGGGCCACTCCATTTCTACTACAGGATTCCTGCCCACAGTAGTAGATACGATAGTCACCCGAACTGAATTCGCCCATTCCCTTCCATTTTAGTTCACTGATGCCCAGGATGTCTATATTTATTCTTGTCATCTCATTTTTGACCACATCCAGCTTACCTCCACTCATGGTTCTTACATTCCAGGTTCCTATGCAATATTTTTCTTTACAGCATCGGACTTTCCTTTCGCTTCCAGGCATATCCGCAACTGAGCGTCCTTTCGGCTTTGGCCCAGCCGCTTCATCAGCTCTGAATCTACTTGTACTTGTCCTCCGCTCTTCCTCAGTAGCATGTTGGACGCCTTCCGACCTGAGGGGCTCATCTTCCAGCGTCATAACTTTTATATGCCTGTTGTCTTTGTCCATGGAGTTTTCTTGGCAGGGATACTGGAGTGGCTTGCCAGTTCCTTCTCCAGGTGGATCACGTTTAGTCAAAACTCTCCACTATGACCTGTCCATCTTGGGTGGCCCTGCATGGCATAGCTCATAGCTTCTCTGAGTTATTCAAGCCCCTTCGCCACGACAAGGCATTGATCTTCAGGCTACACGTGCAAAAAAACCCCACTCTACCAGGAGGTGGAAAAAAATTAATATGCCAAAATTTAATATGTCATAATTGAATTTACTAATTTGCAGCTGAAAGAGTTGCTGAATCACACACATCTCTCTATTTGCAATTAGCAAGGTGCTTTTTCCAGCCCTCAGGGAAAAAAAAAGTAATTTCAAGGGCTGTGGGCTGTTGGATGGACTCTTGAGTCCTAGTTTTATCCTGTTTTGGGTTGGGAAGGTTCCATTTTGTTGGGCATTGGTTCAAAACAAAAGCTTCTCCTTTCAAGCTTTTCTATGACTAGAGGCTGAACTCCACTGCTCACTCTGTGTTTTGGTTTCCAACTTCCCAATGCATCTTCCAGCAACAACCCCACCTGCGATGGTGGACTAGAACAAGTATAGCATAGAGAGAAATAGCCTCTGAAATGGGACATTCTGTCTAGGTAAAAGACTCCTACCTTGACGTCTTCACTATATGTTTAAAGCAGTGTCATGGCACTTTAAATAGTCATGGCTTCTCCCAGAGAATTCTGGGAAGTGTAGTTTGTTAAGCATGCTGAGAGTTGCTAGGAGACCCCCATTCCATTCACAGAGCTACTACTTGCAGAGTGGCCAATCCCTCTTTCCTGGGAAGTGTAGCTCTTTGAGGGGATCAGGGGGTCTCCCAATAACTCTCGGCACTCTTATCAAACCACACTACTCAGGAGTCTGGAAGAAGTCATGACTATTTATAAACTGTCGCAGCACTTCTTTAAATGTACAATGTAGATGGGTCCATACTAGGGCATGTAATTGTGAACAAGACTATTGACTGCATGTCCTTGTGGATAGCTCAGTCAGTAGAGCTTGAGGCTCTTCATTTCAAGGCCATGGGTTCGAGCCCCACGTTGGGCAAAAGATTCCTGCATTGCAGGGGGTTGGACTAGATGACCCCCCGGGTTAACTTCCAGTTCTACAATTCTATGATTCTACATGGCATTCTACATTCTTCAGGGTTTGGGGGCAGATGACATCTCCAGCCCTACCTGGGGATTAAACCCAAGGCGTTTTGCTTGCAAATCATGTGCTCTGCCGTTGAGCTATAACCCCTCTCCAACCGCCGGATACAAAACAGGATTATTATAATCTACCTCATAGGCCTCCCACCTTAAGGTTTCATGCTGTACAGCCAGACGTTGCAATCACCATGGCTCATTTGCTTATCTCTGGCCTGATGTGCAGATTCATACGGCAGCTACTCCTTCCTTTTGCTCACCTTCTTAAGGTGGGCAAGGAAGAAGAGCAGCAGGGCCGGGGAGCACCAGAGGTCCTTACCCTTGATCATATACTTTATATCCTGGGTGGACAACTGGATCCAGCCCGCAAGCCGGATCCTCTATCCTTCACTTCCCTGGTGGGGCCACTTTTAACAGCTGGACGGGGCCTCCCACCTGTCAATCACCAGACATCATCATAATATCATACGAATCTTTATATGGCTGTGATATGTTTAGCTCAAGAGGGGCAGCAAAGGAAAGATCCTTGGGGCAAATGCGTGTTCATTGGACTCTTTGCCCCAGAAAATGTCGCTTCCCCGGTGGTCTGTTGTCTTAAAATGGCAATGTCAGGTGGATAAGGTCAGCTGTGAGTGATACTAGAGGAAATCTCTAGCTTCAAGGAGCCTGTGGAAAGTGATTTCTACGGAATAAATACAGGAGATTGGGTTGTTGGGAAAAAGTAGCTTCTTGTTTAAAAGGAGGGGGCAGAAGCTTATTAGATGTTAGATCTCCTACTTCTTTTCACTATGTGATTGTATGAGGTCTAATTAGTCTAAGAAACTATGTGCTGTGTCAGGCGTGTAAGGGCTGCGTTGTGAGATGAGCGGCAAATGAGGGGGTCTATTTTTTGCTCTCTTCTTTCTCAAGGGATTCCAAGCATATGTTCTATATTTTATTTATGGGTTTGTTAAATGTTGGATAAAGAAAACGAAATGGCATGAAAGTAAGTGTCTAGAAGCAGTGTGGTAGGGTTTTCCTCATCCCACCATTGTTTTTTCGGGAGCAGCATATACTGTTCCACAACTTGGAACATACTGCTTTTGTTGTTGTTAAAAAAATCTATTTGCTCATGACTGCAAATCATACATTTATTTGGTAAGCATGCAAGTGAATTTAGCTAGGCAATTATATTCTGTGCAGCTACACTTTTTTTTATTAATCCTGTATTCATAGGATCATGGAATTGTAGAGTTGGAAAGGGTCACAAGGGGTCATCTAGTCCAACCCCCTGCAATGCAGGATTATTTTTGTCCAACGTGGGGCTCAAACCCACAACCCTGAGATTAAGAGTCTCACGCTCTACTGACTTCTTCGTGGAACTAGAAATCGGCACACTCTGAGCTCACTACAGACAGCAGAGAGCCTATTATTTTTCATATGGCCCACAGTGTGTAATGAAAGATTGAGATAATGCAAGAAAACAGTTATTTATCTGGGATTAGCCTACATAAAACAGTTACTTCAAGCAGAAAGTAGGGCAGAATCACAACCTCTTCAGAATGAGATTGAATTGTAGCCTGATTTTTGAGAAATCCCAGATCGGTGGGAATCGTTTAAATGGGTTAGGTTCATGGAACAGCTCTGCTGAGCAGGACTAAAATTTGTATTTGCACCACCTGAGACCCTGTCAGTGGTTGTTGGTGGACTCCAATTCCCCTAAGCCACAACCAGCATAGCCAATGCCCAGGGATGATGGGAGTTGTAGTCTAACAACATCTAGAAGTTCTCAACTCGAGGTAACTCTTCCAGGTTAGCGGAGTTTGTAACCTGAAGCGTTTGTAACCAGAGGTATTTTTAACTCAAGGTACCACTGTATACGGTTTATTTTGCACCTACATTACACCTGGGTCTAGGAGGCAGAAAAGAGTTCACAGCATTACATGTTGTTGTTGTTGTTTAGTCGTTTAGTCGTGTCCGACTCTTCGTGACCCCATGGACCATAGCATGCCAGGCACTCCTGTCTTGCACTGCCTCCCGCAGTTTGGTCAAACTCATGTTCGTAGCTTCGAGAACACTGTCCAACCATCTCGTCCTCTGTCGTCTCCTTCTCCTTGTGCCCTCAATCTTTCCCAATATCAGGGTCTTTTCCAGGGATTCTTTTCTTCTCATGAGGTCGCCAAAGTATTGGAGCCTCAGCTTCAGGATCTGTCCTTCCAGTGAGCACTCAGGGCTGATTTCCTTCAGAATGGATAGGTTTCCTTCAGAATGGATAGGTTTGATCTTCTTGCAGTCCATGGGACTCTCAAGAGTCTCCTCCAGCACCATAATTCAAAAGCATCAATTCTTCGGCGATCAGCCTTCTTTATGGTCTAGCTCTCATTTCCATACATCACTACTGGGAAAACCATAGCTTTAACTATACGGACCTTTGTAGGCAAGGTGATGTCATATTGAGGGGTATGTTATTCTCCACAGCAGGGAAGCATTAGAGTCAAACCATGTATCTGGGTTCAGACATACTGCTAAACTAAACCGTAGTAGCCTGGTGACAGGAACAGGAGCTGGGAAGGAGCAAAATGGTGACTATTTTGTTGTGAATACTTGCACACTCTTTCCTTCAGCTTGTCTTACAACTCTGTTTCTTCTTTACTTCTTCCAAAGATAAGCTCTCTCTCTCTCTCTCTCTCTCTCTCTCTCTCAAATCTCTGCTTGCTCTGAGACAAAAGAAATATTTCCAGTGACTTATTGTGGCAGCAGTTTATCCCTGGTAAATAGATTGGGACGCATATGGCTCTTCTGTGGATGAGAAACTTTATCCCCGGCTGCTCCATCACTGCATATTATCATACGGATGGTTCATTGAATGGAATTTCATGACTGCCTTGACCTAATTTAAAGGCCTAGATTAAAACAAAATTTGCCGTCTTCATCTTCTTAATTCAGCGTCACAAAGGAAGGATGCTAGGCTCATCTTTCCTCTGTCTCACCCCACCCTTTTATAACAGACACTGTATCTCTCAAACATACACAGCAATATGCGGTGCCCTTTTGGACATTCATTTAAACTCGTTGCTGAGCCAGAATTGGCCATTATTCATCAGCGAAAATTCAGACCACTTTATGTATGTTTTTATGAGTTTGCTAAATTTATTAGATACCAAATAGCTGCTGCTCGCTGGGTATATTACCAAGAAAAATAGATAGATTGCTTTTTTTTCAGGGGGTACTCAAGGCTACGCTGAACCGCCACCTCTTTTGTGTGGCACTTATTGTAACAACTTCATGGTGAGTACCACGAGTGCTTCTGGGCACCTATACAAAGCAAAGCTGAAAAACCATATCAAATAGCAAAAGCAACCAGAGTAAAACCATGTTTAAAAAGGGGGGAAATTGAAAAGGAAAAACTTGGAAAATTTGGAAACAGGAAGATGTTTTATTTATTTATTTTTTAAACCCTTGCAGGATTATACATATCTCACCATTGGGAAAACCTTCAAACACCTGTAAACCTTTGGAAACCCTTGGAAATCCCTGTAAAAAAAACCAGCAGCACTCACAAGAAGCCAAACTCCACCACAATTGCTCCCTCCAAACAGCGACGTAGCTAGTGTGCCCCGGCCCCCTATCTACGCCTCTGCCTCCAAACCTCCTTGCTCAAACTCTTCACAGGCATCAATGCTCAGTGCAAGGGCTCCCGGAATTGCACTTGCAAAGGCTTGTGGGATGGTTAGGCGCAAATTAGGCCCTTTCTGGGCTCTTTTAGGTCTGTTTTTGGCCGTTTTTAAAGTCACTTCCAGGTCCAGCGCAGTCACGCCTCGATCGAACGCGCCTCAATTGGTTGTTGCCTGTATTACAATTGCTACAGGAGGCAGAAAAATATATATATTAAATGGCCCACCAACCCCCTCAGCAATTTTCAAGCCCCCAGATTAGGTTTAAACACTGCCTGGGGCTATTTTCAGAAGCCTGTTGCATCGTTCGCCCCCTCTGCTTGTAGGTCATGTTGGGTGGATGAGTGGCTGGGATGGGGAAGAAACCTGTGGCTGGCTGGCTTTGCCTTTGGGCAGCGAGTAAACTTGTGCTTTTGCCTGGAACTGCCATCTGAAAACTGTGCAAAGGTGTTTGGGTTGCTATAAACACTGTAAAAAAAAAACCCACACAGATTCTTTAATCTCCCTTTCCTGGGCCGGCTGCGTACTGCATCTCTAATCATTTAATCACTACGTGGCTTTCATGAGCAGGCAATCCTTTTGTGCAAGGTCAAGCCTTGCAGGACCAAAGCTCCATTCATAAACAAGCCCCTGGACATCTCCCTTTTATCCCATGCACATGGATGCGAGAGAATTGCAAACAATGGGGCGGCTTGAAACAAAAGTGGCTCATTGTTCAGGGACTGCCAAGGCAGGAGGTCAGCCAGGCCAGCCCCGGCCTGTTGCAGGCGGGAGGCTATTGTCTCCGTAATTGGATTTTGTGCTGATGGTGTCCAGCCAGTGGGGCTGCAAGCAAGGAAGCTGACCTGATTTGGGGGGCAGGCGGAGGGAGGCAGCAGGAGGAAGGGGACGCTTGCCAAGCGAGATAAACAAAGCTGCCGCTTGGGCCAGCCGGGCCGACTTCGAAGTTTGTGTGGCATTTGCTGAGGGCAACACATTCAAAGTCCCAGGGAGGGGTGGTGATGGTGGAATTCTAATAAAGTTAGAAAGCAACAGGCTGCGAGGCAAAAAAAAGAAAAAAGCAAGCAGCACTGGGCCTCATGCTGGTAGCCAGGGGGGATCCCAAACGCCCTGCCACATTTTGGCACTGAATTTTGGAAGGTGGGCGGGAGAGAGGGGAAGTTGAGCGTGCGGCAAAGCGCCAGCTTTTCACGCCCGGTAAAAGCAGATGGGCTGCTGTCCTGAAAACCACATGTTGGTGGTTGGGCTCAGGCTAAGATGAGTTTAGGGGGAGGGCTTTTGTAGAACTGGGTACCTTGACTTCCGAGTGGGTGGCCCAGTTGCCCAGTTTTTCTCCATTATCCGTGTGTGTGTGTGTCTGTGTGTGTGTGTTTGGAGGGTAAGGTAGGTTTCTGTACTGTATAGGGGATGCCTACTTCTGTTTGATTGTGAGGGACCCAGGTGGCGCTGTGGTTAAACCACTGAGCCTAGGGCTTGCTGATCAGAAGGTCGGCGGTTTGAATCCCTGTGATGGGGTGAGCTCCCGTTGCTTGGTCCCAGCTCCTGCCAACCTAGCAGTTCGAAAGCACGTCAAAGTGCAAGTAGATAAATAGGAACCGCTACAGCGGGAAGGTAAACGGCGTTTCCATGTGCTGCTCTGGTTTGCCAGAAGCGGCTTTGTCATGCTGGCCACATGACCTGGAAGCTATACGCCGGCTCCCTCGGCCAATAATGCGAGATGAGCGCGCAACCCCAGAATTGGTCACGACTGGACCTAATGGTCAGGGGTCCCTTTACCTTTACTTCTGTTTGATACCGGGTGTGAGGAAAATGTGGTCCTGAATAGGCAGGCAGTGCCATGCAGTGTGGCATGGAAAGTGAAACTAGAACAAGGACTAGGACTGCAACACAAGTCAAGCCTGCATTTGTGAGTTTGTTAGGACTATTGCATACCTGCCAACATTTCTCCAATGAAAATGGGGACATCCTATTCCGTAGCAGCAGCAGCAGCAGCAGCAGCAGCAGCAACAACAACAACAACAACAATTATTTTATTATTTATACCCTGCCCATCCGCAGTCACTCTGGGCAGTTTCCAACATACATAAAACATAATGAAACATTAAACAACTTCCCTATACAGGGCTGCCTTCAGATGTCGTCTAAAAGGTTGTATACGGTAGTTACTTATCTCCTTGGCTCAGGGGTCGCATACCCTCCAACATTTATCCGATGAAAGTCGGGACGTCCTAAGGAAAAGCAGGACATTCTGCAAATCAGGGACTGCCCCTGGAAAATAGGGACACTTGGAGGGTCTGTTGGAGGGAAAGATCAGCCACAGGGACCTATTGGACCAGTCACACCTCACCTTAAGGGGGGAAAGGCTAGAAAAAAGGAAAAAGGAAGCCACTAGAGGAGGAAGAGACCATAAGTGGAGTTTTCCAAACAGACCACATTTGTCAGTCCACTTACATATGTTTTAACGATTCTGTTAAGTTTTTATGATTAATTCCAATTTGTCTTATTCATAGCGTGTGTTTTTAAATTTAGAAATTTCGGTAATTACGTGGTACGTAAAGGGCAGAAATAAACATGCAGAAATTGTACTTTGATGCTGACTTTCCCAGATTGGATCGGAGATAGGAAAATCCCCGCGTTTGAATGCTCTGTGTAAAACAAATCCCTGTAAGTAGAAAGGTAGCGTGACAGGAGGAGGAAGAGTCTTAGCCTAGTCTTCTTCACAAGCAGGAGGGACTTTCTTTGGCTGCAGAACATCCAGGCATCTGACACATAACCTTTGCTGTTAGGGATAGTGCAATTCAGGACTCCGGTCTGCTTGAAACTTCCTTTTGAAGGAACTAGGAAGGGATGGTGAATTCGGTAACCCCTGCCTGCAATAGATCAGTTCGGAGATAATCTTTGCTCTTCTTCTTTTTTAAACTGCTGGCAATTCCCTTTGATATGTATTTTGGTTTGTTGATCTCTCTCTCACTCTTGGAGACAGCATTCTTGGGAAGTCTGGTTTGTCTCTTGTGCATGCCACTTGCCAACAGGTGCCTTCAGCAAAATATATAAATCGCTGCTCTTTTTTACTAGGAGCATTTCCAGTTCTGTGGCCATGCCTAAGAACATAAGAAGAGTGCTACTGGATCAGGCCAATGGCCCATCTAGCCCAGCATCCTGTTCTTACAGTGACCGACCAGATGCTTGTGGGAAACCAGGGAGCAGCACATGAGCACAACAGTGCTCTGCTCACCTGCGATTCTCAGCAATTGGTATTCAGAGGAATCATAATAGACTCGTAGAATTTTAGAGTTGGAGGGGATCACAAGGGCCTCTAGTCCCACCCCCTGAAATGTCTTCTCTTTGGCAATCACTCGTAGCCAAGTAAGATTGTCTTCCATAAACACGGTTTTAACAATGAGTCCGTAAGTGACTGTGGAGGCCAATTCTGGATCCACACGTCCTTCCACAGTGGGGACATTGGTTTCCGGGCGGGAGTTGATCACGGTGTGGATTTGCCAAGCGTGCCTTCCTCTTAGTATGTTTCTCCCTTGCGTCCTGAGTTTGAGTGTCTTCAAAGCCCATGACACCTTTGGTAAAGGCTGTTCTCCAACTGGAGCGCTTGCAGGCCAGTGCTTCCCAGTTGTCGGTGTTTATACTACATTTTTTTAAAAAAAAATTGCCTTGAGACATTCTTTAAACCTCTTTCATTGACCACCTACTCCCCTGAAATGTAGTGGAGGTAGAACATAGCCATTGTGACTAGTAACCATTGAAAACATATGATAATATATAAAGTATTCTGTGTGTGGGTGTTCGTTTACGAACTGGTCGCCTTTCCCCCTTTCCATACAAATGATGTTTCTCTTTTCACCTGGACCTTGGGCTTTCCAGAGATGATAGTGAGGACCTCCTTATCATGCCTTTTTAGATAATGTAAACTCCCCATCAAGCCCTCCCAGGTTGTACCACTTCCACCATCAAATCAATCCTGGGAGATGAATCACTGATAGTCACACTGTCTTCCTTGACTGCTAAGTTTAGTTCTGAAGAAGTGTGCATGCACACGAAAGCTCATACCAAAATATAAACTTAGTTGGTCTTTAAGGTGCTACTGAAGGAATTTTTTTATTTTGCTAAGTTTACAGCAGCCTAGATCTGATACTCATGCATTTCCTGGTACACGTGAATCCACCCACTGGCTGCTTGGCCTTTCCCACCCACCCCTCCTTTCTGAAAACTAACATTGGCAGAGTGATCACATCTCATTCCCTTTGTCACATGCCGGGGTGCCCAGAACAAAAGCTTTTTTGTGACAATCGCCTTCTTGAGGCTTCATCCTCCATAGGCCAGTATGGAGCTGCAAACCATACAGACAATGTATGTGTTTTCTCTCTAGGCTTGTTCACGCGTTACAGTGAACACAGGTCCAAGCTGTCTCCTCTACAAGTGCTTGTGTGAAAGAGGGTAAACTTTATAATTCATACAGCTGGGCCATTGTGTACACAGGCTGTATGCTCGTTGAACGTTGCATGTGAATAACTGTATGAATGTACAACTGAGCTGCTTGTATAAATATTGCACATTTGTTGAATGTAATGTGTGAATGCACACCCCATTCTTTGTATCTCCTTTCTAAATGCTTACATGTTACTTGGCTTCGAAGTCTGCATTCTGAGCTAAAAAACACTCCCCTCCAGTCTTCTACGGTGTTGCAGCTTGCAGGTTAAGATATAGGTAAAAGGTAAAGAGCCCCTGGACAGTTAAGTCCAGTCAAAGGAAACTATGGGGTTGTGGCGCTCATCTCGCTTCAGGCCTAGGGAACTGGCGTTTGTCCACAGACAGCTTTCCGGGTCATGTGGCCAGCATGACTAAACCACTTCTGGTGCAACGGAACACCGTGACGGAAGCCAGAGCGCACGGAAACGCCGTTTACCTTCCTGCCGCAGCAGTACCTACCGTATTTATCTACTCGCACTGGCATGCTTTCGAACTGCTAGGTTGGCAGGAGCTGGGACAGAGCAACAGGAGCTCACCCTGTCGTGGGGATTCGAACTGCCAACCTTCTGATCAGCAAGCCCAAGAGGCTCAGTGGTTTAGACCACATAAACTTTGCTCAACTTGAACTGTTTTATGGCTCACTAAGGGCTTGGAAGACCCTTGCTCCTTCAACAGCAAACTAAGTACGGATTAGAATTGACGGAGTGGCATTATAAAATATGTAAGTCCTACAGTTTGGCCTTTAAAGCGTATTAATATGATATCCTTGTTCTTGTTCCTTGTTTGGGAAAATGATCTGAATAAATGGCTTTGCTTGGGCTTAATTCCGTTATAGGTCAATAACTCAGGACTGAGAGTGGGAATAGGGCCATGGCAAAACCTAAATCTCTCCATTTAGGCTCAATTTTCAAAAGCTGACAGAACGTGTTCATGTAAGTACTGTATGCTTATATAGCTTGCAGAGTTGTTCCAGCATTTGCCTTTGTTTCACTTTTCTCCTTTGTTGATTTGACCTTTTTTGGCCCTTAACTTATGTGACAGTTTAATGGTAATCCAGATAAACCTTGAGACATAAATCCACGTCTTTGCGGTATTCTGTAGGAAATGTTTAGATAAGGAAGTGGAAGAGTGCAAAGTGTCCTGGAAAGGATCTTCCACAAGGTCGAAATGGTGGCTCACTGTCAGCCGCCTCCTGTTGACCCTGCTGTGTTTTAATGGTGCAATGTTGAGTTGAGAATTACTTAGATTGTGTCTCTCTCTCTGTGGTGTCTTGGTGATATGGTTAGACGAGGTCCACAAATGTGCTTGCTGTTGGCGAGGGGATCTTTTTAAATGGGTGTGTGCAGCACCAGGGAGAATCCCTGTACGTCTCCTTGTACTTCTAGAGAAGAGGCCAAAGTGTGATGAATCTTGGAGACACTTGGAAAGGAGCAAGATAGCTTGTTGGCCTTCCAAGTGTTTTTGAGATTCACCACAGCAGATATCCTCTTTCTTTCCTCCCACTCTTTCCTAGCTCGGAGTGAGGGAAGAGGAAAGAACGTCAAACAAGGCCCCGCCCTCTAGGTGTGGGTTTGTGCATCAAGTCAATCGCACATTTGGGCTCGCTGCCAGGGCCTCCTGGCTTAGTTTGGAATTTGGACTCCACAGACTGCCCTGTTTTCTGACAGAGTTGGAAAATAATTCAGGTTTCTTGACTCCGGCTGCAAATTTCAGACATTGGAAGGTGGTCTCCCAGTCAACTTCATGGCTGAATGAAGCTTGGGAGCCAGGATTACTTGACCAGAGCCCATTGCTTTTATCTATCACACCACAACTGGATAGTCTTTTACCTGTCAGGAGACACATTTCCTTGGGGATAATTGGCCAGGGATAGTTTACCACTGGAAGGCAGCAGAAAGTCAAAAGTATGCAGGGCCACTTCCTACCCCCCCTCTGCATTTCTGTCACCCCTGCTTTCCTTTCCCCTCAATCTTCTTCCTTCTACCACCCCTTCTGTTTCTCCCCCCTCCCTCCCCACCCAGAATTCTGCAGGGGGAAGGACAGATGGCTCTTCCCAAAAATATGAATTATTATTATTATTATTATTATTATTATTATTATTATTATTATTATATTCTTTATACCCCACCCATCTGGCTGGATTTCCGTAGCCACTCTGGGCAGCTCCCAACACAATATTAAAAACACAATAAAACATCAAACATTAAAATTTTCCCTAAACAGGGCTTCCTTCAGACGTCTTCTAAAAGTCAGATGGTTGTTTATTTCCTTGACATCTGGTGGGAGGGCGTTCCACAAGGAGGGGGCTACTGCTGCAAAGGCCCTCTACTTGGTTCCCTGTAACCTCGCTTCTTGCAGGGAGGGAACCGCCAGAAGGCCCTTGGAGCTGGATCTCAGTGTCTGGGCTGAACGATGGGGGTGGAGACGCTCCTTCAGGTATAGTGGGCCGAGGCCATTTAAGGCTTTAAAGGTCAGCACCAACACTTTGAATTGTGCTCAGAAATTGAGCCAATGTAGGTCTTTCAGGACCGGTGTTATATGGTCTCGGAAGCCGCTCCCAGTCACTGGTCTAGCTGCTGCATTCTGGAACGCATCGCAGTAGTCCAACGCATCGCAGTAGTAGAACGCATCTGCGTGCAGGTAGGGTCTCCGCCTGCGTACCAGATGGAGCTGGTAGACAGCTGCCTTGGACACAGAATTAACCTGTGCCTCCATAATCACTGTACGACCGAAGTAATTGTTTCATTGCCTTAAGTTTACTGAGCTACTAACCTTTCCACATTTTACATTTTGGTTTCATTGCGAACCGGCTTGCAAACAAATAGCGTGCAAAGGGCTTTTGAAATTAGACCGAGGACTGGATGCACTTTTCTGTCTAGGCTTTGAATGGTGTGGTTGGGTGGCTGCCGTCTTTTCCAGCCACGACTGGCAACTCTCAAGGAATATCGCTGGGGAAATATCCCTGTATTTTGCACCACTAGCCTCCTGCTGTCAGGATGAGCCTTCTTCAGTACTGCTCAAGTCTCGCCTCGCCGCCTTCATATCTTCTTCTGAACCTGCCAGTTTTTTTCTCTTTCCCCTGCGCTGTTTTGAAACCCCCCTGGTGGTTTTCCGAGGAGGGAGACCTGGGCAGTCACTCAAATCGGATGGCTGGTGCTCGAGGGGGATATTCCAGGGCCCTGGAGATGACTCAAGGCAAGAAGCCCTTTTCATTTCTGTCGCCTGACATCTTAACGCAAAGTTCTCATCTTTTGGGGAATTTCCCACAGGCAGCCTTCTTGTGCAGACTGCACAGCATGGCAAGCAGAAACACCTCACTCCCCAATGTCTCTCCTTTTGTCTGAAGCCTGATTTAAATCACATTTTACCAGTACTGCACACCCACAATGCTTCTATAAATCTTGCAGCCATTGTACACAGTTGTTTACACAGGATGATAAACACAGGTATTTTGTCAAGGTATTTTTTTCTACTGGCAGTGCACTAGGTTAGGAGTGCAAAGAGGGTTCATTTCTTTGAATGGTGCCCGAGCTCTTCTGAGTTGTGGAAGAGACGTAGGCCCTATGCATTTAAAACAGTATCATGCCACTTTAGACAGTCACACCTCATCCCAAAGAATCCTGGGGGTTGTGGTTGGTTAAGGGCGCAGGGAGTTGTTAAAATGCCCTCTATTCCACACAGAAAGCTGCAATTTCCACAGCGGTTTAACCATCCATCACTCTTCCTAGGGACCTCTGGGAATTGTAGCTCTGTTAGAAGAATAAGGGTCTCCTAACCACTCTCAGCACCCTTAACAAACTGCCTTTCCCATGATCCTTTGTGTTTTTGAGGTGGTATGATACTACTACTACTACTACTACTACTACTACTACTACTACTAATTTATTACTTATACCCTACCCATCTGGCTGGGCCTCCCTAGCCACTCTGGGCAGCTCCCAACACAATATTAAAAACATGAAAAAACATCAAACATTAAAAACTTCCCTATATAGGGCTGCCTTCAAATGTATTCTAAAAGTCAGATAGTTGCTTATTTCCTTGACACCTGATGGGAGGGTGTTCCACAGGGCGGGCGCCACTACCGAGAAGGCCCTCTGCCTGGTTCCTTGTAACTTCGCTTCTCACAGTGAGGGAACCATCAGAAGGTCCTCGGAGGTGGACCACAGTGTCCGGGCTGGACATGGGGGTGGAGACGCTCCTTCAGGTATACTGGACCAAGGCTGTTTAGTGCAGATGGGACCTCTGAAGGGTACAGGAAACCCGTCAGAAGTCAAGGAAATAAGCAACTATCTGACTTTTAGAAGACATCTGAATGTAGACCTGTATAGGGAAGTTTTTTTTTAATGTTTTTCTTGTTTTACTGTGCTTAATGTTTTTCATTTGTTGGAAGCTGCCCAGAATGGCTGGGGCAACCCAGTCAGATGGGCAGCATATAAATAGATCATTATTATTGTTATTGTTATTATTATTATTACCCGTCCTCCACAGCTTGGGTGGGGCAGGAGGGTGGGGAAGTGAAGAACAGGGCGCTTTCCTCTTCCTCCTACATAGTTTAATCACCACTTACTTCAGTCAGGCCAGTTTGTCTTCATAAACACAGACCATTTCCCTGCGCCACATGTGGCAAGAGACGCCATGCTCCCATTTCCTCCCTGCCTGGGGCAGACTGTACATCAGATAAACGAAACCACAGGCTGCAGTTGCACATGGCAGTCCGCTTGGAACAGCTTGGTGCAAAGGGATCCTGGCTCTGTGCTGCGAGTCTGCTTAGATCATCAGTGTCCAACTGACTTGCAACTGGGTCATGAGTTGATTCGTTGGGGATCTTTGAGGGAAGCCATTGCTGTTTAAAGCGGTTTGGTGCTACTTCAAATAAGGGGCCTTGGTGATAGGGCCTGTCTGATTTATTGATGTGATGGATTGCAGCTGCCCCTTATCCCAAATTTTGCCAGTCACCACACAAAGGAGCTTTTAAGCTCTCCACCTTGCTTGCATTTAAATTGTGGGATTTCAACCAGCGGCGTCCCACTGGGTATGGTTGAAATTTCGCAAGTTAAATGCGCACAAGATGCAGTCCTATTGCATTATACAAACACTGCCTTTGCTGCACCTGCAGAAAACCTTACATTTTCAAGCATTTACGTAGAGATATTTCCCGGTCTGCATCTATACTGCAATTATTATTATTATTATTATTATTATTATTATTATTATTATTATTATTATTATTTGCTGCTTATGTGTTTTGCTACCCTGGGCTCCTTTCGGGAGAAAGGGCTTTATATAAATAAACAGGTAAACTAAAATAAGTGGAGCTCATGGTAGCCTCCTTTTCTGATGCTCCTAGCTGTCACTGGTTTATTTCCAACTACAGACTGGTGTAGGCAACATCTTACTGGTGCTGTCGCCATATATGCCGGGGTAAAAGAGAGGTCATGGCGTGAGGCAAATTTAACGTGGCCTTTTGTGGAAAAGACCAAGTCTTAACTATGCAGCCCCAGCGCATTCTATTTTATCTTATGTACTGTGACACAGACTGGCCTGAAAGTTCAGCATAAGTTCATATGTGCCGCCAGGAAGATTCTTCTGGGCACCTGGCCCTTCTCATATCCAACTTTTGCTTTTATCTGAGGACTGGTTTTTGCATCACCAGAGCTGAAATCTCAGCCTTTTTGTTAGGTGTTTTCCCCCCCCTCTCCGGCACAGATCTGTTGCTCAAGTGTCAATATGTTCCCTTGAAACGAAACATCCTGCTGTCCAAGCCATTACATGCTGATTATGGTTTATCGCTGCTGTGGAATCTTCCGCTCCTCCATTTGTCTAAATTGGAGACATCTTAAGCCCCTGTTGAGCAACTAGTCTTCTTGGAGGGGCAATTTTGAGATGTGAGCAGGCATTGGTGGGCTGGAGTCTCACCCTCCGCTCCATCCCCTAATGCTTTCTGGCGAGTTCTGTTGCCATAGAAATGTATTTTTCTTCTTCTTCTTCCCCTTGTTTCCATCTCTAGTCTAGTAACGGAGCGGGCCCAGGCGGGGCTTGTTAAAGGGGCTGGATTTGGCTCAGAAGCCTCCGGTTGCTAACACGCTTCTTAAAACGATTGCTTTTATCCTGTTTCTTAGCATCTAGAACAGGGGTCAGCAACCTTTTTCAGCCGTGAGCCGGTCTACCGTCCCTCAGACCATGTGGTGGGCCAGACTATTTTTTGGGGTGGGGGTGGGGGTGGGGATGAACGAATTCCTATGCCCCACAAATAACCCAGAGATGCATTTTAAATAAAAGGACACATTCTACTCATGTAAAAACACGCTGATTCCTGGACCGTCCGTGGGCCGGATTGAGAAAGCGATTGGGCCGCATCCGGCCCCCGGGCCTTAGGTTGCCTACCCCTGATCTAGAAATTCAGCTCATCCTTGGACACTTCTGTACTTCTGAAACTACTTGCATGGCTTGGCCTGTAGGGGAATGAGGAATAATGCTCTTTGGAGAAGCGCAGAGAGTTACACATAGCAAGCTGTCTTTTACCAAGTCAGACTATTGGCCCATCTAACTCAGTTCTGTCAACACTGACCGGCAGCAGTTCTACAGGGTTTCTTTCGCTGCCCTGCCTGGAGATCTACCTGGGAAGTTTTGCATGCAAAGCATGTACTCTTCCCTTGAGCTACGGCCCTGACCCAAGTTCACATTTGCTATCAGGATTAATTTCCTTGATTTTTTTTAAAAAATCTTTTTTTATTTAAATCAGATTTTTAAAATAAAATGATTTTGAAGGAAAAATCTTTCTAAAGATAGTTTTCTATTTAAGTTACAGTATAGTCCAAAGGCTATTCATCAGGAAATACGGATTTGTTTTAAGTTTTTCATGTGTGCTAAAATTCAGTCGATTTAATTTAATTTAACCACATCAGTTAACAAACATCAGTTAACAAACACAAATTTGACCACATCAGTTAACAAACATGGATACATATGCTATAATGTTATTGTTTTAGTTAAACCAATTGTTTAAACTGTTATTAAAGAAATGATTATTTTTCTCCTTCCAATAAAGTACAGCAGAAAAGTTGTCCAAATATTGTGAGGTTTAATAAGATTCATATTGGTTGCATGTGTTGCTCCTCCTAAAGAAGTCTGGGAATTGCAGTTTGGAAATAGTGCTGAGGGGTTTCTCTTGAAAGACACTCCCTCACAATAATTTCATAATTATCTGTATATGTATTTCTAAGAGTATAACCAAATCAGTAATTTTTGATATAACTGTAGAAACTACTCTGAAAATTTATTATTCCAAAAATGAAAAATGAAACCTTCATCTGGTTGTAAATATTAAGATTATACCAGCAAGTGGCTGGTTCTAAAGGATGATGCTTTAAATCAAGTTAATAAAATTAATTATTATTATTATTAAAAATCCCCCCACTGCAGCTTTCCAACAGCATTGAAGCCCATAAGTTATTCACCAGCATGTTAAAGGCAGAATTCATGCATGGATATACACACACGCAGAGCAAATTATAAGGGGATGAGTATGTTTGGGGCAAAAAAAAAAGTCTGGAGACTCTTGGGTGACTGTGAACATTTTTACCCTTGCCTTCAAGTAAATTCCCAGAGCAGCTTACAAGGAAGCTCAAATTGCAATAAAACAATTAAGCTACTAAAAGCTTCAACATCTATAAAAGAAGCTCATAAAACCATTAGCAGAGATAAAACAGACTAAAATAAAAGACCCAGGAAAATAAAAACTTGTTTGCCACTTGCTACAATGACATCAAGGTAGACACAAGTCGAGTCCTCCTGGGGAGATGATTCCATAGCCAGGAGGCCTCTTTCACTGGTAACCATTCACCCCATATCAGACATGAGAGGAACGAACCATTGGTGAAGATTTCAGTGTACAGAGAAACATATGAGATAAAGGCACTAATTGGGGGGGGATGGGCAAAGGAGCAGGCTGAAGAAGAGAATTTGCAGAAGCAACCAAACACTGAGATGAGAGGAAGATTTGGCAAGAAACCGTGAAATTGCTCGGCAGAAAACAGAGCAGGTGGGTAGGAACAAAGGACGTATTCAACACAGAGAGATCAGAGTGACGTGTTGGCAGCTCCGGCCCAGAAAACAGTCAAGGCTGAGGAGTAACGAGATAAAGAAAACGATAGAGTTGTGGTAAAGCTGGATGTTACGAGATGGAAGAGGATGCTCTGGAGAAGAAAGACCAAGTGATGGAACAAAGAGGATAAGAGGGTTTGAGGAGAGTGAGATTGGGAAACATAGGAAGGTGGTCTATACTGAGTACTGGTCTACCTAACTCTATTGTCTACATTAACCATCAGGGTTCTCTCCTACCCTTATGTGGAGATGTCAGGATTTGAACCTGGGACCTTCTGCATGCAAGGCAGATGCTCTACCACTGAGCTACAGTTCCTTACCTAACAAGCTGCTGGGGAAGGAAGCATATGGGAGTGGGTGGAGTGAATGATGGACTGAATCTCTACTACTTTCTTGGTCACCAAATACCACCACCTAGAACGGAGTTTGCGGAGATCTGCACAACTTGTAGCCCACCAAGACAGGTGAAGTCCTGTGGCCTTTATTGAGAGTATTGGTAGCCAAGCACTTGGGTGGCCAAAATTCATGGCAGGCAGGCTGCAGTCAACTTAGTCAGTAATTAAAAGTTTTGTCCCTCAATTTTCAGGGCCAAAGCCTCTACCCCAAGTGGCTTGGCGGATCCCAAGTTCTTCAGTAGCTCTGGGGCATTTTTGCTTCTTCAGAAATGGCTGCACAAAAATCAGGATGCCATGAGTCCATTAAGCAGCCAGCGTAGTTGCAATGCGTAAAAAGCCTGTCTATTTGGTGTGGGTGGAGGAACACATTAAGCCTCTTAAGCAAAGACAATACGAGACCTGGAATACCAGGCATTCTTCAGAAGAGGAGGGAGACCACCTGCCAGATCAAGGCACCTGAGATCTGAGGTCAGTAGTAAATTTAGGAGGTGGGGATTACCGCAAAGACAGGCTTGTGAGCTACGTTCCCACGCTGTGGTGGAGCTGTGGACGCTGTGAGCTGTATTCTGGTATGTGCAAAAGGACTGCTACCATTATAAAGGTGCCCAAATTGCTCGCACACTCTTTCCCTTTGAAACAGAGAAAACCACAGTCTTAAACCATGGGAAACCAATTCTCCCTGTGGCCTTTATTGAGAGTCTTTACTCGTTTTGAAATCTTTCTTCTTCCTTTCCCTCTCCTCCAGGGACAGTCTATATGTTCTTGTCATATTGCAGAGAATTGATCAAAAGTGATCTCTGTGGGAAGCAGAAGATGCGGAAGACTTGGTCTGTTTGGCGAAAATAGCAAAATACCCAGAGTGGAGTTTCTCTGAACAGGATGGGGTGTATGCAGGGGTGCCAACTTGAGTAAAATATTGGGTGGGGCCAGGTAAGGCCTATGCTGCGCAATCAATCACAATCAAGGCAATGCCCATCAACTTTGGGGGGGCCCCAGAGCCCTCAAGTATTTTCTTGGGAAAGTTTAATGGGAAGGGAGGGGAACAGGAAACTAGTTTTCTTTGAACCACTGAAGAAATCCGGGCTGTATTTCTTTGCCACGATTTTGCTTTCCTCTGGAATGAAAACCTATCAGTTCTGACGTGTGACCAGGCATGGTTACAAACGTTTCTCTTATGATACTTTTATCACTGGGATGACGTGTGGGAATCAGCCTTGACTCCGAAATGAGTTGTGGGTTTTAATCTTCGGAGAAAATTTGCCGCGTAAATAATACAGTGTTATGACTTCGCACTGAAAAGGCGATACATCTCCTTGTAGCTGGCTTGTAGCTGATTTGAAAATGATGTTATGACTTCTTGCTTCTGGGTTCCCTTAAAAAAAAAAGGCTGTGCATGCTCACTGATCACTATGGAATGAAATTCAATTTATCAACTAAGGATTCTCAAGTGCCTCTCCGAATTTAAATGGGAAAGTTATTATGGTGCATCTTTTTTAAAGAGCCTCCTGTCGCTGAGTGGATGGATGTTCGCTCTTTTAACTACACTACCTGCAAAATGAAAATTATGCCATATATCTTTTCCTTTTTTTAAAAAAGAGCCTTACAATGTTTAGTGGGTCCTCTTAGGAGCATTACTGCAATTCAAAAATAGGCTTTGCTTGGGTTTGACAACTGGCAATGCAAATCTCAAGTGCTCCAGGGATTGGAGAACAAAGATATTGTGTGAATTCTCTTGCTTAAAAACAGATGAATGCATTCTGGCTGTGCGACATCAAAAGATGCAGACAGTGCCAGACTATCCACTAATGTCAGGATGATGTTTTTGATAAAAGCTTTAGATGACAGGCGTGGATGGCCAAATTAACGGTGTCTGGAGTAACACCTGTCACAGCACTACAGTTTTATCAGGTTTTTATAAAGGTACAACCCGAATCTTTTTATCATATTTTGAGATTCACGACAGGCTCGTTGTAAGCATCTTGGGTTTAGAATCTCATGTTGAATGCAGATAATTGTGTTTCTTTCAGCTTATAGACAGAGAGAACATTTCTCTCCTTTGAGGGTAGCAGAACAGCTGGTTCACACATCCATGTCTTCAAGGACGAGCGTGATGACTTGTACGTGTGAATGAGCCACTGCAGATCTAGCACCACAGATGGAACTCTTATCACAAATTCAATACAGCATTACATAAGGGCCCTGCTGGATCAGACCAAAGGAATCCTGTTCTCACGGTAACCAGTGAGATGCCTGTGGGAGGCTGTGGGTTCAAATCCCCATGACGGAGTGAGATCCCATTGCTCTGTCCCAGCTCCTGCCAACCTAGCAGTTCGAAAGCACGCCAGTGCAGGTAGATAAATAGGTTCCACTGTGGCGGAAAAGTAAATGCTATTTCCGTGCGCTCTGGTTTCCATCACAGTGTTCCATTGCACCAGAAGCGGTTTAGTCATTCTGACCACATGACCCGGAAAGCTGTCTGTGGAAAGCGAGATGAGCGCCGCAACCCCATAGTCCCCTTTGACTGGACTTAACCGTTCAGGGGTCCTTTACCTTTTACCTTGTGGGGGGCTTGCAAACAGGGCTTGACAGCAGCAGCATTCTCTCAACTTGTATCCTGTTATCAGGAATTCGGAATCAAATCCTAGCCATCATGGCAAGTAACTGTTGATAAGGGGTACTCAAGAATCCCCATGTCCAATTCCATCATCATCATGATCGTCATCATCATCAAAATGTGTATACTCGGAGATCTCAGGGCGGTTCACAACATTATTCCAGTTGTAAAGCTTTTCATAATTCTTCCTTTAAAATACCAAAGTTTATTGCGTTTTTGTGCTTCTTTTCACCAGAGTTTTGCCCCTGTTAGCAGAGCTGCTTTTGGTGACAAGCACCAGGTACCTGCAGCCTCCACCCAACCCCATTCCACGGAATGATACAGTCTTGAGCATTGTGGGTAAATAAACATGGCGGCCCATTAACAACAGTTCTGCTGTAGAAGCAGCAGCAGCAGCAAGGGAGGCATAAGCCTATACTGCCTAATGCAGGGATGGGGAGCTTGATGTCCTATCAGGTGCTGTTGAACTCCAACTTCCATCAGCTCCAGGGATGATGGGAATTGTGGTCCTGTGACATTTGGAGGGTCATAGGTCCCTCACCTCTGTCCTAATGGGTAATGAATGGTGGGCATGAATGGCAAAGCACCAAGTATACCCATATGCACTAATTTGTTACTAACCTGTTTCAGAAATCAGACTACACGGGGACTCATTCAATTCCATTTTACATTGGTTCTGAAACAGCTCCCTATGACAACGGATCATAGAGTCCAATAAAAATAAAGGGAGCTCAAGAGTGCGGTAGCAGGTTTGCTTCTTGCACTCCTGTTTGAAGAACAGTTAATATTGCTTTAAGCACGAGCTGGACCTGATCAGAAGAGTATGTGGAGAATCTGACCTGCGGAGTCAAAAGCCGAAAGGTCATGTATGCAGTTGAAGTGTCTTTGTACTCCTGATGGGTGTGGGGATGCCCTCTGCGCCATCGCAACTGTTTACACAGTTGTTGCCGCTTAATTAAAAGTCCTTTAAAACGATGCTGCTTAGGAATCGTTGTTTTTATTATTGTTCAGTTAGGTGCTTCTTTTCTCATTAGAAGAGGTATTGTTGTATTGAAATGCGACTAACTGGATAACGATCTGTATGAAGTGCTTAAGGCTGCAGCCCTTTGCCCGTTTATAGGGACGCAATCCCCAGGGAACTGCACTGGAACAAAACATAATGTAGAATACATGAATTCAAATATCGTAGGCAAGTCCAACTGCCAAGAGACTGTGATCTGCTCCCACTTTGCTGGGACATAGCAAGGGGAGCTCACCCCGTCGCAGGGATTCGAACTGCCAACCTTCTGAACAGCAAAGCCCAAGAGGCTCAGTGGTTTAGACCACAGCAGCTAGGGAATCCCTAAGGGACAAAGGCTCCGAGCCTGAGGATTGGGGGGGGGTCATTATGGTGAATGGGCAGAGGAAGAAGACTGGGAGGAGGCACAGTTGGGATTTGAAACACAATTGCACTCAATAGGAATTACTTCCAAATAACAGGCATATTATTATTATTATTATTATTATTATTATTATTATTATTATTATTAAACTTTTATACTGCTTAGTTGCCCAGGTGGCTTCTAAGCAGTTTGTACAAGTATAAAACCAATCACAAAAACTCACATAATTAAAACACACCATAAAACCATCTCATCAAAACATTCGCATAAGCATGCACAATTCAAAAGTGCAATAAAGCAAGCCCATTGAAAGAGCACAACAATTACAACACTTAAAACAGCAATTAAAGCAGGAGGTTCAAAGTCTGGAGGTTAGGGGAATGCTTTCTAAATAGGTGTGGCAGAATGCTTTCTAAAGAGCTGGCAGAAAGCCAGGACATATGGGGCCGCTCATATTGCAGCAGGAGTGCAACATGTGAAAATACTCACCTCTCTGTTAGTGCAAACAGATCATTCTCAGGCCATCGTAGAAAATAATAATAATAATAATAATAATAATAATAATAATAATAATAATAATAATAGGGTTCCGTTTGTCACATCTCAACGCACTTACTGGTAAAGGGCGGGAAAACCATCATTCAGGTAACTTGATCCAGAGCTGTTTAGGTCTTGACACTTGAGTACCAGGATCACAAAACTGGTTCAGTGGTTAATAGGATCAGGCTGTTGGTTGAAGAACTGGCAGAGTTAAAATGTAATTAGTGCAGCTGATAGTTGTTTTATTTTTTTCTAAAGCTACTTTGGCTATAAAGGACGGACCTTCATTCTAACATTATACAGTGGTACCTTGACTTACGGACCTTCATTCTAACATTATACAGTGGTACCTCGACTTATGAACGACTTGACAACCAAATTTTTCGACTTACGAATGGGGGCAACATCTCAACATCCGGAAAAAACCCGCGGCGGTTTTAGATAGGGATTTTTCAACTTACGAATTTTTAGATGGGGTTGCTTCGACTTACGAATTTTTCTGTTTCCAATGCATTCCTATGGGAAATCGCGTTTCCAATGGCGTTTTTCGACTTACGAATTTTCCAACTTACGAAGGTGCCTTCGGAACGGATTAAATTCGTAAGTTGAGGCACCACTGTAGTAGCAATTCCCAATTTAACAGGTAAAAGCTATAGCACTCTTCCCTCAGTGTCTTTTTAAGACCTCTAGATCAGGGGTCGGCAAGGTTTACCTAGCCTGGGCCGGTTCACTCCAGTGGAAATCCCTCCGTGAGCCGGATTGTGTGTGTGAGAGAGACTGCCCGCAATTTCCGGCGTCTATGCCGATGCAATTTCAAGAGTCTGCACTGATGCGATTTTTGGTGCCTGCGCATGCACAGACACAGTTTCTGGCACTGCGAAAGTGAGTCCCTGCGCTGCGCTGTGCCATGCCGGTTTAGCGCAATGCGCAGGGACTTGCCGAGCGGGCGACTCGGTTCAGGGGCGGCTTGTAGGTTAAAGGACCCCTGTGGGCCGCTTGAGGCTAATGGGCCTTAGGTTGCCGACCCCTGCTCTAGATCAAGGATGGAGAATCTGTGGCTCTCCAAATGTTGTTCAACTGCAACTCCCCTCTGTGACCATGCTGTCTGGGACTGATGGGAATCGGAGTCCGACAGCATCTGGTGGACCACTGGTTCTCCATCCATGCAGAAAGTGAAAGCTTGAATGTGCTCAAATTTATTTAAATATATGTAAATTAATCAGATGAATTGGATTACTTGGGTAATCAGTCAAAAGACCAGCTATTAGTAGGATAATAGGCCTTTAATTTGTTGATAGCGCTCCTGTTTTATCTTATTGCCTCCCCCCACTTTTCTCTGCCCACGAAGAAGAAGAAAACTCAGCAGGATAGCTCAGCTGGTAGAGCATGAAACTGTTAATCTCAGGGTCGTGGTTTTGAGCCCCACAATGGGCAAAAGATTCCTGCCTTGTAGGGGGTTGGACTAGATGATCCTGGGAGTCCCTTCCAACTTTACAATACTGTGATTCTAGGAAGATGAATTTCATATAAGCTTTCTTGTGCTAAACCCCCCCCCATGAGAAATCATAAATACAATTAGATTATATCTGTCTTTACACCCACACCCACACCCACACCCTGTATGGTTGTCTACTATACAGAAATGGTTACACTTTAAAAAAAAGCTAATATTTTTTTTAAAAAAACAACAACAACAGCAACACTTGGTGATCCATGTAAAAGTAGGATGAAGGATCTGTGGCCCTCCAGCTGTTTCCAAACTCCAGTACCCACCAGTGCCAACCAGCTGGAGTCTAAGCAAAAGACCATCCTTGTTCCATATATTAGATACACTTTAGCACTGAACTATCTCTAAGAAGGCATGAGCTGTCACCCGGCAATCAAATCAAGAGTCAGCCAGGCAGTTTGGACTGGTGCCTGTTGACGTTTTCATACTTGGGAAATTTCCTCCTGTGCTCCTCATTGTTTCTGGGGGAATACACAGCCGGTGTTTATTCTTAATTAGACCTAATGTATGTGAGAAGTACCTAGATAAATGGCAGATTGAGGCTTATCCTGCATGCATAATGTGGCAGCTAATAAAGCGGGGGAAAGAGGCATTGTCTTGCTGAAGCCCCCCTGGTTTCTTTCCTCTCCCATTCATTACCCCCCCCCAAGTCCCTTTGCACTTCCATGGCAATGCAATTGGGCCTTCATGCAGGTGATAATCTGCGATGGAAAATCCATTCCATGGATCATCAGCCCCGCACATCATGCTGGCAGCATTTAATAGCGGTCAGCTCTTGATGGCAAAAGTTATCTGGCTGTTGTCTAAAGTGGCGGGGCGGGGGGGGGGGGAGTCCCTTTGGAAAGCCAAGCCGATGTTAACCTGAGCTGTTTTAAGATTAAGATTAAGATATCTTTATTGTCATTGTCCCCTTGCGGGAAAAATGAAATTACTCAGTTGCTACATCCACTCAGATAAAGCATTCCGCATAATCAAAAATTACAAAACCTAATTAAAAACAGTAAATATAATACAAATAACAAGTAAAATAAGATGACTTCAAAGTCCAGGCTTTCCATTTAAGGCCAAAATCGCTCTAGAGAAGAAACTGTTCCTGAGACGGCTCGTTCTTGCCTGCATAGTTCTATATCTCCGTCCCGATGGCAGGAGCTGAAACAAATGGTGACCAGGGTGTGTTGGATCTCTTGATATGTCTAGGGCTTTTCTATGGCACCTGGTAGTATAGATTTGTTCTAAGGGGGAGAGTGAGCAGCCAATAATGCTCTCTGCTGTTTTAATAATTCTACACAGCCCTGCTCTGTCCTGAGAAGTACAGCTTCCGTACCACACACATAAACCGTACGTGAGCTCGCTCTGTATGGCACAGTGATAGAAGGCAAGCAGCAGCTTTTGTGGAAGATGGTTTTTCCTTAAAATTCTCAAAAAATACAGTCTCTGCTGCGCCTTTTGGTTGAGCTCTGCTTTGGTTGAGCTCTACTTTGTACGGTTCTCTCTGCTTCACTTCAAATGTAATGTAGAGCTTTGGGGTCTCAACATGAGGCTCCCCGCACCTTATTATCCCTTGTGCAAAGGAAACTACAGCAAAAGAAAGGAAGATTGCTCATATGTGGTTACAGCCACCACACAGCTCCTTTGAGGAAACACATGTCTCACACTTCCTGCTTTAAAATGGCATAACTAGAATGGACTTTTCATATATAATAACAAAAATATAACACAACGCACACCCTGGCCCCGTAACATTAATATGAATTATCCTTATCACGCCATAGAGCTCCGATGCTAACTAAGGCAGGACACCACCTCTTTCCAATGAAGCATATCCCTGTTTCTTTTTGTAGCTTGGTTCTTTTGATGGAACCAACTTTGGGAATGGGTAGGGTGGGTGTCTCCGGGCCTCAATAAACCAATTGTACTGGGTGTTACAGATAATGGGTCGTTGCCTTCCTTGGGTGTCCCACTGTTGAAAGCCAGCCGCGATGCTTTGATTTCGCCGAGCTGTAAAATGCAGCTGCTTAGACCTGATGGTTGAGCGCAGGCATTTAATTCTTTGCTGTGGGTGGGAGTGATGAGAAGGCCATCTGTTCCTGTTGAGACGTGTGTGGCCGGAAGCTTCTGGGAAGGGAAATATCAGCATTCAAAAGCCAGCAATACCATCTTAAGTTGTTAGTGGGTGACATCCAAGGCTCAGCTTGTCCAGCATCCTTCTTACCTTGACCAACCAGATAGCCCAAAAAGAGGACATGCAGCCCAGGGATGGTGAACCTCAGGTCCTGAGCCCCCCTGCCCCAGGCCAATCTCTCTGGTCCTCAGGAATCCCTCAAGGCCACATCCCTCAGCAGCCCTGCTTTATTATTGCATTGCATTTCTATCCCACCTTTCCTCCAAAGAAGTCAAGGGGGCACACATGGTCCACCCCCTCCTCATTTTATCCCCGCAGCAACCCTGTGAGGCAGGCTAGGCTGAGAGGCACTGATCACCCAGTGAGCTTTGTGAGGGTTTGAACCCTGGCCTCCCCGGTCCAGCCCCCTAACCTTTGAATGCCTTGGAAATCGGACACTGCTTCTTGCCTGCTTGAATGTAGGGTATTTTCTCCTGCTGAGCAAAGGTAGAATTATCCGTGTCCTTTGCCTCTGGACCTGTCATGTGCATAGCTGCCAAGTCTCCCGTTTTTCGCGGGAAACTCCCGTATTTAAACCCGTTTCCCGCTCTTATGCCGAATAGAAAAAAGATCCCATAAATCCCCCGGATTTCCTACCTGCCAGGCAGGCTCCTTCTGCGCATGTCTGGACATTCGTAGAAGTGACTTCTGGTGCCGCTCTGCCCATGTCTGGGCACCGGAAATCGGGCAACGGCAGCACCGGAAGTTGCTTCTACGCATGCCCAGACATGCATAGAAGCGACTTCCGGTGCTGCGCCGCTGCTGATCCCGGATTTTTCTTACCAGGGGTTGGAGGGTATGGTCATGTGGTCTCCACCAAAAGGTCTTCAAGAAGGAAATGTGGTCCTCCAGCTGAGATTGGTTACTCATCTCTGCTGTCATGGACTTGCTGGCACCAGCCAGGGACCCCCCCTCCCCTCCCCAGGGTAAGAAGGCTCAGAGCCAGGGGAGTGGTGGTGGGACGGCGATTTATTTACTTGATTTTTTTTGGGGGGGGAGCAGCCACTTAGCCTCACTTGACTCCAGTGGCTGGTACCTATAGAGGCATATTGACTCCCAAGTTTGGAGCTTCCATTTGACAATGATGGCTAAAGAGCGCTTGGCTGAAGAGCCCTCCTTGAAATTCCATAACCCGCTTCCAATGCTGTATAAAGCAACAACCATCACCACATCTTGTGGCAGTGAGTTTCACCGGATGATTGTGTGTTGTGTGAAGAAATACCTTCTTTCTGGCTGTAAATGTGCTGTGGTAGTGGGTTTACTCTGGAAGGTCTGGATTCGAATCCCCACGCACTCCTAATAACCTAGGAGGCTGCTTTACTCTGCATCGGACCCTTGGTCCATCTAGCTTAGTGTCTCCCACACTGACCGGTAGGGGCCAGTCCACACTGACTGACCAGCCACCCTTCCGCCTTTGGACACCCTGGTCTGTTTGCTGCTTTTCCAAACCTCTGTCCCAACCGCAAATTCACATAGTGTGAGAGGATGAGTGATGAACAGGGAAGTCTTGAGTTCAAATTTTGCCCCAGCCAAGATTTCTCTAGCTGCCTTTAGGAAAACCACTATCTCAGTTTGAACCCCTGGTCAGCAGTATGCAAATTAGGCTGCTCTACCTCACAGGATTGTTGTTGTGCTACTGAAGTAATGCATATGTGACGTGCTTTAAGCACTCTGCAGCGCTTTGGAAATGTCATGTTTGGTTACTTGCGACAACTGTAAGGCCCTTGGTTCCTTTTCGGGGTGGGGATGGGGACTCCGGCAGGGCTCATTCTGCCCCCTCGCTTTTAAAATGAGAGTTCTCTGCCACATTTTGTCAGTCTCTCCATGCTTGTCCCACTTCAAATAAAACACTTTAGGAAGCTTGTTAGTAAAACTGGCTCATGCTCGATGTTCCTAAATTGACTTTTAATCTTCTCAAATCCAACAACTTGCAATTATAATGAGGCTCTGCTAAACGTTGTAGAAAATATTTCTGAATTCCTCATCTTGTTTTGTAAGCACCTGATCACATTGCTGAAATTGATTTAATTTAAGTGACATGATTGACCTACTTTATACTCTAGTTTCCTTTCTCTCTTTCTCTGCTCCCCTCCCCCCGCCCCCGGCCCCAATTTTGTTGTTAAGGAGAGGCTTTAAAAATGCTGGATATTACTTTGCATAACACGGGGGGGGGGAGCTTTTTTCTTTTGCAAAAGCCAAAACCTTGTTTTAAAGTAGGATGATCAGATCAAAACTTCAGTGCTTTAATTCTGATATTCTATGTTCTATGGCAGTGTGAAAAATGAGAATAAGACTGCGGTTCTCTGAGCAGCCTAGTACAGCTAGGGACATTTTCTTCCAAGTTAAACCTGAACGAGCTGCGTAGGAAAAACCTTTTAGAATGAGGGCTATCTCTTAAAACAGGGATTGGCAAGGTTTACCTTGCCTGGGCCAGTTCAGTGGAGATCCTTCCATGGGCTGGATTGCATGCCCCCTCCCACAATTTCCGGTGTCTCTGCGCAGATGCAATTTTCGGCGCAGCGGAAGCGAGTCCCTGTGTCGTGCTGTGCTGGTTTAGCTCAGTACACGGGGACTTGCCGAGCAGGTGGCTCAGTTCGGGAGCGGCTCGGGGCCGGTTAAATGACCCCCATGGGCCGCTTGTGGCCCATGGGCCTTAGGTTGCCGACCCCTGTCTTAAAATAAGTAACACCTGACTGTATAAAATACAATATGCAAATCTGTTGTTCTGAAAGTTGAAGAGAGAACAGCAGTGTTAGAGATAAAAAAAGAGGTTCCCACAGCAGCATCCTTCTATTTTTAAATATTTAGGATTTTATTTACCATAAAAACAACAAGAGAGAAGCTTCCCCAGACCTTGGGGGAGGGAGACACCTGCAAATCTGGAAAAGTGTTGTGGGCACCACGATTTCTGGCATATGCACAGACGTGATTTCCGGCGTCTGCGCATGCGCAGATGTGATTTCCGGCGCTGTGGAAGCTAGTCCCTGCACCAGTTTAGTGCAGCGGACAGGGAATCACCAAGCGGGCGGCTCGGTTCGGGGGCGGCTCAGGGGCTGGTTAAACCACCCCTGTGGGCCACTTGTGGGCCATAGGCCTTAGGTTGCCTACCCCTGGGACAGAACAATGTTGCTGTCACCATATTGTAGACAGATATTGCAGAAGCTAGGAATATTAACCGCTGGCCTAAGGCACCTTAAAAATTAATCGTAGAGGTGAACATTGAACTGGGAACTCTCTAGAAGCCGTTCAGCGTCCCTTCCAACTACAGTGGTACCTCGGTTTGCGACCACAATTGGTTCCGGGGAGCCGGTCGCTCCCCGAGGCACGCTACTGCGCGTGCGTGAAGTGCCAATAGAGCGTTTCTGCACACGTACACGCTGCGCAGATCGCTTCTGCGCATCCGAGCCCCACGGAACCCAGATGTAAACACTTCCGGGTCCGCGGTAGTCGGAAACCGAAGCGGTCACTCCCCAAGGCAATCGCAAACCGAGGTACCACTGTAGATAGTTCTTAATCACTTTGCTTTATTAGCCTAACGGGGTGAGCTCCCGTTGCTCGGTCCCAGCTCCTGCCAACCTAGCAGTTCGAAAGCACATCAAAGTGCAAGTAGATAAATAGGGACCGCTCCGGCGGGAAGGTAAACGGCGTTTCTGTGTGCTGCTCTGGTTCGCCAGAAGCGGCTTTGTCATGCTGGCCACATGACCCGGAAGCTGTCTGCGGACAAACGCCGGCTCCCTCGGCCTATAGAGCGAGATGAGTGCCGCAACCCCAGAGTCGGACACGACTGGACCTGATGGTCAGGGGCCCCTTTACCTTTACCTTTAATGAGCCAATACCTCAATACAAGGCACTTCGATTGCTGTCGCTTACCTTTCCCCTCTCTTAGAAAAGAAGGGAGAGATTATTCCCTATGAGGGTGGTTTTGTGACATCTCATGGCAGTTGCTAAGCTATATGGATTGAATTTCCATGTGGCTTCCGCAATACCACCACCCCTCTCCAAAAAACAAAACAAAAACCCAAGGCCAGTCCTTTGCATTGCGGGATGTCCCTTTAGAATACAAGACATCTGGCGAGGCTAAGTGAGGTTATGGGACGTTAATGATCAACCGCTGATTTGTTGGCGCCCTCTTTAGTTTGAGGGGGTCTATTTGTGGTGCTGCTGTGAAATTCAAACCTTCTTTGATTGGCTCTCTATGCCAATAGCTTTGTGCTCTTAAGAAACTGTAATTAGAGCAGCGCTGCTGCTAGGGTTCTGCGGTAATAGTTTTTATACGGCAATTTCTTCCTTGGCAATGACTGGCGAAGTCCCCCCCCCCTTTCCAGAGCATTTATGAGTAGATACGATAGTTTAAGTTGTGTAATTGCCTGTGTATAGTCTTCGCCCACAGAGTTTCCTTATCTCTGGCATGTTTAATGATACGTGTGGGTGTAGAAGTGATGTACACTACCTTTTCTGCTTTGGTGGTGGTGGTGGTGGTGATGCACTTGCCACCTTCATTGAGTTACAGTTTTCTGCAGGGATCAGGAGCTGTTCTTTTGCCGGAGCGGTGTTCTTAATGCATCTCTTTTTAAAAAACGAAGTCCTTTTTTCAGAGCAAGCATTTTCGTGGTGCCCAGACGCTCTGTGACATTAAACTGTGAGCAGACATGTTCTTGTTAACGCAAGGTACCATGTTCTTATCTAAAGGGGGCCACTATTTTCTATTTGACAGAGCAGAAACAAGAGGTGAATAAACTTGCTCTTGAATTTATTAAACTACGAAAGAAAAGCCACATACTTGTTGCGGATACATTTTTGCTAAAGCATGGTCATCATAGCAATGCAATCAGCATAGGTCAAAGACACAAACATGCGCTTCCTTTTGAAGCAGAGATTTTGTGTCTTTGGTATGCATAGCTAGTCTGGTACATGCACCTGGAATTTCTTGGAAGCACATGCTAGAAATTAAATCTGGTGTTTTACGGATGTGAAGCATTCTCTGCCGCCCAATGGCTTTGATCATGATCAGGGGTCTATAATTTTTGGCTAGCCTTGCTGGCTAAATCAAAAGTTATAGTTGCCCACTAGGGTGAAGACTTTTTCATTTTTTTTCTCAAAAATTATTTCCTGTAGCACAGATGGATGAACTTTTGCCTATTAATGACTAAAATGAGGTATATTCCATTGAAATGTTAAAAAAGGTTATGCACAAACTGTTTTTGATTTTTTTTTGGTATGCCGTTTTACCATTTCATAAAATTGTATTAACAATTCTATATATATTTCGTATCAAATTTGGACACAACGCCACATTCCACAATGGGGAGTGTTCTTAGCAACATAGGGTATACAAATGTCACACCTGCGTTTTGGGACCTCAAAACTCAGCCAGCAGACCCTGCCGGGCATGCTGGGAAAAGAACCTACAGGAGAGGTAGCAAAACATCGCCCTCTAGCTGTCTATACTGTTACTGCAGCTAAAAAAAGCTTCCTTTTGTGTTTGATGGCCCTATATAATGTTGTATATATGTGACTCTAAAGCTTGGGTTCAATTTTATATCCGCTTACAGTGACTTCAAAAATGGTCAAAAAACTGATAAATAAAATTTTTAAAATCATTTTGTATGTGAGGTTTTTTTAATCAAATCTTTTTGAAAGTAAGATTTTATCTAATCTTTAATGAAAGCTCATCAAATTATGATACAGGGAAATGAGGTTGTAAAAAAGTCACCACCCTATTGCCCAACCCCAGCAAACTGTCCCCTTGTATTTCCCCCAGGAAGGGAGCCGTGTTAGCATGAGCACCTTGAAGCATTGGCTTCAATTACCAACCAACCAACCAACCCCCCCCCCCATTTTTTAGATGCGGCAAGCAAGTAGATTTGTTGAAATCTGATTAGGCCTATCATAGTCTAAATTTGGGGTGTAATTTTATCCCTGGTGAAATTGACACACGATCTTCCTGTTTATAAAACAGGGGTATAAACCAGGAGCTGTGTTTTGGATTACGTACAGCACTTTTAAGAGTTTTGTGATACAACGGTCTATAAACATTTCTAAATAAGTAATTTTTGCCTCCCCTGCATCGGCTCACTTCCCCGAGTCGTCTCCAAGGTAACTGGCCTGGAGTTGTGGATTCGTCTTTCAGTTGAATCCAGGCTCCGGCCTACCTGCTGAATGTGAAAACCCACCGTAGATTAAATAAATCCATCGTTAACCTCAGGATATTCAGTCGTGTACCTAGTTTGCTCCAGCTTGTGGCAAACTTTAGCCTAGATAATTATATTGATAAAAGTGGGTGGGAGTGAGAGCTTAGGCTAGGCTTCTGTGCCTCTTTCCAGCCGGATGGTTCATTTCCAGCGGGATGTTTGAGCCATTAAATCAATGAACACAGGATGCTGCAATCAATGGGGAAGCTTCCACTCGGATTCAGAGGGAGCTAACATAAGCCCAATGGGATTTATATGAACAGTGACATTCTCAACTTTTAACAGGCTCGGCAATGTTTAGAAACTGTTCTGGGAAAGCCACATTTTAACTTCTTGCTCCAATTCACTAAGTACCTTTTTAGCATTATTGCTTCGGTTTATGACACAGGTGGGGTGTGAACCGAGTAGAGCTATTTCAAGCATCGCACATGGACCTATGCTTTTGTGACAAATTTTACGGGAGGGTGTGCAGGAACTCTTTCTCTTGCCCCTTTTATGGATTCGCGAAGTGAAGCTCATTTATTTATTTCACAGTATTAGAGTGGTTTCTAACTCACTCGTCATCATGAAGATCTCAGGCGGTGTACAATGGCAATTACATTGCATACTTATAGAGAACGCTAAAACAATCAAGGCCACAAGTGATGAAAGGAGCAGGTTGAAATACAAGGCAGAATGTGAACGTACAAAATCCAGAAGAACTAAATTTTCTGCATAAAATACCCATATACCTTGCAAATGCCTGGGCAAATAGATGGGCATTTTCATGACATTGAAACAACAACATCATTGGTTACTAGGCGGGCTTTTAGCAGGAGGGTTTCCTGTTCTGGGCGCTACAATTTAAGAAGGATACAGTGGTACCTCAGTTTATGAACACAATTGGTTCCGGAAGTCTGTTCATAAACTGAAACGTTCATAAACTGAAGCGAACTTTCCCATTGAAAGTAATGGAAAGTGGATTAATCCGTTCCAGACGGGTCCGTAGAGTACTCAACCTGAAGCGTACTTAACCCGAAGCATGGGTGTAATTGGTTCTGGAAGTCTGTTCATAAACTGAAGCGTTCATAAACTGAAGCGAACTTTCCCATTGAAAGTAATGGAAAGTGAATTAATCCGTTCCAGATGGGTCCGCGGCATTCGTAAACCGAAAATTCGTAAACCGAGGTGTTCATAAACTGAGGTTCCACTGTATTGACAAGCTGGAACATGCCAGGGCCAAGAGCTAGAGTAAATCCGAAGTTGCAGCAGCAACTAGAACACATCTGAACCTTTCAACACTACTCTGGTTCCTGAAATCAGCTTTAATTCCCTACACTGACTGGTGTTTTGAGAATTTTTAAAGAGGCAAAGTTTTGTCTGGAATCTTGCCCTTCAGACATGATGTTTTAGCATGTTTAGCTGGGATGGCTTACCTGAGTTCTTTCAGATGTTACTGGACTACAACACCCATCATCCCTTGCGATCGTGACTATTGGTCATGGGTGATGGGAGAGGTGTTCTAGCAGAACCTTGAGAGTCACAGGTTTTGCCTCTCTTCAGTAAAACATAATATAGTCCCAGGCCATATCATTCTGTAGGAGGATTGTGTGTGTATCATTCTGTAGGAGGATTGTGTGTGTGTGTGTGTGTGTGAGAGAGAGAGAGAGAGAGAGAGAGAGAGAGCACAGATCACCAACAAACTGTGGCATTTTTAAAACGAAGAAAAGCATTTTTAATTTCATTCAGCAACATTTAGATATTGCTTGAGTGGTAAGAATTTGTCTAAGTGGTTTACAAAAACATAAAATCTAACATTACAACTCTGAAAAAACCCATTTATTTAAGTGTTAAGAATTGCAGGGAACGGACTCAAACTGTGTTCATTACAATTCTGAGCAGCACAGTCCTGAAAATTTTGTAACTGCACTATATTTAATGTTGACACATTATACTTCACCAGTTTGCTGCCAGAATTGTCTTCATTAATTTATCTAACACACAGTTGTTTGTGACATGCATCATTATGTTTTATCAAGCTGGTATCAACCGCAGTGATCACAAGGAAGTCTCTTGCTTCAAAGGATTTGGAAGTACCAAAAACATACCTGACGTTTGGAAGCCCTAGAAGAGTCTCTCTTTAATCCAGCCAAACTGTTGCCTTCCTAGCCTTTAGATCAGGATTGCCTTACATAAGAAGTTGTTGTTGCTAACTCAGAGCATACAATCCAACACGTACTCCCTCAGTTCAGATATCACCTGCCCAACCAAGGTTTGGCCCCTGGGAAAATATCTGTTGCTTGCATGCCCCTCCATCCTTGCCTTCCTCCCTTACATAATCCAGTTCTTTCCTGCACTTCCTGGTTCATCATAACCATAGTTGGCCATGATGTTTAAATCTGGGAAACTGCGGTTATTGATAACCATAATTTGCCTCCAAAGCATAATCACAAACCCCAGTTTGACTTGGGTTTCCTGCTCCACATTTGGTGGCTATTACTAAACTTGGCTGTGCTGTCTGGGTGCTGAGAGGAGTTGTAATCCAAACAGTCTTGAGGGCACTATGTTGGTGAAGGCTGGTTTACAGCAAGACAAGCCAAAGTGGGTGCTGAATGAGTGTGTACCTGGTAATGCAGTTCCTTACACACTTTCTGCATATTTTAAATAGGTTTAAAGACTGTCTCAAGGCAAATCTTAAAAAATGTAGTATAAACACTGACAACTGGGAAACACTGGCCTGCGAGCGCTCCAGTTGGAGAACAGCCTTTACCAAAGGTGTCATGGGCTTTGAAGAAACTCGATCTCAGGACGCAAGGGAGAAACGTGCTAAGAGGAAGGCACGCTTGGCAAGTCCACACCGTGATCAACTCCTGCCTGGAAACCAATGTTCCCACTGTGGAAGGACGTGTGGATCCAGAATTGGCCTCCACAGTCACTTACGGACCCATTGTTAAAACCGTGTTTATGGAAGACAATCATACTCGGCTACGAGTGATCGCCAAAGAAGAAGAAGACATGTGAAACATCTCCGGGTCAGTGGTATGATGAGTTCTATCTTAACTCACACTACGAGGCCAGTTTCCCAGCAGATGGCAGATGGAAGACTTGTAGGCTACGGTCCAAATTTTTAAATTGCCAGAGTAAATGTTGTGCAAGGAAGCCCTGCAATGATTGTGGCATTGTTGGGAAACATCTTCTAAGTCGTTTCTTCCTTCCTGCTGGCCACACACTTCCAGAGGAATGAAGTGTGTTGAGATACCTATGTTTTTGCTAGGCAGTTCTAAAATCATACTCTTAAAATTGTACACTTTTCATGGCTGTGGAATGGGGAAGACTTTCTGGTGCCTAAGTTGTCCATTCCTCCAGGCATTCCAATCCTCTTTTGTCACAAAAGATATTTGGCATTTATATATCTGCACCCTGCCTTCCCTGGTGGAACTTAAAGCACACCAAACCCAGACCTGCTTGGCTTCAGCAATGCCACTGAATCATGTGACTTGGGACAACACTGCTCTGGTTTGGAGGCCATACAAAGTGTATCACGGACATTATCCTGGCAATCTTTTACAACAGCCCCTTAAGGCAGCCTTCACAGACAAGGGCCCCTGCGAACATCTTGAACTACGATTCCCATGAGCACCAGCCAGCACAGCCGGCAGTTAGGGCTGATGCGAGTTGTGGCCTAAAACACCTGGAGGGCGCCGGGTTGGCAAAGGTTGCTCTAAAATGCGCCAGTATTACTATTCCAACTTTGCAGTTTGTGGGTGGAGGCCAAGGGAGAGAGAACTAAGGCTGCCAAGCAAGTTCAGCCAATTTTAAACTAGGAATTCCCCATCTGATGTGCTCATCCCACTTCCAGAAAGGATAAAGAAGTCCAGAAAGGATAACAACCTGCAAAAAAGAGAGATAGAATATCCGCCTGCAGAAAGAGGCGAACAATATCTAAGGCAACACGATGACCATAAACAATATACAATATGAAAATCTTTATGGAATGTCTTCAAAACATCAAAAGAAATAAACTGAAATCTTTGAAAGTCCCTGAAAGTCTTGTTTCCGGTGGAAAACAAGCTGTGAGGCTTTGTGTAATCAGCAAATATGATGTCCAACATTGCAACACTGAACAGTGATTCCGGATAATGACTACTATTTTGTAGAATTCTTCATAAGCGCAGTGGAAGGATATAGAATTGCTTCATTAACCCAACTTTTTTCCAAATAGATATATATGAAAATGACAAATGCTATGGAACAGTGCAGTCATATTTGCCGATTACACAAAGCTTCACAGCTTGTTTTCCACCGGACAAAGTCTGGCATCGCGCTTCATTTAAAGCCTTTCAGAGACTTTCAAATATTTCAGTTTATTTCTTTCGATGTTTTGAAGATATTCCATAAAGATTTTCATATTGTATATTGTTTATGGTCATCGTGTTGCCTTCGATATTGTTGACGTAATTTTTGCAACACAGGGGTTTGTTTGGTTACTCATTGCAGAAAGAGGTGGGCAGAGAGAGTGTGCGGCATTTCTGCTGTAGCAGTCTCACTCACTCTAGGTTACCTGTGGCTACCAGGCTAGTGTTTTAAAACAAGGCTCTGTTAGCTGTTACACAGCATAGAAACATGCCTCATACTGAATCATAGAATCATAGAGTTGGAAGAGACCACAAGGGTCATCCAGTCCAACCCCCTGCCAAGCAGGAAACACCATCAAAGCATACTTGACATATGGCTGTCAAGCCTCTCCAAAGAAGGAGACTCCACCACACTTCTTGGCAGCAAATTCCACTGTCGAACAGCTCTTACTGTCAGGAAGTTCTTCCCAATGAGTCAGATCTTTTGTCCATCTAGCTCAGTATTCTCTCAGGGTGGTCCACCTTTTCATACCAAGTGGGCTGTAAGGGTACTTTGACCCGAAACCCACGGGCAACATACCTTGGTGCATAGGGGTGGGGAGCAAGGGCAAAATTTGACACACCCACCCACCAGCCCTTGCTCTGCCTGTCCAAAGCAAGGCTCCATGCTTTGGGAAGGAGGCACAAGGTTCTGGCAGGGTCCTGGAACCCTCCTTCTTCCTACCCAAAGCTGAGAAAGTGAAGCGGGAGGGCTCTAGGACACAGAAGGCTGTTTTAACTAACTACTCCAAGAAGCACCAATGCCTCAACTATCACAGCCTTGTATTAAGCACTCGCTCTGCAGCTGTAAGTGACCAGGAATTGCATGCTGGTGAGTGCATGGAATTCCCTGCAGGTGGACTGGTAGAGGCTGGTGAAATATTGCTGCCTTTCCATTTTGTCCAGCAGAGGAAACTGAGCAAGCAGCCAAAGAAGTAAATCCCCTCTTCTCCTCACAGCATAGAAATGCAGCTGGTAGTTCTCCGCCCCTCCTCTGCCAGGCCCTAGCAGGCTAGTAACTTTTGCGATCTTATTTGCAAGGCCGAACTTACAAGTTAAAACACACACAGCAAGATCTACCCCCAAAGGCCATTTCCATACTTGCATACAGTATTGCTATGTGCACAGGCTCTTCAAATAATCTGTGGTGCATGTCTGCTGCCCAGGTGGGATGCCCTGACCTAGTCTGTTTACCAGTACGCTAAATGATGTTTATGGCCTTTGCAGATAAACCACACTGGAACAATATCCTGATTATCACTGGAGAGCAGGGCAGGGGAGCAAAAGTTGGATACCTCTTGAGGAAGCTGGCTTTTATTTTTACTCATTTTTGACTCCCACCCGATCTTTTCTCTGATGAGCACTCTATCCTGGCAAGCTCCTCGTAGGAGTGCGGGAAGTAAACACTGCAAATAACGTCTGTTCATCAAACTGGAAGAAGGAGGCATTGTTTTGAAATATTTGTTTGACCGAAACCTCTTGAGGCATTGAGTGGGCATCTTGTGTGCTTTTTGTGAACATTTTATCCCCTAGGAAAAAAACATTCTCCACCACCACCACACACACACACACACACACACACACACACACACACTTTGGGTTGTTGGGTTTTTTTTGGGGGGGGGGGTTGAGAAGTGCAAAAGGGAGCAAAAGTGCTGTCACATGGAAGCCCAACACACCTTTAGAACGAATTAGCTTCCTTTACCCACAGTGAAGCTGTCACGCAGCCAAATCTTGACTGGCTGTGGTACAACAGCGCTATTCTTAAGAAGGTTGATTTGAGGAGGGGGTGGGGTGGGGACAAGGATGTAGCAGCCAATGAGAGAAGCAGACACCAGCTAAGCATTAGCAGAAGGCGTGACGGGGTGCCGCAGATCACCTGACCCTCTGGTCAGTTGCATCGCTGCTGCTTATTAGGAGGCAGAGGAAAGGCAGTGGCAAGGTTGAAGCTGTGCAAACAAACCAGTGGATACACCAGATTGGCTCCACTGGCGCATTTGTGTCTCCTGCTCTGCCTCCTGGTAAGCAGCACCAATGGTCGGAGGTCAGGTGAGCAGCAGTGGCGCACAATGGCATCTGCTACTACAGATTGCTAGTGTGAAAAGGGAAAGATTGCAAGGACTTCTGGAGAAACGTTCAGGTTTCCCGAAGGACTCCGAATCAAGAAACAAAGATAATAGCGTTCCACTCGGTTGCTGCTTGCAAGTTCAGCTTCAGCTGGTCAGCGGAATAGAAGCGTAAACTATTGAACAATTAGGAGAGCCAGTGTGGTGTAGTTGTTAGAGTGTTGGACCAGGACCCAGGAGGCCAGGGTTCAAATCCCAACTTGGTCATGAAACTCACTGGGTGACTTTGGGTCAGCCATCGCCTCTCAGCCTAACCTACCTCACAGGGTTGTTGTGGAGATTAATGGGGGGAATCATGTATGCCACCTTGAGCTCCTTGGAGAAAAAGGTGGGATATAAATGGAATGAATGAATGAATGAATAAATACAAGAACAAGAACTATGTTGCCCGGTTTCAACCTGGAGGTGACGCTTTGCATTTAGCAAAGGAGAATCAAGCAATAGGAGAATGAGTTTTTGCTGTGCCACTGTGCCCATCTTTTCCAAGACCTTGCCACTCATCCCTTTCTTCCATCATCAGGTTGACTGGTAAAGCAAGCCAGTTTTGCAATTTTGCCCACAAACAGATGAGGGAGAGCAGCAGGATCTGGGGTGGAAGGCGGTTAACTTCGCCGTTCCATAGACATTATTATTGACAGAGGTATGATCTCTGAAGGGATGCAGGTGGCGCTGTGGGTTAAACCACAGAGCCTAGGGCTTGCTGATCAGAAGGTCGGCGGTTCGAATCCCTGCGACGGGGTGAGCTCCCGTTGCTTGGTCCCAGCTCCTGCCAACCTAGCAGTTCGAAAGCACGTCAAAATGCAAGTAGATAAATAGGTACCGCTACAGTGGGAAGGTAAACGGCGTTTCCATGTGCTGCTCTGGTTCGCCAGAAGCGGCTTTGTCATGCTAGCCACATAACCTGGAAGCTGTACACCGGCTCCCTCGGCCAATAATGTGAGATGAGCACGCAACCCCAGAGTCAGTCACGACTGGACCTAATGGTCAGGGGTCCCTTTACCTTTTATGATCTCTGAATTGCACCCTGACTCAGGGAGTTGCAATTCGCAGCCCTCTCTGAATAGGGTGCTAGTGGTTGCTGTGAATTAATTAAATTTATATTCCATTCTTCCTTCCCTTGGTGGCAAATGCGCAAGCAATGCAGCATTGCATCTAAAAGCAATTCTGATGCGGATTCAGACTAGGATATATCTTTATCTAAAAGACTTTTTGAAAGAGAAAGGTCTTCAGCAGGTGTTGAAAAGACAACAGAGAGATGGTGCCTGTCTAATATTTAACTGGAGGGAATTCCCAAGGGTAGGTGCAATGATGCTAAAGGCCTGATTTCTGTAGTTTGCGGGACAGACTTCCTGATAAGATGGTATCTATAGGAGACAGTCTCCTGCCAAGTGCAGTCATCAGTGTATATCTGGTGAGACAATATTATTTGGAGGAACATAGAAAGGTGCCTTATTCTAAGTCAAGAGCATTGTTCTGTCCAGCTTGGTGTTGTCTACATAAACCAGCACCAGCCCTTCGCAATTTTATGAAGGGCTTTCTCCCTGCCCTACCAGGAGATGCTGAGGATAAAGAAAGAGGCAAATAAGATAGAACTTTATAAAATTATGCATGGCATGGAGAAATTCAAGGAAGTGTCAACCCCCCCCCTATCACTAGAACTCGTAGACATCCAATGAAGATTTAGGACGGAGAAAAGAAAGTACTTATTCATGCAGCGCGTAGTCAAACTATAGAACTCGCTCCCCCAGAAGGCAGTGGAGGCCAGCAGCTTAGATGGTTTTAAAAGAGGACTAGGCAAATCCCTCGCGGGTGGCGCTGTGGGTTAAACCACAGAGCCCAGGGCTTGCCGATCAGAAGGTCAGCGGTTCGAATCCCTGCAATGGGGTGAGCTCCCGTTGCTCGGTCCCTGCTCCTGCCCACCTAGCAGTTCGAAAGCACATCGAAGTGCAAGTAGATAAATAGGTACCGCTCCGGTGGGAAGGTAAACGGCATTTCTGTGCGCTGCTTCTGGTTTCATGACTAAGAAGTGGCTTAGTCATGCTGGCCACATGACCTGGAGCTGTACGCCGGCTCCCTCAACCAGTAAAGCAAGATGAGCGCCGCAACCCCAGTGTCGTCCGCGACTGGACCTAATGGTCAGGGTTCCCTTTACCTTTACCTAGGCTAATCCCTAGAGGAGAGGGATATGCTCTGCCTTCACAGCTGCAGTCAGCAATACTTCTGAATAATAGTTGCTGGAAACCACAGGAGGGGAGAGTTCTCTTGCGCTCGTGTCCTGGTTGCAGGTGTCCCACAGACATCTGGTTGGCCACTGTGAGAACAGGACGCTGGACTAGATGGGCCCTTGGGCTGATCCAGTTGACTCTTCCTTATGGTTGAACCTGGGACCTTCTGCATGCAAAGCAGATGCCCTCTGGGAATAGGAGAATGAGGGGTAGCTTGACTTCAGCTGCAGTAGGGCCTGGAAGTGGTTGGGCATTGTGAAATGTAGTTATTATTATTATTTATTGAATTTATATACCGTCCTATACTCTGGGGTCTCAGGGCAGTTCACAGAATAAAAGCAAGCTATAAAACCACAAAATATCGTATAAACCAACCCAATAGCCCTCCCCCCGAACACATTTTAAAAGCGCACAGGATGTAAATCAGATCAGCCAAAGGCCTGGTTGAAAAGGAACATTTCTGCCTGGCGCCTAAAGGTGTATAGTGAAGGCACCAGGCGAACCTCCCTGGGGAGAGCATTCCACAGATAGGGAGCCACAGCAGAGAAGGCCCATTCTCGTGTTGCCACCCTCCGAACCTCTCGAGGAGGAGGCACACAAAGAAGGGCCTCAGAAGGGGATTTCAGAGTCCTGGTAGGTTCATATGGGAAGAGGCGGTCCTTGAGGTTTTGTGGTCCTGAGCCATTTAAGGCTTTATAGGTCAAAACGAGCACTTTGAATTGGGCCCGGAAAGAAATTGGTAGCCAGTGCAGTCAGACCAGGATCAGTGTCATATGCTCAAACCGTCTTGCTGCGGTGAGCAACCTGGCCGCTGAATTCTGCACCAGCTGAAGTTTCCGAAGCCTCTTCAGAGGCAGCCCTACATATAACACATTGCAGTAATCTAACCTTGAGGTTACCAGAGCATAGACAACAGTAGTTAGGCTATCCAAATAAATCCAGAAGCAGTGGTGAACATAGGGTTGGCAGCTGTCTATTACTTCTGCTGCCCCAACCTGTCACGCCGCATTTTCTTTTCCATTAATTACTGAATCAAGCGTCACCTTTGTCCTGTCAACTTCTGCCAAGACTGCACCCTAGAAATTCCTCACCGATAGACAGGAACTGGACTATACATATCCCTGCTCCCTTCTGTCACTATCGCATTAAACAATCTACAAATTTAAAATTGAACCTTTGCCATTCTGCTCACTCTTCCTGGTATCCTTAATGGCTTGTTTGTCCACTCTTCATGCGAAAAGAATATGTCTACATTAATTTGGCAAGCGACAAATCTACCCATCCCTATTTTTACTTGTCTGGTTATTGCTCACTCCCTTGATGTAGAGCCAAAGGACTGTGTAGCGAATGCCGCATGAGAGAGGCCAGCGAGAGAATGAATAATCTGATAGCTCAACCTTCCCCAACTTGCTGCCCTTCTGACTCCTAATCCCGTCAGTTCCAGCCAGGTGGTCAGAGATGATGGGAATTGGGAGTTGAGCAACATCAGGAAGGTACCAAGTTGGGAAAGGCTTTGGGTCTGTAGCTAAAATTACACATGCACAAGGGGTAGGTGTTATAGCAAGTTTGGGGGAAGCCTGAGGATTGCAAAAATGCAAAGAGCTTTAGAAGAAGGACAGCAACAAAAAAATTAAGGCAGGACAGAAGAACCTAAGCTGTCCAGTGAGTATTGAGTGTGCTCATCGGTCAGAGAGTGCTGATTGAGAGGTGGCATTGAACGGAATTCTGGGTTGAGGGCGAGGAGACAGAATGGTGTGTGCCTGGCTTACTGGAACCCTGAACAGGGACACTCCACATTGACCAGTTTGTTGCAGGTCTTGCTTCTCCGTATTTTACATTGGTGGAATCTTGAAATAACCACCCAGTTGACTGTTTGCACCACTGTTACTGTTTGAGGTTGTTGGTCATATATAAATAACCTGTAATTATGGCCAGAATAGGAATTTGAAGTACGTGCAGCATGAAAAGATCTCTTGTCTCTGCACCTTTCGGTTGTGATTCTTCCTTCCAGCCTTCCTGTTTCCTTTGTATCTCTGCCCTTGGTGACTTAAGAGAGTGCAGGCGGCTGGAATGCTGCTCATTTTGAAAGACATTGCCTACTCCCACCTTGCGAAGATGTCAGTTGGAGAGGCTGATGAGCTAACTCGGAGGGAAGATCTTTGACATTACCCCCATCTAGCACTTCCTTGGCTGGGCATGGCCTTTTTCTTTCAAGAATTGTAGCATTGTAACAGAAGGAATGGCACACAGGGCTGCCCAGTGACTTTCCTAGGAAATGTGAAATACTGGCTGCTAAAGTATGAGAGGAAGGAAGGCGAAAGGCTGTAGTTCAGTGGTAGAGCATTTGCCTTGCATGCAGGCGGGCCCAGGTTCAGTTCCCAGCATCTCCAGGTAGAGAAACTGGAGCCCTTAAGAGCTGCTGCCAAACAGTGTAGATTTGGTGTTTCTGGTCTCCTGCTACTGTTGAACTTTTGTTGTTTAGTCATTTAGTCTTGTCCGACTCTTCATGACCCCATGGACCATAGCACACCAGGCACTCCTGTCTTCCACTGCCTCCCGCAGTTTGGTCAAACTCATGTTCGTAGCCTCGAGAACACTGTCCAACCATCTCGTCCTCTGTCGTCCCCTTCTCCTAGTGCCCTCCATCTTTCCCAACATCAAGGTCTTTTCCAAGGATTCTTCTCTTCTCATGAGGTGGCCAAAGTATTGGAGCCTCAGCTTCACGATCTGTCCTTCCAGTGAGCACTCAGGGCTGATTTCCTTAAGAATGGATAGGTTTGATCTTCTTGCAGTCCATGGGACTCTCAAGAGTCTCCTCCAGCACCATACAACTATAACTCCCATAATCCCTACAACTACAATCCATACAACTACAACTCCCATAATCCCTGACCACTGTTCTTACTAGCTAGGGATGATGGGAGTTGAAGGAAGTCTTTCTGAGAATGTTTGTAGAAGCAGTGAACTTGAGGAAGAGTTTGGGTCAGATACCATCCACGTATTGGCCCCTTAGTGTGAGGGGGTCCAGTTTATCTGGGAAAGCCCAAGATCCACTGAATCCAAACTCTCTCATCCCAGTGGACCTTGGATTTGGATTACGTTGTGCAGTTACCAGGGCTGCTTTCAGACAACACTGCATTCCATTTCCCCAATGTTTCCTTACCTGGTAACTTACATATTTTATGTGATTTTCACATAGCATGAAAGCCAATTATGGAAAGCTAACGGAATCTAGTTTAATGCTCATTTCCCTGTTATCTGCTTTCATCATCATCATCATTAAAAAAAAATTAATAATAAGTTTGCAACCCCGCTAACCTGGAAAATCGTGGGAGTTTTGCATTGTAATTTCATACAAGGAAAGGGGATGGTATTTCGGCGTGCAGTTCTTTCCTGCCGTTTAAACTTTAGCACAACATTTATATTGGTCAAAAGGCCACAGTTCTGTAATGCAACTTGTAATTCGGTGTAAAAGGAATGTGTAATGCCCTTCACACCCATCCTGCGACCACACATTTCTCCCAGGTAGCTTTCGGTGAGGAGCCTGAGGCTACGAAGCAATTTTTGTAGTTCCTGCACGGCTTTGGAAAGGAAGCTGCTTGTTGTGAATTCACCAAGCTGTAGCACTGCGGCAAAATTTCCATGAAGGTAGCTGAGAGCAGCGAACAAAGTATTGCTCTCTTCTCAGAGAGAGAGAGAGAGAAGTTCTCGCTCTAAAATTTAGGCAGAAAAGTTGCATTCATTACAGCAAGGGCAAACTTCTATAGAGGTTATTTAGCTAGATGTCCCAGATGCCTTTATCGTTTGCGCTCTCTTTATGTCTACTCCTGGGGTGGTTATAACTTTGAAATCCACCTGGAGGTTTTGATATCAGGAAACGATGCTCCAGCCTTGATTGATAAAATAATATCTCCTTCACTGGAAGTTTTTAAGCAGAGGTTGGGATGGGCATTTGTCATGGATCCTTGCTTCGCAGGGGGTTGGACTAGATGACCCTCAGGATCCCTTCCAACTCTACAGTGCTGTGATTCTGTGACGCAAACCTTAAGACTTGTCATCTGAGACCTTTCCCCAGAGGTTCCATGTGTAAGAGCGAACTCCCTTGGGAGGTTGTGGGCTATCCTTCATTGGAGGTTTTCAAGCAGAGGATGGATGATCACCTGTTATCGATGATCTAGTCGAGATTCCTGCATTTCAAATTGTTGGTGTTGACCTTTAAAGCCCTTAACATTCTCAGCCCAGTATACCTGAAGGAGTGTCTCCACCCCCATCGTTCTGCCCGGACACCGAGGTCCAGCTCCAAGGGCCTTCTGGCAGTTCCCTCGTTGTGAGAAGCCAAGTTGCAGGGAACCAGGCACAGGGCCTTCTCGGTAGTAGCACCCGCCCTCTACAATTCTGTGAATCTATGAAGGGAGTGGACCTTTTTCCTTGTGGTCCCCTGCCTGTTATTATTATACGTATTAGTCACTTTTTCACTTATGCGACTCAAATAATAATAATAATTTATTTATTATATTCCCGCCCATCTGGCTGGGCTTCCCCAGCCACTCTGGGCAGCTTCCAACAAAAAATTAAAATACAGCAATCCATCAAACATTAAAAGCTTCCCTAAACAGGGCTGCCTTCAAAGCGCCTTAGAGAAACAAACATTAAAAACAAGCATAGTAAACAACCTGAAATGTTCACCTGCCTTATGTATAAAAGGGTAGAATCAACTCACCCCACTAATAAGATGAGCAAAAGAACAGGCTACAAATGTACTCCCCCTGCAAAAGAAAAAAAAGTTTGGGTAAGTAAAACTGTTTTTGTTTTGACACTGAAAAACTGATATTGATGGTACCAGATGGGCCTCGGAGAGCATTCCACCACAGGGAGCCACCACTGAGAAGGCCTGGTTCTTGACACAACCCTGAGATAGGGGGTCCTATGAAACGCTCCCTTAGTGAAACCACCGATACGAATAGCTTTTTTGGCACCAGGTTAACACGGTCCTTTTCTCACAGACACTTGATGGAATATGACAAATGGGTTGTTTCACTCCCATGTTGGTGATGCTTTTGAACTGCCGGTGACGCATCCGAGTTACATTTTTGACAACGGTCCTGTTTTGATGTTGTTACGATGTGTGTTTTTAAACTTGGTTGTAAGCCACCAAGAGACTGCCCTGGCAAATGACCAACGGAATGAATCATCATAATAAAGTAATAAAAATTGCCTAGCCAAACGTCAAGCACAATTAGCAGCAAGTAACACTTGCTTTTTGTATATTTAGCACTGCTGTGTCACTTTGGAATGCTCTGCATACATTATTTCGAACAGCACCCCTGGAAGGTAGGTAGGTCAGGATAATCGCAGCGTCTACGAGTTAACTCTGCTAGAGAGTGCTGACAACTAACGCTATTGGCTTTTGAAAACAGAAAGAATTAGCTAATGTCGTACACAACAGGTCTGTCAGTGGTTGTTATGTAATCTCCAGTGGCTGCATTGCTCCCGAGTAATTACAAAAGAAGAAATCTGGTCCCATCTCTTGCACTCGAGGACTTCTTTCATTAGGAAGAGAATGTTGGACATTTGATCAGCACAGCAGTTCTTACATTAACAAGCAGAAGGATCCCAAGCCCTAAGACAGGACCAGTGCTCTGCAGATTCTCCCATGCAATTCATGCCACGTTATTCCTCAGCCAAGGGGGTGGGAGCGCCGTAGGTGCGTCAATAAATCAAATAAAAGTTTGCAATGTTACACATTTATGACCTAGATTTCAGTGAATCAGCATTCAAAGAAAACACGCTCGTTGAATCACCCAAGCAACCCAACCAGTATGCTCAGACTCAAAAGTGTGTGCCTCTGGATAGGAATGTTTCAGTGGGAGCCTATGGGGCAAGAGATTTATGGCTTTTAGCACTCTGAATGAGAAAACGTGATGAGTTCTATGTGCAGAGCTATAATGTTAGCAGGGCTATAATTAACCCTACTGTGGTAATAAATTTTCTTTCCCGACAGCGAATGAATCATTCATTTTATTGAGATGAAATTGGATAATAAGACAAAAGAGTTCTGCTTCTTAGTCACCTGTACCATGGTTTTTGTGCTTTTTAAAAATAAAATCACCCCATTCATAGGTTAGGGGTGGGCAATCTGTCGCCTCCCGACCCAGTTCTTCCCCTTGGAGAGTTCAGCCTGACCTTTCAGTTGCCAAACCTTATCCTAGTGACTTGCAAAACAAAACAGACCCACCTGTGGAGGGATCCTGGTTTGCTTCCTGTCAAGTTTCTGCTTTCCTGAGCTACATCATTGCACTGACTCTAGATAGCTTTTGGCATCAGCTTTGGGCTGGTCTGTACTAAAGAATTCCTGGACAGGAGTTCATGTTAAACCAAGGAAAATTTAGCATCTATTGGATTAGCAAGAGTAATGACTCACCCAGTTCTCATCCGTAGTGCTTTTCAGCAGATTCAGTTGACACATTCAACTGCCATTCATCAAGAAATGGGTCACACATACAGATCATAGAATCATAGAGTTGGAAGGCACCCTGAGGGTCATCTAGTCCAACCCCCTGTGATGCAGAAATCCTGTCTACAGCTGTCCCTGGGTAGACTCGAACCACCAACCTTCTGGTTAACATCCAGATGCACTGACCCACTGCTGATTGACTGACCTTGGGCCAGTCACTGTTTTATACGTAGGTTGCCTTGAGCTTTTTAAAGGAAACATGGAATATAGATGCAACAAATACCCTTTCCCCAAATTTTGGGATCTCTCACCTTCTCCCACTTCATACAAGAAAACTCCAGTTACTTTTTTTAAAGGGCCAACACAGCTTTTTTGCATTTCCTTCACAAAATACTTGTAAAAGGTAAATGAATACTGATAGGATTAAAATCCATCAAGCCCACTGGAGAGTGAACAGAATCTCCTTGGATCCAAATAGCTTTCTAGAACACAAGCAAGCAGCCAGGCTCAGAAATTGGTCTTCTGTTCCCCATTTGGGGTTTGGGACTGTTAACCAAAATGTTAGTGCAGTCGTAACAGATGGGGGAATGCAGGGAAGTTAATGAGTAATGTTTATCACCTAATTTTAAGAACTTTGGCATGTAATGAGGCCAGCTTGGTGATTATTGCCTCTGTAAATCATTATGTTTATGATTGTGCTTCAGGAGTAAAAGGCAACCCGAGAGAATGACGGTTTAATTGCTGTATGTGTAAAAAGCAAGAACCAGGGAGAAAACTCTGTCTTTAAATGATCCTTCAGAATATAAGGGGTTGAGTTTGGGGGTGGTGGTTTATATATTGTATATTCCGGCATATAAGACGACTGGGCGTATAAGACGACCCCCAACTTTTCCAGTTAAAATATAGAGTTTGGGATATACTCGCCATATAAGAAAGACGACCACTGACTTTTGAGAAGATTTTCCTGTGTTAAAAAGTAGTCTTATACACAGGAATGTGTGTGTGTGTGTGTGTGTGTAAATAAAAGAAATAGTGTGTGGAGGTCTGCTAGAGGAAATGAAGTAAGGTCCTTTTCAGTTGGTCCGTGAAGCAGAAGTATGAACTGTCCGTGTGTCAGAAAAGTGCTGGAGTTGTGCTGTTTTATTGGGGGATTTTTTTTTAACAGCCCCTTTAACCCCTTGAAATCCCCTTTGATTACCCTCTGGCAAACTTTGCGAGGTGCTTTGGGTTGAGAGGTCAAATGAACATAATGGCAGGAAACGGTAGGGCTGCTGTACGTCCGGAATTTCCAGGACATAGCCGGGATTTTTGGAAATCTGCAACAATGTCCTGGAAAACCCTGGCATATGGAAGTTTATTTATTCTATTTTTTTGTGAATTTCCTAAATAACAGCTCAAAAGCTTCAATTTTTTTGGGAGATATAGCAAGAAAAAGCTCAATAACTTTGGCCAAAAAAACCAAAGCCTTCAACAACTTTGGCCCCCCCCCCAAGAAAAAGCTCAACAACTTTGCCCCAAAAGTTGAAATATGGCAACTCTAGAAACGGGAATTTGAATGTGCAGCATAATGTTTTGTTTTTAAAATACCTTTAAAACAGAATCTATTTTGGCATTTAGCAGTATATAAATTAGATAGTCGTGGTGATGATGTTTATATGCCGCTTTGCTGCCACAGATGAAATTGATTGAACTAAGATTGCAGCAATGTAAGCCAGAATCAAAACTGGGGTGTGCGTCAGACATTATTAAAAGTATACCAGAAGTTGGCTTTTTCTGCATACCTTCCAAGTGTCCCGATTTCCTAGCGACAGTCCTGGAATTACAAAAGACATCCTGGCTTCTGATTTGACCCCAGAATGTCCCTGTTTGCCCCACCAGTGCTCGTCCTGTTGGTGTTGTGCACTCACCTTTCTTCTGACAGGAAATGCTCTCTGTGGTGAGGCAGCGGACAAAAATGGCCTGTTGTGGCTCCAAGAAGGCTACCCATAAGGGAATGTGGCCCTAAGTCTGAAAAAGGCTGCCCACTCCTGTGGTAGATAATGTGTGTGTGGAAACCAACTTTCTCTTGAGGAAATGAGCCGTTTCCGAGCTGTTTCACCCGAAGCAGCACCTACATTCATAGCATGACTGGCCACTCTCTCAGGCAGACTATTTAAAAAGAAAGAAAGAAAAGAGCAACTCCTCTTCTTTCAGGTTAGCTGAACAGTAATTGGCCCTTTCTCTCCTCTCCGTGGGTCTATTTGCAAATGGGAATCCTGCACGTAGCCAGCTCCCAGGCTTTTGTTTTGCTCAAGTGAGCAAGCACACAGCCTGCCAACCTCCCGTGCTTCATTAGAGTGGGCCAGTAGAGGTGGTTTTCCTCCCAATCCTCTTGGAAATGTGGTGGTGTGTCACTGTAAGAAGTAGAGAGGGTTTCCACTGCCTTCTGGAACCTTCTATGGACCACCTTCTCTCAATGACTCCGCCACCTCACTGAGGCTTGAACCCCACACGTTTATCCCTCTAGATCATGGATGAGGAACTTAGGCCAGGAGACCATTTGTGGCCCTCAAGGCGTCACTTTATGGCCCTTGGGATGGCCACACACCCTAGGTGTGAGGACTAAGCTCTGTGGGTGACAGAGGCAAGCTGAGGTGTGTTAACAGAGGTGGTGTTTTTCCCTGGTGGCAACAGTGTTATAGAATGTTCTCATCAGTATTGGCATTCTGCCGGCTTGCCAAGACACCTGTTTAGATGAGCATCCCGTGATCTCCTGACCCGAACTTCCTCTTTTACTTGCTGTTTTAGCTGTTTTTATTTTAATTGTTCTGCTGCTTTATGGGGTCGTGTTTTATTCCACGTTTTATTTGCGAATGTTTCTGTATTTTTGAAATGGTTTTGTACTTGCAAACATCTTCAAGGCAACCTTGGCAGTGAAGCGGTATCTAAGTAAACGAATAACAACTGCAGCATGCTAGGATTCAGGAAGGCTGCCCCAGGCCTTGAGGGCAGAAAGAGAGAAAGGGTGAGGTTACTTAAGGGATTAGGAGACTTTCGGGCAGCCGGGGGCTGTGTGGCTGGAGAATCTGGAAGGTGAATACTGGAGGCCCAGGAGCCGGGCCCCTGCAAGGAACCTGATTGAGCCATTTTCACATCAGCTCTTGTTACACAGTGTAGCCTGTCACCGTGGGAAAGCTGCCAAGGCTTTAACATTTAAATCCCTGTAGTTGTAAATCCCTTAGTCTGACTGATGGGAGCTACAATTGAGTATTACCCAGTTTATTATTGTTGGTTGGTTGGATTTCTGTTGGTCAACATCAATAGCATTGTTTTGAGTGCCACTGTTTTGAGGGATGGAAGTGAAGCATTCCACAGAGAAAAAGGGAAAAGAAAGCTTCCATTAAAAAACAACAGCACAAAAAAACACCACACACTCACGCTCACACCCGCCCCACCTCTTTTTAGAATGGGGCCATTAATCCCTTTCATACTGCTTTGCATCGCTTTTCACTTGCTCGGCTGATCCTAGCGCAGAATGAGCGCTTGCAAAGACTGGTCCTTTGTTGTTTAGACAAATGACTGCTATGAAAGCAATCGTTTGGATGCTGCAGAGAGGGAGGGGTGTGTCCCCTCCCCACCCCACCAAAGGGGCTCAGAGATACGAAGCAAGGAATAACTGACGTAAAATGAATGCAGGCCACGGAAACCATGTGAAAATGCATGTGTCCTAAGTCTGCCACCCTCCCCTGATGCAACAAGGCTCCCCTCTCGCCAGTGTGGTCCAAGGAAAGGCAAGCAATACATTTGGCATCAGCTTGGCTGCAGGAGTTGCTGGAAGGAGGTGTAGAAGGTAACATCTGACCACCTTAGGGTTTACTCCTTAGCCTTTTCTTCTCCCAAAGATGTCCTGCAAGGCAGCAGGTATGGATTCCCCCCACCCCACCCCACAGGGTTTACTTCTGAAGCCTTTCTCATGGATGATAGCTCAGTTGGTTAGAGTGTGGTGCTGATAATGCCAAGGTTATGGGTTCGATCCCTGTATGGGCCACCTGCATATTCCTGCATTGCAGGGGTTGAACTAGATGACCCTTGGGGTCACTTCCAACTGTACAATTCTGGGGTTCTTTGAGTATAGCCACAAGGCAGCAGAGGTTTAGGATCAGAATAATAATGAATGAATGAATGGATGGATGGATGAATGAATCTGGCTGGGTCTCCATCTCCTAGATAGGCCACCTTCCCAGGTTGATGAGCCCCATCTGCCCCTCACTTCTCTCTGCAGCACCTCCCCTTCTGTCTCGCCATTCCACCAAGAAGTTCCACTCACCCCCTTCCTCTAAATCTCTGTTTTTAAAGGGCACCTTTTTTCCTATGTGACATCACACCCACCTTAACCCTGGCCACACCCTCTTTGCCCAGATGCCAAGGGTCTTCCTTTGATGTGTTGATGACTGGCTATGAGGAACTTTGTTCTCCTTAAGTACTCACCGCCACACACACCCCCAAGACGATGCCCTGGAAAAGAAGCGTAGCCTGCCTTTTTGCACTGTTAAGTCCAGTGCCCGTTAGCATACTTTAGAATCATAGAATTGCAGAGTTGGAAGGGACCCTGAGGATCATCTCTAACCCCCTGCAGTGCAAGTATATGCCGATGGGATCGAACCTGCAACCTTGGCATTATCAGCACCACGCTCTAACCAACTGATTAAACTCCAGCTCCCGGGTATCTAGAGGGGGGTGAAGTCGCCCAGAGACCCAGAGGCGTCAGGGCACCCACCACAATAGTATTTCCAATACTGGCTGGCAGTGGCTCACCTGGATTTCAGGCACAAATGTCTTTACTTGGAGATGCTGAGCTATAGCCCTTCTGTGAAAGTCAGGCCACTAGGACACAGAAGGGCATCTTGCAGCTCCTGACCTCTCTTCATCTGCTTGCAGGCTCCCCACAGGCATCTGTTTGGCCACTGTGAAAAATCTAGAAGAACTTGTCTTACGCTCTTATGATTAACAGAGTACTGATCACAGGGCAGGGTTAATGCCGACCTATCCTATAAGGATTACTTACCGAAATGAAATATCCCAAGGGCCTTGAACACCTGGAATATGCAATATCAATGCTAGATATTGGGTTTTTTTAAAGGGTTATTTGGACCTTGATTTCTTGGTTTTCACCCTAGCCGATAGCTCCCCTTCCCCATTTCTCATTTCTTAAACCCACACGTGTACCCTCCAATGATTAAGTCCCACACATGTGCGAATATTCCCAATAAACCTGTGCAGATGGATGTGGGCAGCAGCAGCAGGAAGAGCCCCCTCCCCTTTGCCTCATTCACAGGGGAATGTGAGTGAATTGGGTTTCCAATGAATTTTTTTCTTAATCCTATGGGATCTAGGCATTATCACTACAAGCATGTAGTCTCAGTTTACATACCCTGACTGGGAAGAAATGGAGTGCAGGGCATTGGGGGTCGAGTAGCTGGCTGGCTGGAACTCTGAATGGAACACTCCACAATCCACAGACTGGAGGTTTCCCATCCACCAATGTGGGGAAATAGCTGTGCACGGGAAGCAAATCCAGGAAGGTTTACTCCAGAGTAAATATACACAAGGTTGGGCTCAATGGCCGCATATATATATATATATATATATATATATATATATATATATATATATATAGTATAAACACCGTATATGCGCTGCTCATAGCTTTTCTTACAGTTAAGCAGTATATGTTAGATAAGAGAAATAAACAAGCATGCTTAAATATGTCTCGTTTTTCTTACGTCTCATCTAGTAAGGTTAAGAGCTGGTGATACGTTTGCTAAATGACCTAGGCAGCAACAGTTGGCACTCATCTCGGCAGCAAACTCTAGGCGTTAATTGAATGCTAAATAAAGCAGTGGTATTTTATTTTCATTTTTTGCTTCTCATTTCCTGCTTAATCTGGCGCTGTCATGTTTTATTTTGAATTTTTGGTGGAGGTTTTCATTTTTAAGATTAACTTCACACAGGAAGCTCCCATTAGTCCAAAGTATTCCACGCTAAGGCAACAAGCTCGTTGATAAGTAACTTGGGTGCCTTGGTTTCATTGTCAGTTTCCCACGATGGATGGTGGTTTTAGTTAAACAATGTACTTTCAGGGACACCTAGAAAGAAATTTAACGAGAGAGACAGAGATTTGAAATATGTTGTTTTACAGATCTTGGGTCATTTAGGCTGCCAAAAGCGCTGTTTCTTAAATTATCCTGGCCAATGAGTAAGATTTCTGACTTCTTAGTAAAGGGTTGCAGGTTTAGAATGCCCCACATGCTGAATCTAATTTAGAGTGCCAACTAGCCAAGGGGGGTGGGGAGAATGGTCTGGTCTTCTCCTGTGTGTTTAACCTGACTTTATAGGCAGAAATAAGCAGACAAAGCTTGCCATGGTGTGGGGCTAAACATTTATTCTCACCTGCAAACTCCAGCTAAAGAGACAGTCACAGTGACCCTTTGAAAAGTTGGGAATCCTAATCTAAATAGGCAGAAGAGTTGGTTGTGACTGCTGATCGTACAATGAGATGGGGCAGGCGTGGAAACAGTTGGCTTCCTTCATATGTTGCCACCTAATTTTACTAGGCTTCTACTTCTTCTCGGCCTTTAACAGCAGCCTGACATCCAGATGTGGAGCAGAAGAATATTTTGAGGGCATTCAAATTATTTCAGGGCTCTGTGAGATCACCTGTAGGACTGTGTGGGATTTTGGCAGGCTCGTATACCCCGGACTTGTGTGAAGGCAGCTTGTGATAAACTCCTTGTGTGCCCAGTATGGTTTGTGGGCCACTGCAATTCGGGGCAACCACAGGTCCACACATCCACTAATGGAGGCGCCAGTGAGTCATTGTACCCCCTTCCCTAGAAGCAAAAGCACCCCTTGCCGGCTTTCCTCATATTGTCACCTGGCTTTGAAAGGTAGGAGCGGGGAAAGTGACCGTGTAGTCTGAATAGTGTTAGAAAAGTTGGGTGCCGCCGCCTCTCTCTGCCGAGCAGTGGCAGGAGTCCATTGGGTTCCAGGCACTCACCCAGGGTCTGTGTCCCTTTGGAGGACTGAGACACAGGGGAGACTGTTGTAGCTTTAAGAAATAAGGTTTATTTACACCTTCCATCTGCATGGAATGGGTAGAATCTTACAGCAGGGTCATTTCAAGAGGGGCTTGTCCCCCACAGCAATGCAGCCCCGGAGTCCAAGGCATCTCTCCCAGCCCGCCTTCAGCCAGCCTGCCCAAGATGGACCCCAGTCTTTCCTCTTCCTTCCCCTTCCCAGCACCCCTTGCTGAAAAACTCTCTTTTACTGTCACCTCAAACACACACACACACCACCTCGGCAACATCTGTCTCCCCAGGCCAAAGGATTCCTCACAGATGGCCCATCAGCCCCTTTTGTCACGTTAACAGATTTGCTCTTTGCTAGGCAAGCCAGGATGGTTTGCATAAGCCAGCCCTGGGATTCCTTGTCTGGGACAGTTCTGCAGATTGTACTTTCATCCATATCCCAGTTAATCAAAATCCTACCGTTTATCAAATACCGTTAAGGGGTGTCCGTCGTCCGCCCCCCCTCAATCTCTAACAATATATTTCCCCTATCTCTGTTGGGCTTCTTTCAAGGCCAGACAGTAAAAGTAAACACACATTTTCACACAGTTATTTTTCCTCTGAACTGCGCTTTTCGGAGTTCGAAGCAAGTAGAATGTGCTCATGAGAGAGCATGCACATTTTTAGGCGCTGATGGGAGCAATCGGGAGGAGTCTTGCCCTTTGAGCAGGACAAGAGAACTGAGGATGAGGGAGCCAGAGAGCCCATGTGCTGAGCCCAGACGTAGCCTTCAGGACATTCCACCACTGGGCTTTTTCTCAGCCCCTTGCTTGTAATGAGCATGGGACTACAGCCAACTCAGATGTTTTTTTCCCCAGGCCAATTACCTGCCACACAGGATGTTCTCCCTAGAGGCTGATACACACCATTACTACAGCTAAGCCACAGTCAAGGTAGATCCATTGAAATCAATAGACTTAAGTTAGTCCATTGATTTCCGTGGATTTTCTCTCAGTTGGGGGGAATTCAGTTTAGCGCTCAGGAGATTTCTTCATCAATGTGAGCATTTCTGCTTGCCTAATGGAACAACCTCTTCCCTCCTCCCACTCCCATACTGTTCTGGGGGTTCTTATGACACACGGGGATGTGTTAAGGAAGATGTGGGGGGGGGAACTCATTGAAGTCCTTGCACAGGCTTCTGTTAGTGCAGGGTTTCCCACACTTGCGTCCCCAGCTGTTTTTGGACTACAGCTCCCATCATCCTTAACTGTCAGAACCAGTGGTCAGGGATGATGGGAATTGTAGTCCAAAAACAGCTGGAGACCCAAGTTTGGGAAACACTTTGTTAGTGGGATCCGTGTGTCAAATTTGGCTCCAAAATTGTAATGTAACAACTGGTAGTTGATTAAAAACAAAACACCTTTTCCTTGCAAATACAGTGGTGCCTCGCTTAACGAATGCCCTGCTTAACGAAATTTCCGCTTAACGAAAGGATTTTTCGAGTGGAGGTTGCCTCGCTAGACAAATTCGTTTTATGAAAAATTCGTCTAGCAAATCACGGTTTCCCAAAGGAATGCATTGAAATTCAATTAATGCGTTCCTATGGGCAAAAAAAAAAAAATTCAAAAAAATTTCAATGCATTCCTATGGGATTCGCTAGATGAATTTTTCGTTATAAGAAAAAACCCGTGGAACAAATTAAATTCGTCTAGCGAGGCACCACTGTACCGTGCTATTTACATTGGGTCTTGCTCTGATCCCCACTATGTTCAGAACTATGTGTGAACTCTGATCCCATTGTCTCAGTGTCTGGATGTACTAAGTATGGGAGTCACTGTGAGGAGTAACAAGTAACCGAAGGGGTTAACTGTGTACTGTGTAGCACCTGACCACTGAGGAAGATCATGTTACAGAATGTACCAGAAGTGTTTCTGTGTGTATCAGTTGGTTTCGTTTTTGCCTGGGAGACGGTCGCAAGATGTCTGCGAGCTCACCAGGTTGTTTGTTTATTTTCTCTTTAAAATAAACTCCAGTAGTTATTAGAACACCTTGGACTCTGTGTGTTCTTAAGAGGCTTTTTATCCAACGGCTATTCAAGCTTTCGCTGTGTGAGAGAAGAAGAAGGCTCTGCTGTGTGTTTTACTGCCAGCCCGGGTCTACGGAGCAGAGACGCTAGAGAAAGCGTGCCGGGCGGTAAATTAGTGGCTCCTAATTGAGTCATAAACAACTCAAAGGAGTCCTATATCCGTCACAGTCACTGCATTTTTGTCCAAAGACTGTGTGGGATAAGCTCTGTATATACTACCTTGAGCTCATCATATAGAGATCCGATTAACAGTACTAATATTTCAGAATGATCCATCCAAATGGCAAGTTGATAAGCACAAAGCATAAGGTCTGGACCATTCCCACCACCCAAGTCTCTAGAGAAGAGCTATCCACTCATAGCAGCATCCATCTCCTTTCTGGGTTCATCTCCTTTGACTGCAGGCTCCTTCCACCCAAGCAAATAAGCAGAGATTCCTTCATGCAAATACGGTTTGTGGATCCGTGGGATACCAGACTTAGTAAAGAATGGATGCTGGAGGGGGTTGCTCCACCCATTCAAAAGGAGGCAAACTCTCCCAGCAAGCAGGCCTTTGATGTTCTTCCAGCCTCTTCTAACCAAAGCATCAGCTATTGAATGAGTTTGTGATTTAGGCCCCAGTAGCATGACTGAAACAAATGAAAAGCAGGAGAGGAAGGGGGGGAGGAGGATGGAAGGCAGGAAGATTGCTTACCCTAATCTGGGATGGCTGAGTAGCCTGAATCAATTCAGCCTCCTTTTTGTTAGCCCAATAATTAGTTTTGCTCTCTGCCGATTACTTTCTTCCTAGTTGTATTGGAAAGCTGTGTGTGTGTGTGTGTGTGTGTGTGTGTGTGTGTGTGTGTGTGTTTTACATAGGTGTTATCATTGAGAATCACAAGATGGCTTGAAGAATGCAAATTCGTTTTGTTTTACAATTCCCTCTCATGAGCTGCTTGGTGGAGAGTTCTTGGAGCACCAACTATGAAGCAACTCAGATTTGTAGTGGCTGTAGTACTGCTAAAGCAAAAAAAAAAAAACAAAAAAAAAAACGGGCTTGCATTGTGATTCCCAGCTATTTATGCAGCCTTCTTCCAGACCTGCTGATGGCATTGTCCGAAAAGACCCTTCTTGAACAAAAGGCCAAAGGGCTGCTCTCATGAATAAATTATTGTTGCCTGGCAAAAGTATTACATTGGGCAGCAATCTTGCAAAATAATTGCTCGTGTCTGAGTTGCACAGAACGTATCTGAGCATAAACGGGGTCTGATTGAATCCTTTAGCCCTGTATAGGGAAGCTTCGTACGGTTCAATGTTTTATTGTGTTTTTATATATGTTGGAAGCTGGCCAGAGTGGCTGGGGCAACTCAGTCAGATGGGCTGGATACAAATAGTAATTTATTATTATTTATTATTATTATAACTGTTGCGGAGATCGTAGCTCAGTGGTAAAACTATGCAGAAGGTCCCAGGCTCAGTCCCCAATATCTTCAGGTAGGACTGGGAGTGTCCCCCATCTGAAACTCTGGAGAGTCCTTGCCAAATCAGTGTAGAGAATAATACATGGCTGAATGTACATGTGAAAAGGATCTAGGTAGACCACAAACTTGACATGAGTCAACAGTGTGATGCAGCAGCTAAAAAAGCCAATGCAATTCTGGGCTACATCAATAGGAGTATAGCATCTAGATCATGGGAAGTAATAGTACTACTGTATTCTGCTCTGGTCAGACCTCACCTGGAGTACTGTGTCCAGTTCTAGGCACCACAGTTCAAGAAGGATACTGACAAGCTGGAACGTGTCCAGAAGAGGGCAACCAAAATGGTCAAAGGCCTGGAAACGATGCCTTATGAGGAACGGCTTAGGAAGCTGGGTATGTTTAGCCTGGAGAAGAGAAGGTTAAGGGGTGATATGATAGCCATGTTCAAATATATAAAAGGATGTCATATAGAAGAGGGTGAAAGATTGTTTTCTGCTGCTCCAGAGAAGCGGACACGGAGCAATGGATTCAAACTACAAGAAAGAAGATTAGGAAGAACTTCCTGACAGTAAGAGCTGTTTGACAGTGGAATTTGCTACCAAGGAGTGTGGTGGAGTCTCCTTCTTTGGAGGTCCTTTAAGCAGAGGCTTGACAGGCATATGTCAAGAATGCTTTGATTGTGTTTCCTGCTCGGCAGGGGGTTGGACTGGATGGCCCTTGTGGTCTCTTCCAACTCTGTGATTCTATGAATGTATTACATGGTTCACTATCAGACAACTTGCTTTGCATTGTTTGCAGAAAGTCCCAAGTTCTATCTACTGCATCTCCAGAAGGATAGACTTTATAGATTTTTGATGTCATCCAGCAAGTCAAGAGTTATAATGTTTCATTTTGTAACGTCCAAGATTCTCATACTCTTGCTGCCATTTCCTGGTGAAGGAGAGAGACTTCCAGTTCTTTCTTGACTGTGTAACACTGTTAAAGTAAGTTACAAAGGAGGCTCTGAAGCTTTGAAGCTGTGCTGGGAACCATATAAGGAGCCTCTGAAGGCTGCATGGAGCTCCAAAAGCTCCAGCTGACTATCTCCAGGACATGCCCAAGTCATGTTGCTGCCGGAGGTAAAGGACAAAAGGGTGTCCCCTCTGCATCTACAGAAGCCGACTGGGCTGACAGTTAACTTTTATGCCAATACTGGTGATGGGATAACACCTCCCACCATATTGAAGTGAGCAGGCCACATTAGGATGGTCCAGGACAGGTTGTATAGAATCTGTCACGTGAAGCAGTTGCCTATCTCTGCCTAATGGTAGGGCCGGCTCTTCCTATCCCTGTGGTAAAGGATCAATTGAAGATTTATTCTTGGTGAAAGGGGCAATAGTTTAGTGCTAGAGTAAATGATTTGTCTGCAGACGGTCCCTCGTTAGGTATCCAGCATCTCTAGGTTGCCCTGGGAAGGACCCCTGTCTAAAATCTTGGGAGAGCAACCACACTATTGATGGTCTGACTCAGTATCAAGTACTTTCCTATGGTCTTATTCCAGTGAAAACGAACACGAGTTCTATCCAGAGTCTTTAGGTGTTTCTCTTTGGCACCAGACACTTGTGTCCAGCTAGAGTTCTTCGGCAAGGGATCACAGGCCACATTTCCTGCAAAATGCTAGTACCATAACAAATGTTTCGACTTCTTTGTAGCCAGCGGAAAAGCCGCTAATCGGCTTCGTTTTTCTGCTGGGTCATGTGACTAACGCTACCAAGATTAACGCTGCACGAGGGAAGAAAAGAGGCTTAAGTGACTTGAGGGTGCCCGGCAGGTCATTTTAACCTTTTCCTAATCATTAAAGCCGCGGAATCTCATTAGTCTGCAAAGTGACTCGCAGTTCCAACCCATGAGCAGCGGCGATGCATAAAACTTTTTTTCAGTTTGTTTGCCTCTGTCCCGGTGAGACGGGGTTTGCAAATAACAAAATCAGAGAGGGCGTCTGCAACGTTTTAACACAATTCTGTCAGAACTAGGTGGGGTTCTTGTGGACTCCTCGGGCCACGAGCTAATTTTTGCCTGCCACACCAAGGACAAGTTCTATGACAGGTGGAGTTATCGAAGGCAAGCGATTTAGCACCAGGTACCTAAAATTAGACTTCTAAGAAGAGTGTCTCGAGGCCATACTACAGTAGATCAGTGACTTCCCACCTGCACTAAAAACAAGGAAGGCTGTGTGGCCAATTTAAACCGCTGCTTCTGCAGTGTTGGCAATGCTGGAGGAAATTGTACTGAAGATGCACAAAGGATATGGGACTTTGGAGAAGAGTAGCTAGGAGACCTAGGTGGAGAGTTCACACAACTCTTTCCACATAGTAGCATGACATCAACTTGACTCTGCTTCAATACATGCTTGGTTCCAGGTCCAGTTTTGATCTCCAAATCCTGGAACGGTCAGGGCCAGGGAGATGGTTGTCTTGGCGCTCCTTGTTTTTGTGCTTCTCCAGCTTTTTTTTTTTTTAAAAAAACACGCAGCTTTTGCCTCTCCCTGGGAACGAGGCAAAACGGAAGTGTGGATACAGAGGGCAAAAGATATTTCCACCTCCCAGTTCTTCCAACAAAGGAACATAGAAAGCTCAGTGGCAATCTGCTTTGAATGCAGAAAGTCCCAGGTTCAATCTCCCTTTCTGAATTTCCTTAGAGCATGCCAATGTAGACAATACCAAGGTAGATGTACCAATGGTTTGGCTTGGTATAAGGTGGCTTCCTTTGTTCCTATGTCCTAGGTCACATTATGCATCCATCTAATGCAGTACAGTGGTACCTCTACTTACGAATTTAATGCGTTCTGAACACACATTTGTAAGTCGGAAAAAATTGCAAGTCGAATCCCATAGGAATGCATTGGGAGAAAAAATTCGTAAGTAGAAGCAACCCTATCTAAAAATTCGTAAGTAGAAAAAATCCTATCTAAACCGCATCCAAGATGGCGGACGGAGTTCCATTCATAAGTAGAAACATTCGTAAGTAGAGTTATTCGTAAGTAGAGGTACCACTGTATTAGTAAAATCTCTAGCAGAAGTCTTTCCTATCACCTGATCCTTTTTAACCAGCAGTTCTGGGAATTGAACCTCTCTGCAGTCTATTACAGTCATACCTCGGTTTAAGTACGCTTCGGTTTGAGTACTTTCCATTTAAGTACTCTGCAGACCTGTCTGGAATGGATTAATCCACTTTCCATTACTTTCAATGGGAAAGTTCGCTTCGGGTTAAGTACGCTTCAGGTTAAGTACGCTTCAGGTTAAGTATAGACTTCCGGAACTAATTGTGTACTTAAACCGAGGTACCACTGTACTAAGCTGTGGTCAGTCCTCATATTCATCATTTCACCACCTGCTTTTAGATAGAACTTTTGTGCTTTTTTTCTCTCTCTCCCCCTCCCTTCATTCATTTAACAGCACGACATCCCTACTACACATACCGTAAGTCTTATTTTACTCCCACCCATTGCAACTACCATCCCTCTCTCCCTCTTCTTGCTTTGACTTTTTAAAGCTGTGAGCAAGAATTGATAGTGCACGAAGAATACCAGCAGCACACTACCAAAAAGAAAAGACAAAAAGAAGAAGAAGAAAAGTGCTTGCTCTGAAGATTTTGCCATGTTGGGTCATCATGCTATTGCTGATGAGGATAATCATCACTTCCTAAAATAAATAAAATAAATGCCCAAGTAATCCCCGAGCAACATACAGCATAGAGGATTATATATATATATATATGGTAAAGGAACCCCTGACCATTAGGTCCAGTCGTGACCGACTCTGGGGTTGCGCGCTCATCTCGCATTATTGGCCGAGGGAGCCGGCGTATAGCTTCCAGGTCATGTGGCCAGCAAACCAGAGCAGCACATGGAAACGCCGTTTACCTTCCCGCTGTAGCGGTTCCTATTTATCTACTTGCATTTTGACGTGCTTTCGAACTGCTAGGTTGGCAGGAGCTGGGACCAAGCAACGGGAGCTCACCCCGTCGCAGGGATTTGAACCGCCAACCTTCTGATCGGCAAGCCCTAGGTTCTGTGGTTTAACCACAGCGCCACCTGGGTCCATATATATATATATATATATATATATATATATATATATATATATATATATATATTCCTGTAGCACCTTAGAGACCAACCAAGTTTCTTGTTGTTTTGATTGGTAGCCTGTAGGTTGGAAAGGTTAGAGAGTTTTTTGTTTTCCTGTTTTTTTCAGCAACTCCACTTCAAAGTGGTACGGTAAATTGTTTGTCTTTCCTTGTGGAACTCTTGCCAAGCTGGGTGATTCCTTGTAGAGTTGTCCAGTTACAGAGAGCTCCTCCTTCATTTGCTTCTGTTTAGAGTACAGAACGCTGACCAGATGTTTGAGCAGCTTCTTGGAGAAAGTGTGGCATAGTTTCTCTGCATTTTCAGTAGGATTGTAGAGGGTTCTTAATTCTAAGACCCTTAGGTATAGTGTCCAGGTTCTTGCAGTCAGTCAGAAAGGAGATAACAGTCCGTACCTATGCAAGTTTCTTTGTGATGTTGATGGACTTCCATTTCATGTGGCTTAATGTGGTGCCTTCCATGGTTCTAGGCCAGGCCTCCCCAAACTTCGGTCCTCCAGATATTTTGGACTACAGTTCCCATCTTCCCCGACCACTTGTCCTGTTAGCTAGGGATCATGGGAGTTGTAGGCCAAAACATCTGGAGGGCCGCAGTTTGGGGATGCCTGTTCTAGATTCAGGTAGGTAGCCATGTTGGTCTGATGCAGTCGAAATATATATAAAAAAATTAAAAATTGATATATATATATATATATTTAGACTGTGTCAGGCCAACACGGCTACCTACCTGAATCTAGGATGGTATATGTACTATGGGAAGAAGAAGAAAAAGAGTTTGGATTTGATATCCCGCTTTATCACTACCCTAAGGAGTCTCAAAGCGGCTAACATTCTCCTTTCCCTTCCTCCCCCACAACAAACACTCTGTGAGGTGAATGGGGCTGAGAGACTTCAAAGAAATGTGACTAGCCCAAGGTCACCCAGCAGCTGCATGTGGAGGAGCGGAGACGCGAACCCGGGTCACCAGATTACGAGTCTACCGCTCTTAACCACTACACCACACTGGTGTAGTGACGGTGGGGCCCTCACTTCTGTCCTGCCAAAAGATTGTATTCAGCACAGGGATGTTGTTGTGGCTGCAGCAAACATTATGGCATCATAATGACACTGAACGCTTTCCTTGTTGGCTTTGCCTTACTAGTGAATGGGTAGCCAGGGTTATTTCTCTACCCCACCTGCCCCACAGTTTCTCCGTCTAAACCTTGCTTGTCCCTGTCCAATTTCAGCAGGAGGATGGCTGTCGCATTAGAGTGTGCTTAATCTTTTCAACCTTCAAATTCCCAAAATGAGGGGTGCTAAAAATTTGTAACACGACGTCGGAATTCGAAAGATATCTGGGTTAAAATGAATATAACTTAGTTTTGCTTGGCAAGTAAAATTTGTGTAAAAACCGTGTGGAAATAATAAAAAATGAATGCCAAGTACTTGCAGTCATATTCATTCATTCATTTATTTATCATTTCCTGACATTTTCAGAAGGTAAAATTAAAATCCTTTGGTTTTGTGAAAGCAGTTTTTGTGCTTCATTGCATGTAGACTTACCAAGCTAAATGTTGTCCAATCACAAAAATAATAGCTGGTATGAATTCCTCACGCCCCAAAGTGTATTTTTAAGACCGCCTCTCTGAAGAATTTTGCAAAAATTAAATTTCATTTTTAGAAAAACTTTTAAGCGGGAGGGTTAATTGGCTATTATTTTTGTGTTTTTATATTGTAAACTGCCCTGTGATCCTTGCATGAAGGGTGATATCTAAATTAATAACAATAATAGCATTAGTAATTGCTCTTCTTATCAAAAGCGTAACATACAAGTACTTTGGAATCCAGAGTATGTAATATGTGCTTGTATTTTGAAAACTCTTAATTTAAACACACACACATACGCAGTAGTGTCGCTTTTTTATTTTTTTATATTACAAGCTGGCATTTGTAGGTAAACACTTTGGAAAAACAAAGCAAAAGTTTCACCCGTTCTCTGGTGTTGGTGTGGAAGTGCTGACCTGGCTAATAAATCAGCATGTTTTTACGAGGCAACGCGAGGTCTGTATTTTTAACCTTAAGTGCTGTTCTCAGGAGGCCTGTCAAGGAACGAATCTGAAATATTGCACTAAAGAGCGGAGGTAAGATTTCAAAGCCCACTGACAGCCATTGGGAGCGAAACATTTTACTTAGTCCCTGCGTGGAGGTCCTCACTTGACACAAAGTTTGATGGAAAGGTCATCGCACAATGCAGTGGAAATAGAAGTGTCAGAATCATTCACAGCGCGAGGGAAAATTAGGGCAGCAGACAGGGTGATATGAGAGAGAAGTAGGCCAACAGACTTTCAGCTTGGCTGTGTGGAATTTGTGCGATGGGGGGGGGGGGAGAATATTTGTGCTTTTTGGGGAAGCAAGCAGCTCTGTCGTAAACCAAATCTTGGTTGCATGTGCCACAACTCAGTTGAGTGCGGATGGCTAGCTTTTTGATGAAAGACAGTTCTCAACAGCCAGCATGGCCAATGATCAAGGATGATGGGAGTTGTAGTTTGGCAGTATCTAGAGAGCCACAAGCTGACCATCTTGGGGCAGAATCTCTGTGTGCAGAGCCAAAATGGGGCCCTTAGGGCTTAGTATGCAAACGGTGTGAAGGATGTTTGGTCCTCTGGTTGCTACCAACTATAGTTGTACCTTGGTTTTCGAACAGCTTAGTTCTCGAACGTTTTGGCTCCCGAATGCCACAAACGGATGCCGCGCTTTGGTTTCCGAATGTTTTGGAAGTCGGAACGGACTTCTCCGGAACGGATTCCATTTGACTTCCAAGGTACGACTGTAAAGCAAATAGGCACATTGAATTTTTCAACTTCCAACAATGAGTGGGGCCAAAATTTTGTAACATGACTTGGGAATTCAATATATGTTTTAGTTAAATTAATATACAGTAGCACCTTGGCTTATGTAACCCTCTGGTTACATAAACCTCACGTTACGAAAGCTGCAAACCTGCAAGTATCGGACTGGGTTTCGCCGCATGCGTAGAAGCAGTCTACTGCCCCATGCGCATGCGCAGAACAATGATCCCCGGGTTGTGGAAACCTCGGGATCTGGCCGGACCTCCAGAACGGATCCCGTTCACAATGAGAGATACCACTGTAATTTAGTTTGGCCTGGTACATAAAATGTGTGTGAAAGTGCATAGAAATCATTAAAAATGATTGCCTAGTATTTGCAGTTATTTTATAAGAATAATAATAGTAATAAATTTTTTATTATTTATACCCTTTCCACCTGGGCAGCTTCCAACACTACTGTTGTTGTTGTTGTTGTTGTTGTTGTTGTTGTTGTTGTTGTTGTTGTATTACCTGACAATTTCAAAAGGTAAAATTAAATTTTCCCCCCCCAAAAGCAGTTTATGTGTTTCTGCATCAAATGTAGACTTACCAAGCTAAATAATGTCCAACCACAAACATAATAGCAGATTTGAATTCCTCACGTCCCCAAAAAACACATTTTTAAGACTTGGTTGAAGAATAACGTTTTTGCCTGGTGTCTAAAGATATGTAACAAGGGTTCCAGCCAAACCTCCTTGGGGAGAACATTCCACAAATGGGGAACCATCTCAGAAAAGACCCGTTCTTTTGTTGCCACTGTCCAGACTCCTTATGGAGGGTCTCAGATGACAATCTCAGGGTTCTGAGTCAGTTCATATGGAGAGAGGCGGTGCTTGAGGTATTGCAGTCCTGAGCCATTTAAGGCCAGCACTGGGCCTAGGATTGGTGTAATATCCTCAAACCATGTTCCTCCAGTGAGCAACCTGGTCGCCAAATTCTGCACTAGCTGAGGTTTTTGAACCGTCTTCAGATGCAACCCTATGGGACTGCCCCATCACTGAAGCAAAACAACCTTTCTGCAATCTGTCATTCTTTGGTTTACCTGCAATAATAATTACAAAGTTGTTTGTCAGCTTGGAGATGGGGGGAAATTAGATTGAATTGAGGTTGAATTACACTATATACCAGATGCAATAGCCCTTGTGCTAAGATCTGCATGTATTCATGAGGGTAATAATACAGATTCGTTAATGAGTTTAATTCCGGTCCCACAAGCAGAAATGATATCAACTTAGCCAATTAGCTTTTCAGATTCTCGGGATAGGAAAAGGGTGTTCAGGTTTTACAACTCAGCTGTGAGGAACTGAAGTGGCTGTTAAATTTTGCTTTTCAGCACAAATGCCGCCAGAGCATCTAAAAATCTTATGTGGCTACACAGGCCAAACCTCTAGTGCGGGAAGCTAGAGAATTAACTCAGTAAGACATTCTGTAGCAGAAGCACAAGAGAGATTCTCTCAGCAGCCATTACTCAATTAGATAGGCTTCCTATAAAATGAGCCTCGATTGACTAGTCACAAGATCTAGTTCCTGGTGCTTCTTCTTCTGTGGACATCCTAGTTGTTTTCTGTCCTTCCTTTGAAGTGATGGCTCTGTTGTGGTCCTCAGTTTATTCTCCCGTGGAGGGCATCCACGTTCATGGCTCGCCTCAAACTAGCCAGTGGTGGTGCAGTGCTTGGAGTGTCAGATTAGGACTTGGGAGAACAGGGTTCGATTCCCTGCTCGGCCATGATGCTCACTGGTGACCTTGGGCTACTCACTACCTCCCAGCATGGATCTCCTTCATGTGCATGTCACATGGAGGTGATGGAGCTGCCTTCAAGATCATAGCCCTTGGTTTTGCCTACACCAGAGACAGGAAGCCTGGGGATCAGCCTGACCAATGGGCAGGGGCGGTAGGAGCCATAATAATAATAATAATAATAATAATAATAATAATAATAATAATAATAATAATAATAATATATTATTTATACCCCGCCCATCTGACTGGGTTTCCCCAGCCACTCTGGGTGGCTTCCAACAGAAAAATAAAATGAAATAATCTATTAAACATTAAAAACTTCCCTGGTAGCTGTTTTTCTGGTAGCTGTTTTTCTCTGGTAGCTGTTTTTCTCTTTGACATCTGATGGGAGGGCGTTCCACAGGGCGGGCGCCACCACCGATAAGGCCCTCTGCCTGGTTCCCTGCAACTTGACTTCTCGCAACGAGGGAACTGCCAGAAGGCCCTCAGTACTGGACCTCAGTGTCCTGGCAGAACGAAGGGGGTGGAGATACTCCTTCATGTATACTGGACCGAGGCCATTTAGGGCTTTAAAGGTCAGCACCAACACTTTGAACTGTGCTTGGAAATGTACTGGGAGCCAGTGTAGTCCAGCAATCACTGGAAGCCCATTGACTTCCCATCCCTGGTCCACACTGAGCAGCAGTGTGGCTTTAGGGTTTCAGACCAGAGTATTCTCCAGCCCTACCTGTAGATGAACCTGCTGGGGCCTTCTGCTTGCAAAGGAAGCGATGTGCCACTGAGCTGAAGCACTGCTTTGGGTATTTAAAGAACAAGAAACATTTGGGCCAGGGCCGTCTTACCCATAGGCACTAGGGGTGCTGGGCTCTCATGGGCGCCAGGCCAAGAGTCTGGGGCCCAAGGGTTGAGTCTGGGGAAGAGCCCGTCTGTCGGTTGGAGCGCCGTGGTGGGCTCTTCTGCTGCGGGCTGCTCTGTGCCGCGAGTTCGGGGGGTGACTGAGCCAGTGAGACACTGAGGCAGCCAGCCAGCTCCACCCTCCTGCACGCCTGAGACTGGGCAACCGGGGTGGTGGTGGACCGGGCAGATCTTTGCACCCCGGCGCCGCATATGCTTAAGACAGCCCTGATTTGGGCATACTTGCATGTGACTTTTCTGCACAATATTTCTTTATCCCATTTCTTTATTCTTTATTTCCTTATCCCAGTTTCTTTACTGCAGAGAAAATCATTATTGCAGATCTTACCCTTTGCTGAAAGCAAAGGGTCCTCTATTTGTAATGTAGGTCATGTAATCTGGGCATTTAATCTCAAAGGGAGCAACAGGAAGGGCAATGGGTTGAATTCGCTTTCAGACTGAACGTCAAGCACTGGCAGCAACACCGTTGATTCGGGTTTTTTGCTCTCTTTCGCTTCTGCACACACATACCCTGCCCTCTATTAAATTGAATTTTATTATGATTGCCCAGTGTTTCCTTACAGAGGCCAGAATGTAAAGAGCCAAATGCTTATTTCATCTGAATGAAGATTAAGGTCTCAAGGCAATTGTTTGATAGATAGAGTATAATTTTCATACTTTTCATTATTGGAGCAATTGGAGGTGCTGGGAGATGCTCTTCACTTTATTGGGAGCAAGGAATGTCTTGTCACATCCAAAAGTACTCATGGAAAGGGCCATTTACTTATCACCAGGTGCTGATTGCAAACACCTTTTAAAAATAAAATAAAATCCAGTGTTCTGTTCCCCCATCCATCTGCAACCAGTGAGTAAGTGTACGGGATTTTGTATTTATTCATTTTGGGCAGTGGGAAGGCAGATATATGGTGAATTAAATATTAATTTGTTGGAACCTAAAGAAAGACCAGGTGCCTAACATTTATTGGGGGGGGGGAGAGAGAATCTCCTATTTCCAATGTTATTTGGTAGCAGAAACATTTTTTTAAGAATCATATTTACAGTAAGACAAATTAAGGATCAGCAAATGAGATACCTATAAAATAAATAACAAATATCAAAACATTGCAACAAAGTTTTGACTGTTAGTGAGCTACTACAGCTGTTATGGGGCACTGTAGTAGTGTGTGTGTGTGTGTGTGTGTGTGTGTGTGTGTGTGTGTGTGTTGCATTTCTGTATGAATGTGACACTGCTATAGTGTGTTTATGTTTATAAATATGTCATTATTTATTATTATTGGATACTTTTGTTTAGCAGGCTATTTAAAAAGTCAAATAAACAAACAAAAATGATCAAAGCGAAAACCAGAAAATATAACTTTGTCGCCAGAACCACACCATGCTATAATGTTTAAAAATTACAAAGTGGAAACTCTTGGGCACGTGTGTCTGGGGAGGGCTTTTCACAACTGAGGGGGCCACTGTGGAAAAGACCCTTTCTCTCGCAACCATTTGCAGTATCCCAGTTGATGGGGAGCACCTGGAAAAGGACTTCTGATGATGATCTCAAGGTCTGGGCAGCTCATATTTCACAGGAGGTGGTCTGAAAACATGGGAGGCCACCACCTGGCTGAAGCTAAGCAGGTAGAGGTGTGCTCAGTTGGGCGACCGCCTGGGAATCACATTTGTGCTGCCTTTGATCCTGTGACACACAAATAATAATAATAATAATAATAATAATAATAATAATAATAATATATTAAATAAAACACAGTGTTCTAATAAACATTTAAAGCCTCCCTAAACAGGGCTGCCTTCAGATGTCTTCTAAAAGTCTGGTAGCTGTTTTTCTCTTTGACATCTGATGGGAGGGTGTTCCACAGGGTGGGCGCCACAACCAAGAAGGCCCTCTGTCTAGTTCCCTGCAACTTGGCTTCTCGCAATGAGGGAACCGCCAGAAGGCCCTTGGTGCTGGACCTCAGTGTCCGGGCAGAACGATGGAGGTGGAGACGCTCCTTCAGGTATACTGGACCGAGGCCATTTAGGGCTTTAAAGGTCAGCAACAACACTTTGAACTGTGCTCGGAAACGTACTGGGAGCCAATGTAGATCTTTATGTGTTATGTGGTCTCGGCGGCCGCTCCCAGTCACCAGTCTAGCTGCCGCATTCTGGATTAGTTGTAGTTTCCGAGTCACCTTCAAAGGTAGCCCCATGTAGAGCGCATTGCAGTAGTCCAAGCGAGAGATAACTAGAGCATGCACCACTCTGGCGAGACAGTCTGCAGGCAGGTAGGGTCTCAGCCTACCAGATGGAGCTGATAGACAGCTGGTCTGGACACAGAATTGACCTGCGCCTCCATGGACAGCTGTGAGTCCAAAATGACTCCCAGGCTGCACACCTGGTCCGCAGGATATAAATGTAAGAATTAATTTCTTACAAGCTTTTTGAACTAAAAAGCTCCCAAGGGCTTTTGAAGGTCAAAACTAGCAATCTGACTTGGAAATGGACCCAAAGTCACTGGCAATGATAGAAAATAGGCATAACACACTCATGGTACCTGGTCCCACTTTCCTTGCAGCTACTGGTATACTGTACAGTTTTAAAAGAAAGTGTTGCATGTATCTAAATCAGAAAATTATATATGTGGAGAGATGAGAATACCCTTGAAACACGGCATAAACGCTGGGTGTTCTTATTAACCGCCTTTGCTCGTTCCCTTATTCTCACGACATGCAAAATCTTTCATACTCCTTCAAAATAAAAAAGCAGGTATTTTTGAGCAGCAGTAACCCATTCCCCGCCACCTGCTCCCAAACTCAGCTCTTTTGAAGGAGGAGATGGCCTCCTTCTGGCTGCTCAAGGTCACCCCAATGTCCCCTTGCTCTTTTGATGCCTGAAACATCTCCTCTTCTGCTGCTTTCAAATGAGACTGAACCAAACCTCATTATTTCTGCCTAGCTTCTGGAAATGCTCCTGTTACTGGCACAAGCCTCCAAGGGTTGTGAGAGGCCTTTTCTGCTCCTGAGTTTGCTTATGCTGTGTGTGTGTGTGTGTGTGTGTGTGTGTGTGGTCTTTGTTGTATTAATGGATTCAAACTGTGAAATGCCCGCTTTGTTCCCCCGGGCATTGTTCTTCAGTTCTTGTCTTGACCTTTCTTCTTCTGCTGAGAGGAAACATTAGTCTAATTGTGAAGCTATCTTGCTTGACTTTAAAGGACTATCTCCTGGGAAGGTTAATCTCTCATTTTTGCCTCTCTCTCTCCTTTCCTCCCTTTAAAGATTCATCTTCTAACTACATCAGACAACTTGAAACAAAAGTCAAACTGCTAGAGGACGACAATAAACTTCTCTCTCAGGTAGGTGGGCTTTCGTAAGCATGTGGCGCTACCCTGGTTCCCTCTTCTGGTGGAGCAACGGCTGGTGTGGACCAAGAAGGACCTGAATTTTGACGGGAACGTATCTTCACTGGCTGATAGAAGATCCGACCAGCTTCCTTGCTTTGCTAAGCATAAACTGAATTTTGAAACCCTGAAATTGAAAACTGTTAATCTGTTTTCACATTATGATTGTGATTATTATTTAGACCCGGGATAGGGCCATGCAACTCAAAGAAATGAGGTGGGAGGGAGAAGGAGAGAGAGAAGGGAATGGCACCCACATTCTAGAAGCTAAATGGACTGGCAGCATACCTGCCAAGTCTCCCGCAGAAAAAATACGGGATTACCAGGGAATACGGGGTACTTGGCAGCTATGGCTGGCAGCTGAATATTATTCCAGTACTGGAAACGGGGTAGTGTCCTCCACCCCACTCCAAGGGCAGCAGACTTGCCAATGGAGGTCCACAGCTCCATCAGCCAAGATGCTGAGGAAGACAGCAGGGGGCTTTCCCTGCTGCACCCCCCCCCCACATTTTCCACTTGAGGCAGTTGCTTCACGCAGTTAGGCCTGGCTCTGCTCACTGCTGTACTATGTTCAAAATGAACCACAACTCCCATCAGGCCTGTGATTGGGGATGATGGGAATTGTAGTTCAGCAACATCTGGGGGGCAAGGGTTCCCCACATCTGTTCCAGTTATACATCTGTTCCAGAAACTAACTTCTTGGTTCTCAGGGGGCCGGAAATTGTATAAGACATTATTTTGAAGCAAGTGTTGTGGCTGTCTCTTAAATTTTAAAGAACTGAACTGGCTGGGATCTGTGTATCTTAGGAACATGTCTCACTATATAAACCTCCCCTCCCCCCTTTAAGATCTTCCCAAGAACCCCCTGCCGCTTCAGATGCCTCAAAGGCAAAATATTTGTCATCTGAGTCACCTACAGAGGAAACCCTCCATAATTGCTATGAATGTCCCCACTTTTTCTTATTAGTTTTAATGCTTTATTTTGAAGTTACAATGCTATATTTTAATGTTTCACTTTATCAGTTCTGTGCTGTAAGTATGTCATTACGCCAGATTGAATGTGGCCAGTTTTTATTTTCATGTAATCTGCTTCGGAGATAAATCTGGTGTAAATGGAGGAGACAGCTATCTGAAATGACAAAAAGAAATCCCCACCGCACCGCAGAGGAGTCCAAGGCATGTTCTGGAACACTGAGTAATGTTTTTATGTAGCACATCCATGTGAAACCTCCTTATGCTAGATCAGATCATTGCTCCACAGAGCCCAAAGCTATCTTATTGGAGTGGCCCTGAATCACCCAAGGCTTCAGGTGCTTCTTCCAGCCTTCTGAGATCCGATAGAAGTAGGTGCTATTGCGATTAATGGTGCTTACTCCCCAAATAATCTGTGGGAGGTTGGCATGTAAAGTTCATGCAATGTGCTGAAATGCAGGGCCTGATGGGTAGTTTGGAACTTTGAAATTCCGAGTCACGTGTTCCAGTAGTAATAATTGTCAGATGCTTTTATATTTATTTCAAGGAAGCCAATTTATTATCACTAAAATAAAATAAAATAAAGTAGATGGGCTCTTTTGGCAGTGTGGCCTGTTGCCAGGTAAAACAAGCCATGGATCGGATCTTGGTGACTGGCAGGGCCCTGTTCAATATGCCCTTGGCCTGACTTTGTGTATGCTGCACACACAAAAAACCCAGAGGGTACTTTATCTGTTTGCCCCCCCCTCCTTTAACATATATACGAGGTCAAAAGCAGGATCAATAACTAATAGTTGAAAAGTGCATGGGGAATTACAAAAACAAGCAAACAGCAATCTGCCCTGTTCTTCTTCATAGCAGGTGCTGTTCGTTCTACAATTGGGCCTCTGAGATTAGGGAACCACTGAAGAAATGTTCCCGTTGGAATTTAGCAGATTTGTTTGTTTGTGTGTTTTACACTGAATAAAAAGCACTTTTTAAAAAAATCCAGAAAACAAAAAGGCTGATGAACAATTTCAAGCCATGGCAGATCCGGGGGGGGGGGCAGCCTTTGTTCACACAGATTGTCACATAGACAATGGAGCAAATTTGTTTTTTTTCTGCCTAGCCCTAGAGCATCCCTGGCCAACCTGTTGCCCTCCAATGTTGTTGGACTACATCTTCCATCACACCCTGCCAGCACACTTGTTTTCTGTTAACCTAACACAATTAAAAGGGGAAATTCCAATAATAAGTTGATAGGCTGGGACCACTCTTTAAAACAACACCTTTTAAAAGAACTAGGTTGGTTAGGCCCCAGATTCCATCCTTGAGAAATCAAAGAAATTTGAACGAACCCTGCCTAGAAAAGAAGGGGCTTTGTAGTTAGTCTCATTATGAAAATAATAATTACCCCCCCCCCCCAAATAATTAAAAGCATGCAGATCTAAAATGAATAGCCTGACAAACATTCATCAACAGTATCTCTAACAACAGGTTCATGGCAGGTTCAAAGGACCCTCTGGAATGTATCCTTCTATTCACATGAGACTAGCATTCTGCCTTCTCATGTGTTGAAAGACTGCAGAGATGTCAGGAAGTGTGGAATGATGAGGTGCATTGAGAAATCCTTTGCTAACTTAATTTCACTCTCTTCTCAAGGAGACACAATGGGAGCCTTGACACATCACAGAGCATCAACCGAGCAGGTCAAGTGACTTGTTCCTGAGAGAGGCTTCTGGTAGCAAAGGGTCTTGCAGGGGGTGGGGGTTATTTGCAACAGGAACACTTTTAAAAAAAACAAAGCTTGCAGTATAGTTTTCAGCTAGAAGATCGAATTTCCTTAGATGAAGCAGTATTTTGCTTCTGTGTTTAGAACCTGGAAAGATGCCATAATCACCAGCGAGTCACTAATCTCTTAATGCATGGGCATTTGTTGGATACTTAGGACCTCAGATTTCATCACTCCGGGGGTCTTGTCTACACAACTTCCTACCAGCGAACTTGCCAAACGTCACTGAATGTCAGCATTCAAGGGTAAAAGCGTGCTGGGATCAGGCTCCAGTTCAGCCGGTGATCTTGTGAGCATCCAGTTATTCCAGGGGAAATTTGTCAGCCTTGAAGACAACTCATCTCTCTCTCTTTCTCTATCTCTTGTTTGTGCTGGCTTCTAATCTAGGAACAGTCAAAGCCAAACATCAACTCCGTATGTGTTGTTAACAGGCAGGGCTCAGAAGGATAGATGAATCTGCATGGGCGTACCCAGGATCAAAACTAGGGGGGGGCAAGGGGAGGGGCCAAGGCACGGAAGGGGAGGGGCCACAAAGTGGGCGGGAACAGCGAACTCGCGCTCCGCCGGGCTGTGCCCCTCCCTAGAAGCAGGGCTGGTGGGCGGAGGCGGAGCCCAGCCCAGCGGAGCGCGAGTTCAGCGTTCCTGCCCGCCGCGCCGCGCTCTCTGGTTCCCCGCCGCGCTTGGCCTTGCCAGAGGGCGCGACGGGGAGCTGGAGGGAGGGCGCAGCGCGGCGGGCGGGAACGGAGAACTCGCGCTCCGCCGGGCTGTGCCCCTCCCTAGCAGCAGGGCTGGTGGGCGGAGGCGGAGCCCAGCCCAGCGGAGCGAGAGTTCGGCGTTCCCACCCACCGCGCCACGCTCCCTGGTTCCCCGCCGCGCTTGGCCTTGCCAGAGGGCGCGACGGGGAGCTGGAGGGAGGGTGCGGCGCGGCGTGGCGCGTCGGGAATGGCGAACTCGCGCTCCGCCGGGCTGTGCTCCGCCTCTGCCCACCAGCCCTGCTTCTAGAGTAGGGCAGCTGCCCTAACTTGCCGCATGGTGGGTACGCCCTTGTGAATCTGTAACAAGAGTCCTGCAGCATCAGACCAAATCATCCTGTTTGCAAACTGGCCAACCAGATTTGCAAGGAAGCAGGGTTTGAGTGTAAGAGCACTCTCCTTGCTTTTGCTTCCCAGTAACTGATATTTAGAGGCGTGTTGCTTTCAATACTGGAGGTAGTTTGGAGCCCTTGTGGCTGGTAGCGTTTTACTGCCTCACCCTCCATGGAGTTGTCCCATCTCCTTTAAAATCTGGTGCCCAGATCACAAGAGCTTGCACTACATCAACATTAACTGCAGTTTAGATAACAACTTTGCTCATGACATACATTACAGTCTAGGGTCTGGGGAAATATAGGATGGGGGACACCTGACTTACTACCAGTACATATGAAAAGGTTCTAAGGGTCTTGGTGGGTGTTATATGTATTTAGCATATGTAACGCTCAATACTCTCGATACGAATCCAAGGCAGACCTTTTAACATCACAGTAATCCAAGTTTATGCACCAACTACCGGTGCTGAAGAAAGTGAAATTGACCAATTCTATGAAGACCTACAACACCTTCTAGAAATGACACCAAAGAAGGATGTTCTTCTCATTACAGGGGATTGGAATGCTAAAGTAGGGAATCAAGAGATAAAAGGAACAACTGGCAAGTTTGGCCTTGGAGTTCAAAATGAAGCAGGGCAAAGGCTAATAGAGTTCTGTCAAGAGAACAAGCTGGTCATCACAAACACTCTCTTCCAACAACACAAGAGACGACTCTACACATGGATATCACCAAATGGGCAGCATCGAAATCAGATTGATTATATTCTCTGCAGCCAAAGATGGAGAAGCTCTATACAGTCAGCAAAAACAAGACCTGGAGCTGACTGTAACTCAGATCATCAGCTTCTTATAGCAAAATTCCAGCTTAAACTGAAGAAAGTAGGAAAAACCACTGGGCCAGTAAGATACAATCTGAATCAAATCCCTTATGAATACACAGTGGAAGTGAGGAACAGGTTTAAGGATTTAGATTTGGTGGACAGAGTGCCTGAAGAACTATGGATGGAGGCTCGTAACATTATACAGGAGGCAGCAACGAAAACCATCCCAAGGAAAAGGAAATGCAAGAAAGCAAAATGGCTATCCAACGAGGCCTTACAAATAGCGGAGGAGAGGAGGCAAGCAAAATGCAAGGGAGATAGGGAAAGATACAGGAAACTGAATGCAGATTTCCAAAAAACAGCAAGGAGAGACAAGAGGGTCTTCTTAAATGAGCAATGCAAAGAAATAGAGGAAAACAATAGAATGGGGAAAACCAGAGATCTGTTCAAGAAAATTGGAGATATGAAAGGAACATTTCGTACAAAGATTACCATAATCAAGGACAAAAGTGGTAAGGACCTAACAGAAGCAGAAGACATCAAGAAGAGGTGGCAAGAATACACAGAGGAATTATACCAGAAAGATATGGAGGTCTCATACACCCCAGGTAGTGTGGTTGCTGACCTTGAGCCAGACATCTTGGAGAGTGAAGTCAAATGGGCCTTAGAAAGCATTGCTAATAACAAGGCCAGTGGAAGTGAAGATATTCCAGCTGAACTACCCTGTTTCTCATATTTTAAGGCATCCCCATAAAATAAGCCATAGCAGGATTTTTAAGCATTCAAGGAATATAAGCCATACCCCGAAAATAAGACATAGTGATAGGAGCAGCAGCAATGCCGGCCGCGGCAGGAGGAGGAGGAAAAAAATAAGACATTCCTTGAAAATAAGCCATAGTGTGTTTTTTTGAGGAAAAAATAAATATAAGACGTGTCTTATAATATGAGAAACACGGTATTTAAAATTTTAAAAGATGATGCTGTTAAGGTGCTACACCCAATATGCCAGCAAGTTTGGAAAACTCAGCAATGGCCAGAGGATTGGAGAAGATCAGTCTACATCCCAATTCCAAAGAAGGGGAGTGCCAAAGAATGCTCCAACTACCGCACAATTGCGCTCATTTCACACGCTAGCAAGGTTATGCTTAAAATTCTACAAGGCAGGCTTAGGCAGTATGTGGACCGAGAACTCCCAGAAGTGCAAGCTGGATTTCGAAAGGGCAGAGGAACCAGAGACCAAATAGCAAACATGCGCTGGATTATGGAGAAAGCTAGAGAGTTCCAGAAAAACGTCTACTTCTGCTTCATTGACTATGCAAAAGCCTTTGACTGTGTCGACCACAGCAAACTATGGCAAGTTCTTAAAGAAATGGGAGTGCCTGATCACCTCATCTGTCTCCTGAGAAATCTCTATGTGGGACAAGAAGCTACAGTTAGAACTGGATATGGAACAACTGAGTGGTTCAAAATTGGGAAAGGAGTACGACAAGGTTGTATATTGTCTCCCTGCTTATTTAACTTATATGCAGAATTCATCATGCGAAAGGCTGGACTAGATGAATCCCAAACCGGAATTAAGATTGCCGGAAGAAATATCAACAACCTCAGATATGCAGATGACACAACCTTGATGGCAGAAAGCGAGGAGGAATTAAAGAACCTTTTAATGAGGGTGAAAGAGGAGAGCGCAAAATATGGTCTGAAGCTCAACATCAAAAAAACCAAGATCATGGCCACTGGTCCCATCACCTCCTGGCAAATAGAAGGGGAAGAAATGGAGGCAGTGAGAGATTTTACTTTCTTGGGCTCCTTGATCACTGCAGATGGTGACAGCAGTCACGAAATTAAAAGACGCCTGCTTCTTGGGAGAAAAGCAATGACAAACCTAGACAGCATCTTAAAAAGCAGAGACATCACTTTGCCGACAAAGGTCCGTATAGTTAAAGCTATGGTTTTCCCAGTAGTGATGTATGGAAGTGAGAGCTGGACCATAAAGAAGGCTGATCGTCGAAGAATTGATGCTTTTGAATTATGGTGCTGGAGGAGACTCTTGAGAGTCCCATGGACTGCTAGAAGATCAAACCTATCCATTCTTAAGGAAATCAGCCCTGAGTGCTCCCTGGAAGGACAGATCGTGAAGCTGAGGCTCCAATACTTTGGCCACCTCATGAGAAGAGAAGAATCCTTGGAAAAGACCCTGATGTTGGGAAAGATTGAGGGCACTAGGAGAAGGGGACGACAGAGGACAAGATGGTTGGACAGTGTTCTCGAAGCTACGAACATGAGTTTGACCAAACTGCGGGAGGCAGTGCAAGACAGGAGTGCCTGGCGTGCTATGGTCCATGGGGTCACGAAGAGTCGGACACGACTAAACGACTAAACAACAACAACGCTCAATACATATAGCATTACATCTATAAACTCTACAATGCTATCTTGCATTTGAGTGTACCTTATGCTTTCATCTCTGAAAACATGACTATCTTTTTATTGCAAAGAAAAAAAGAACCCAAGAAGTACTTGGGAGCAGGGGGAATTATTTGCTTGAATAGGGCTAATTGTAATAATATGGTTTGTGCAATATCTACTTTAGCGAGTTTACTAAGTCCTGCATGTCTTCTCATTTTCAGATTGGTTAGGGGGTTCATGGCATCTATTGGTTTCATGGCCAACACTTCATCCCTGTTGTGTTGTTAAAGTTTGAATTTTACCCAATGAAATAAAATGCAATGTAAATAAGTTTTTTCCTTTGGCTTGCCAGCTCCCCGTCATTCAGCAAGCTGAGAGAAAAATCCAGCCCACCCAAACATCTGGAGTGGGATCCATAAGGGCCTGAACTATACACCAAAACACTACTCATCAAATTTGCAGATGACACCAAACTGGGAGGGGTAGCTCATGCCACAGAAGACAGAATCAGAATTTGAAATGACCTTAACAGATTGGAGAACTGGGCCCAAGCTGCAAAATGTAATTTCAATAGGGACAACTGTAAGGTTCTGCACTTAGGCAGGAAGAACCAGATGCACAACTATAAGATGGGCAACACCTGGCTTACTAGCAGTACATGTGAAAAGGATCTAAGGGTCTTGGTGAACCACAGCATGAATCAACATGAGTCAACAGTGTGATGCAGCAGCAAAAAAGTGAATGCTATTCTAGGCTGCATTAACAGAAGTATAGTGTCCAGATCAAGGAAAGTAATAGTACCACTCTATTCTGCTTTGGTCAGACCACATTTGGAATACTGTTTCCAATTCTGGGCACCACAGTTTAAGAAGGATATTGACAAGCTGGAATGTGTGCAGAGGAGAGCAACCAAGACGATCAAGGGTATGGAAATCAAGCCTTACAAGGAGTGCTTGAAGGAGCTGTGTTTGTTTAGCCTGGAAAAGAGGAGACCGAGAGGAGATATGACAGCCATCTTCAAATATTTCAAGGGCTGTCACATGGTGGATGGAACAACCTTGTTTTCCCCTGCTCTGGGAGAGTAGAACCTGAACCAATGGCTTCAAGTTGCAAGAAAGTGGATTCCAACTAAACATCAGGAAAAACTTTCTGACAGTAAGAGCTTTTTGACAGTGAAAGGGGCTCTCTCGAGAGAGGTTGTAGACCAGGCACCCCCAACCTGTGGCTCTCCAGATGTTTTTGGCCTACAACTCCCATGATCCCTAGCTAACAGGACCAGTGGTCTGGGATGAGGGGAATTGTAGTCCAAACCTTCTAGAGGGCCGATGGTTGGGGATGCCTGTTGTAGTCTCTCATTCCTTGGAGGTTTTTAAGCAGAGGTTAGATGGCCATCTGTCCTGGAAGTTTCAGTTGATATCTCTGAATTGCAGGGGGTTGGACTAGATGACTCCTGGGTTCCCCTGGACTGTCTGTCACGGTCCGGTCGGCGGGCGTCGGGACCAGAGGCAAGATGGTGGTGAAGAAGCAGGGTCGAGGAGCAAGGCAGAGGCGAAGGTCCACGGGGCACGAAGCAAGGCGAAGGCAAAGCAAGGGTCCAGGAACAAGAAGCAAGGCGAAGGTCCACGGGGCAAGAGCAAGGCGAAGGCGAAGCAAGGGTCCAAGGAGCAAGGAGCAAGGCGAAGGATCCAGGAACAAGAAGCAAGGCGAAGGTCCACGGGGCAAGAGCAAGGCGAAGGCGAAGGCGAAGCAAGGGTCCAAGGAGCAAGGCGAAGGATCCAGGAACAAGAAGCAAGGCGACAGCAAGGCAAGGGTTAAAGGAGCAGGAGGCCAGATGCAACCAGGCAGGGATAGCGTTACTGTGGCAAAGAGCTGAAGGGAAATGCTGGGCTTTTATCCCTCCCAGCTCCTGCCACCAGGTGCAGTGAGATATCAAGTGGCCCCACCTGGGTGACTACTCCATGCCTCTCCAGCACAAGCTGAGGTCTTCACCTGTGTGGCCACGCCTTGCTTCTCCAGCACAAGCTGAGGCAGGCCCCAGTCCTGCAAAGCACCACAGGCCCCAGAGCCTGACTCCTGCCCATACTCCTGACACTGTCTCTATTGCACAAGAGGGGTTGGGTGGGATAGCAAAATGTGTAGCCTGCATTCTATGAATCAGAATTCTGACCCTGAATTAATTTGTGCAGACTAAGTCTAAAGCATGCTGCTTTCACATGATGGTGCACGACTGCTGTCCGCTCTTCATGTATTCTTACTGAAGATTGCAGAAAACCCCATTAAGCAGAGGCAGCGGCCGCAGAGCAGCCTGGTTTTGTGGATTGAGCCCTTTATCTGTGCAGCTCAGTCCTGCGCAGGAAGACATCTAAAAATAGTATTGTGCTAACGCATTTACCTCACTGGTTTGTCATGTTCAATTCGGGGAGAAATCGCAGATGAGTCACAGCAAATTTCATTCTTTAGAACTATAAAATGCACACCGCTATCTGTGGTTTTTCTCTTCCATGCTCCCTGTAGTTCCCACCTTGCAGATTAAGAAACAAGGCCAGGCTTCCCATTCCTCTGGGGGCTTTACATCACTACTGGCAAGGGGCCATAGCTCACTGGTAGAACACACAAGCAGCATTGCAGAAGGTCACAGGTTCAGGTCCCAGCATCGCCAGGTAGGGAAGACCCCTGTATAAAATCTTTAGAGCCACTGCCAGTCAGCACAGTGCATCAACCAATGGTCTCCTGCCTCCTCACTGTAGGGCAGCACTGTATGCATAGCTGCCAAGTCTCCCGTATTCCCTGGGAAACCCCCGTTTTTCCAGCCGTTCCCAGCTGGAAAAACGGATTTATTTGTTTCCCCCCGGTTTACTTACCGGCCGGGGGAGGCTCCTTCTGCGCATATCTGGAGTCTCTGGACATGCGCAGAAGCGATTTCTGGCGCAGCGGCCATTTTGGAACTGGGCGGAGCATGCTCAGAAGCAACTTCCGATGCTGCTCTGCCCAGTTCCAAAATGGCCGCAGCGCGACTTCCGGTCTGCCGATCCCTTATTTTTCCGGCAGGAACTTGGCAGGTATGACTGTATGTCCCATGATGTTCAGTGCAAGGACCATTCCCAGCAACAGATTTGGGGAGTGTAATGTTTGTCATTGTAAAATAAATAAGCGAACTTGTAGGACACCAAATTAAAAGGACAGCAAATTGACTTTTTGAATATGAAAAAGGAAGAGGCAGTATGCCTCTGAATGCCAGATGCTGAGAATCACAAGTGGGGAGTCTGCTGTTGCGTTCTGGCTTGCGGGCTTCCCATAGGCATTGAGGTTTGCTGCTTTGGGAAGAGGAACCTGGACTAGATGGGCCACTGGCCTGAACCAGCAGGGATCGTTCAGATGTTCTTAGGATACATTTGGTATTTCTCACCTTAGATATTGCTTGTGTTAGATACGAGAAAGTGCTGTTAGAATCATCCAACCATAGATGTGTAGAGTTGGAAGGGACCACAAGAGTTATCATCCAGTCCACCCACCTGCAGGGACACGGCTGGCACTGTGGGTTAAACCACTGAGCCTAGGGCTTGCCGATCAGAAGGTCGGCGGTTCGAATCCCCGCAACGGGGTAAGCTCCCGTTGCTCGGTCCCAGCTCCTGCCAACCTAGCAGTTCAAAAACACGTCAAGTGCAAGTAGATAAATAGGTACTGCCCCAGCGGGAAGGTAAACAGCATTTCCGTGTGCTGCTCTGGTTAGTCATGCTGGCCACGTGACCCGGAAGCTGTACGCCGGCTCCCTCGGCCAATAACGCGAGATGAGCGCCGTGACCCCAGAGTCGGTCACAACTGGACCTAATGGTCAGGGGTCCTTTTTCCTTTTACCACCCACCTGCAATGCAGGATTATTTTCCCCAACGCGGGGCTTGAACCCATGAGCCTGAAATTAAGTGCCTCACGGCCTGCCTGAGCTACTCTGAACATTCAGTAATAGTAATGCAAAGGAAAGAGGTGGCATTTTGCATCTTTAAATATTGATACCCTCTGGTCATGACCGAAGGTGAGTCTTTCCCATGATGCAGCTGCCAGAACTTTGTTGGGAAACAGTAGCACCAAAGTCCTGGAATCATGGGGTGATAAAATATGAAGTAATGCTGGGAATAGACCTATTCATATCTATGGATTTAAGACACTTACAGCAAGTCTATTGACAGCAGTGGTTTTATTCTGAGGATGGCTAACATCAGATGTCACACACACATTGTTTGCTCTAAATTGCCAAATGTTGGATCAAGAAACCTTAAAAATAGATTTCACACCACCTTGTCACCTTAACAAAGTGAACCTGTGCAAAACACACACACACACACACACACACACACACACACACACCGTTCAATAAAAATCCCCAGAGCAGTTCCTAGGTCACCAACATAACTATCCTAGGTAACATGATGGGAGAAAGTGTGGCCTAGTGAAACAGGAGTGGGGAATTTTCTCAGCCTAAGGTCCAAATTCCATCCAGGGCATTCCATTCTGAGAGGGGGGGGTCACATGCCAGTGGTGGGAGGGCTAAGAGGCAGGAGTGAGTGGAGCAATGACACTGAATTTTCCCTTTGTACAGTTGGCTACTTTCTGCACACATCCCCACGTCCCTCTCTGCTCTCTATCCAGAAAAGCAAGAGGAAAATACTGCAGTTTAAGAAACCCACTACAGCCAAGCAAAAGTGTTTCAGGGTCCAAAGTGAGGGAGTGATGGGTGTTGTCTGCAGAAAGTGACAAAGCTCATTTGCATGTCCTCATTTGGCCCTGGGCTCCAGATTCCTCACCTGTGCAGTAAAATAAGGTCTGCTCTACTCTTAAGGAGAGTTTGGAGCCTGGTTGTACAACCACTGTACTTAGCAATAGTGATCACTGTGCAATTTGTGTGGTGGCCCATTTCCCTCCGTCTACACATACAGAATTGCGATTGCGTCCTGCCCTTTTACATAAGGTTTCAAGCTTCTCTAAGCTCAAAATCAAGACTTGAAGGGAGGAGTATAATTCTTGCTTGTTTCTTTTGAAACAAGTGCATACATTTTTCAGCCCCTCAGTTTCGGTTCCATGCGCTCAGCTTTGCTCCCATGCTCAATAAGGGGATCGGCTGTCAAAATATCAGTGCGAGCTTCTAGCCTCTATTCAGAACCAGCATGCCCAGAGGATTTTCCAGGTCAGAGATTGCTTCCACGTTCATTGGTTGTCTCTGACCTGGGAAAGAAAAGCCCAGATTTCAGTGGGGCTCACATTTCAATAGCAAGCCAGCAAGATGAGAAATGGGAAGGAAGTTTGTCACCAAGATCATGAAAGCTTTGAGTGTCGTGTCCTGCAGTGCTTGTAACAGATCTGAGAGCTAGGACTTGGGGGATTCACATTTTTGCATTTAGTGGATTCAAGTTGCATGACTCTTCTTTTTTTGCCTCTGTCTTAGTGCTCTGAACTTGTCACCTGCCACCTGTTGCTCTCCTGCTCAACCCTCTGTGTGAGGCTTGACTCATTAGCAGGTTGCGTGTCATGCAAGTAACTTCCACAGTGGGAAAAAAACTTCCTGCCGTGTCAGTCCATCACAGCTAAAATGAGACATAGAGTCCTGTAGCAGCTTAAAAGCTAAGAAGCATTGTGTTAGTCTGCAGAGGCTTCATCAGATGCATGAAGGGATATCCCCATTTTACACCATGATGAATTGGTTAAGTTTTTAAGGTGCTGCAGCAAGGATAAGGAACAAATTAAGACCAAAGACCTCATTTCTTCAGGGCTGACTTGGAGGAAGTGAGTGGGGCCAGCTCTCTACACGCATTTCTGCCAGCTGGGATGCATGTGGCACTGTGGTCTAAACCACTGCGCCTCTTGAGCTTGCCAATAGGTCAGCAATTCGAATCCCTGCAACAGGGTGAGCTCCTGTTGCTCCGTCCCAGCTCTTGCCAGCCTAGCAGTTTGAAAGCACGCCAGCACAAGTAGATAAATAGGTACCGCTGTGGCAGGAAGGTAAACAGCATTTCTGTACGCTCTGGTTTCTGTCATAGTGTTCCGTTGCTTGAAAAGCCCGGAAATCTGTCTGTGGATAAACGCCAGCTCCCTCGGCCTGAAGCGAGATGTGTGCTGCACCCCATAGTCGCCTTTGACTGGACGTAACCTTCCAGGGGTCCTTTATCTTTACCTATCCATACTACATATCAGACATAACACATGCACCCACATCCATTCTCACACGTAGCAGATACATAACACATAATTACGTAAGTATTCACACATACGTACACACAGACAAACACACCCAGACTCTCACACACACACCTATGTTTATTTATAAAACATTTATATTTATATCCTTTAGGGACCCAGGAGGCAGCTAATAGGAGCACCTGCTCCCTCTAATCATGGATACAATTAATCTAATCATGGATGCAATTAAACCACAGTATAAGCTGTGGGCGAGGAACTTCCAGCCTTGTGGACCAGACCTCTATTATTTGGCCCTTGGGATTCTCTCCAGGCCTTCACCGGCCCTGTTGTGCATCCTCCTTGAGTGTTTTTGCCTGGCTGGAATGTGGCCTTGAACTGCGACAAAGCCCCTTGCTTGCCTGGATGGAGGATGGAGGAATATGTGCATACTATGCGAGCATTAGAATTACACCCACTTCTACCTCTGGCCCAGCCCAACCCTCGCACATGACCCATGAAATATTGTGCACAAGGGGGTGTAGCTCTCAGGCTGAAAAAAATATTCCCCACCCTTAAAATAAGCTGATAAATAATAAAAATGCAATATATAGTAGAAACGTCCAGTCCGGCAGAACATTGTTCAGCCTGGTCCTCAAAGTGCTTTGAACACATGGGTGTTTTGATGTGCTCCCTCCTGATAATGATGGAACCAGCTGAACCACCCTGGGAACTGACTGCTACAAACTTGCCACCACCACTGAAAAAGCCCTGTCTTGTGTCAAAGGCCCCTTATGTTGCTAGAATGAGAAGGGAAGGGGTTCTATGTGCATACCTGACTGGATCTCTCCCTTTGTGTTAGAGCCCCATCCCACAGTGGCTGGATACATCATCCTTTGGCAGCAGGGACTTGTCATTGTCACCAGGCACATCCCAACCTCCCTGTTGGTGAGGGGTGCTTGTGTGAACCCCCCCCCCACACACACACTTTCACACATGAATTGCATGAAGAGGTTCCATGTTATTACATGGGTAGTGGGCCTGCACATCTGGCATGGATGTCTGCAGTGGGGAAGCCTACAAGAGAATCCTAATGGACAAAGGGCTCCAACTCCCAGAGAAATTAACATGTACTGTATAGAGATTTGTAGACGTCCTATTCTGTCTGGTCTGGCAAAGGAGCCCACAGAGCAAGGCAAGCCAGGAATTTCAGTACCACGGAGAGCTCCCAAGTGAGCAACTTGTTCCAGCAATGGTTGACAGCAAACCGAGCATTCTAAAGCCTCTGCCTCCCAGACCACTTCTCCTAGGCTGCTCCATGGCCTCCCTACTGTTGCGTTCACTGCACAAATACTGTGGGCGGTATTTGGTTCCTCAGGCTCTGATGAGTTTGGTGCTTTTGGAGGTTGTTCTGTGGACTCCTGTCTGTCAGCCTCAGGCGAATATCCGGCATTAGGCTCAGGGACCTGGATTTCGTCTGGCTCCTTAGCTGGTGACTCTGTCATAGTAGGGTTCCCTGCTGCAGATATCTGCACTCGGTATAGGAGCAAGACGGAAGAAATGTGTGGGGCAGTTCCAGCAATGTGGCCCTTTTTGATCACATGGAGCTCCTTTCATGCAATGAACACGCAAAGGGGGCAAGTAGTCGGTGTTTTTATGTGACTTCATGCACCTAGTCACACGGGCAGCCTATGTGCCAATCAGCTGCTTAGCCAATGTTTCCTGAGGCTAGGATCACATTTGGATCTGCCAGGTGTAAGTAGGAGGTAAGCCCTTTCCTTCTCCCCCAACAATAACTAGATTATTTCTTTTGGAGACATGTTAGAAGCCATTTGCGGTTCACACTTGTTTTGCTTGTGTCTTTCGCGTAGGTCTCTCATTAGCGATAAACAGTAGTGCCCCCTCCCTCCCTCCCTCCCCCCAAGACCCTTTTCCAGTTTGTGCTTGTTAGCTTTGTAATGTAGCAATTATATCCTCAAGGAGCCGCACACGTATCTCCCACAAGTAACATGAAATTGCAAATCTCTCCTTATTTCCCCCAAGTCCCCTCCTGTTTGTGGGGGTGGAAATTGTTATTATTTTAATGCACGATACCACAAGGCCAATTTCGAGCAAATGACTCAGAACGTGGAGGAGGGGAGGGGGAAAAAAACCTCCACAATTTCCTATGCTCAGCTTCTCCTTAGTATACAATAAGGTAAAATATTAGATAGGCTGTAGCCTGAAATGCTTTGTCGTATGATGTTCCAGTGTGTGTGGACTCATACGGTACTATTGTTTTTGTTCTTGTTTTAAATTGTGTGTCCAGGCATTCTAAATTCTGCGACTTGAATAGATTATACAAATTGAGGATAATGCACATAACTTCTCTTACTTTGCGTGAATTCTGCAGGTTTTTTTTAAAAATAATAATAATCATCGTAAAAACACTATTTGTTCACTGAATGGTCCCAGGGTAGAATACATAAAACATAACAAATTAAAATAATATATGGTACATTAAAACCGTTAAATTAAATGAAAACCACAAAACTGAAGAAAATCACAAGAGCAAGAACACAGCAGTATAGAAGGACAGCCTGAGTACAGAGATCCGTCTTATCCTGACTACCCAATAATGGTGCAAGAGGGAAAGGCACCAGGCAGCCTAGGAGCCACCACAGAGAAGGCTGTGTCATGCATCTCCACCCCTCAAACCACACAAACACTTGGTACCACTAACAGGGCCTCTCCTGGGCAGGTTGGCTTAGTTACTTTAGTTTAACCTAACAGCACAAGAATAGCTCTGCTTGATCAGGGCATTGGCCCATCTAGTCCAGCATCCTGTTCTCACAGTGGCCAACCAGACTCCCATAAGAAGCCTGCAAGCAGGACCTGGGTGCATCAGCACTATTCCCTCCCATGTTTTCCAGCAACTGGTATTCAGAAACATGCAGCTCCTGGCAGTTTAGCAAGCAACTATGCAAGTGCTGCAACTGGGCCATCGGCAGCCACAGTCTACAACTATTATTTACATTTGCACCCCGCCTATCATCTAAGGAGTTAAGGGTGATGTGCATGGTTCTTCTCTCCGCAGTCCCCACAGCAAATAGGTTATGCTGAGAGATTAGGACTGGCCGAAGGTCACTCGGCGAGCTTTGTGGCTGAGTGGGGATTCTCAAACCCTACAACCAGCTTGCTGCCTGCACTTGTTAGGCAATAAGATGCTTTCCATTTGGAAGGTGCCGTTGTGGTCCAACTGGATCACCCAGTCCATGAGAATTTTCAAGGATTTACACCAAAACCAAAAATATCATTGAAGGATTCCATGCATCTTCTGCGTCTTCATATTACCCGTTAACACAACCATCTCCTGGAGTAATTTTCTCTCTCTCTCTCAGCTTAAGAATGATTGTTATGCAAAAAGCCACTGAGTATATATAATCATAAACATAAATGCCATTTCAGTGTGTGTCTTTTACAGTCCAATCCCAAGCATATTATTCAACGGTACTTGCTCCCATGTTATTGTGTACAGCCAGGGTAGCCAACATGTTGCTCTCCAAATATTTGTTGGGCTACAACTCCCATCATCCTTGACCGTTGACTATGCTGGCTGCAGCAGATGGGATCTGGAGTTCAGCAACAACTGGAGGACACAACATTGACTACCCCGGTATATTGGACTGCAACTTAAGCTAACATCATAGAACTGTAGAGCTGAAAGGGGCCACAAGGGTCCTCTAGTAAGTGTGTGCCCTCTCATGGGGAAAAGAGAGTCGGGGTGGTGGTGGTTTACATTTGGTGTCTCCAGAAATTTTTACACATCACTTGGGAAGACAGGTAAACTAATACCAGTGATACTGGAAGAAGCTAAGATCACCAGTGTTGAAGCAATGATTCTTCAACATCAACTTCGTTGGACTGGTCATGTTGTGCAGATGCCTGATGATCGTCATCCAAAGCAACTACTCTATTCCGAGCTTAAAAATGGAAAGCGTAATGCTGGTGGTCAACAAAAGAGGTTTAAAGAATGTCTCAAGGCAAATAAAAAAATAATAATAGTATAAACACTAACAATTGGGAAACACTTGCCTGCAAGCACTCCAGTTGGAGAACAGCCTTTACCGAAGGTGTCATGGGCTTTGAAGACACTCGATCTCAGGACGCAAGGGAGAAACATGCTAAGAGGAAGGCACGCTTGGCAAATCCACACCGTGATCAACTCCCGCCCAGAAACCAATGTCCCCACTGTGGAAGGACGTGTGGATCCAGAATTGACCTCCACAGTCACTTACGGACTCATTGTTAAAACCGTGTTTATGGAAGACAATCTTACTCGGCTACAAGTGATCGCTAAAGAAGAAGAAGAAAGAAGACATTGACTCAACATTTAAAAATTGCATCACCAAAAGAGTCAGTGTGAATCAAAGAAATTAGTGGGATCTGGGCTTTACTGCAAATGCAAGGATTCCAGCTGGGTGGGGAGAAGAGAGGCTGTGTATTTTTGCAAAAATTAACTCGATATCCTGTTTGCCATACATGCTTCAGGATGCTTGCAGTGACACACCCTGCTCTCCTCTCCTCCCTTGAAAGCACAGGTTCAGTTTGCCTTGCTTTGCTGGGAAGAAGAGAAAGGCAGCCCTTTTGGAATGTCAGTGGCACTGGTGTAATTCAGTTTGATTTCTCTGCATCTGTAGAACACAAAGCACGTGACGCCACAGGCCACTTTTGCTGCTTGTTCCCCACAGATGATAAATATTTTCATGATTGTTAATTTTACATGCTGAAGCAAAACCCCTTATTAATGATTCCCCGCTATTTGTCATATGCCCCCCACAGCTTTATCTCTCTGCTGTCAATTATGAATTCCAATTTGCACCAGTTCTCTAAATAGCGCACTGTCTCAGTACCTCTTCCAGTTTAATTCACAAACCCATTTTTTCAGAGTGAAAAGCTAGGCTGTTGACTGCTGAAATCTGCAGGACTTGATTTATTTTCCATGCCAGTTTTATACTAATTGAGGTCTGTGTTCTTTCAGTTTCACCCTTGTGAAAAAGGCAGCGCCTTCCATCCATTTCTCAAATCTCATCTTTTCAGACATCCTATAATAAGCCACACACACCCATATGCTTATTGAGCTGCATATCTCATCCATGACCACAACTTTCTTCGATGCAGGAAGGATTAACACGAATGTGGAGGGGGTTACGTTTAGGATGCAGTATTTGAATGTTTGATATTGCTTTGCTTTTCATTATAATCTGATATGTATAATATTCTTTTGTTCCCTCCTAGCTGGCTGGTCACAACGGTTCACCAAGAAATTTAATTAAGGTAGACATATCTCAAGACATTTAAGCTTCCAGCTTTCTGGGATATGGGGAAGCCTTGGCTTGCAATGTTGGTGATGGGTCTTTGCTACTTTCATATGTCTAACTTGCAAATGTTGGCAGTTTCCATCTTTAGTAATCCCGAGTTTTTTAAATGAATGCCCAGTTGTTTGACTCATGCTCAGCATGGTGGGGTAAATACATTGATACTGAGGTCATACTATCAAATCCTCTCCACTTAATGTTGACCAATCTGCATATGTCCAGTGAAGGATGGAGACCTTCTGTTAATCAATTAAATACAAAGAACTGATTTTGAGCGCCAAAAACCGAAGTACTTTAAAAACAATCGGGGGGGGGCAAGAAACATCTACCAATGTGGTAAATAATTCACATCAGTGACGAGCACATGGTCTCCTTTCAATACAAGAACCTATTTTGTACCAATATTTAATGGTTCAAAGAAAATGCAGCCGTCAATGTATTTCCTCTGAGATGTGATCCTTCACTTGTTTAGTTTTCATACCTGTTTGTAATATATTGCACGGACATTGGATGGTGTCTTCCACGCCCATGTGTGCTGCACATGAATGGACCACTTATAGAATGTCGTTGACAATCCACACAATTTGTAAACGTCTTCGTCTTTCACCCAGTTCCCTTTCACAACGATTTCAACCTGTGTGTTTTCCTAGAAACCTGTTGATCCTTCACAAATCCTTCAGTTGCTTTGCTTCTCACAACCCCCACCTCTCTAAAGCCCCATTAGGTGTTATCTGAAAGCTAAATGGACATGAATGTGGAGAGCACAAGAGTGACTGGTGGGGAGGGATGATAGCACTCACTGGCCTCCTGGGACTGGCATGGCTTTGGCTTGCCAGGGTGCCGTCGGCAAGGAGAAGAGCGAGGTGGTAGGGATGTCAGTATAGTGTGAATGCACCTGTTCTCCAGAAGTGTGGACCGCAATTCGCATTATCCCTGACCATTAACCATGTTGCCTGGGGCTGATGCAAGTTGAGAGTCCAAAACACCTGCAAGGCATCGTGTTGGCCACCACTGCTGGTCCATCTGGACCAGCAAACTATGGTTAGCCCTGAAAACCAGGATTGCGAATCAGGGCTTGTTTGTACAAAGTAGCTAATTAAGCAGAGTAGCTGGGGGGAGGCAAATGGGTTATTCCCATAATGCCAAACCATGGTTTCTAGTTAATGTGTGAAGCCTCAAGTTATGTGCGAAGTGATCCTTGCTCTGTCTCTGTTATTTGTCTGCTTATATGCCATTTCCTTTAAACAAATCATGGAAGTGGCACACAATTAAAAAAGCAAAATAAAACCAGCAATCAATATTACATTTATTCATTTACTAATCAGATTCCTAGACATATTCCATTTAGTTATCTCATGTATGAAGAAGTTGGCTTTAAAGCTCTATGAAGTAGCAAAGTAAGGGGTGATTTGTCTGTTGGAAAAGTGAAATAATTTGTATAAAACTTTTTTGAGATTTTGAAATTATTCTTAAGATTTAAAAGTTGGAACCGAAAATTCAGAATCTTTGAATATGAATAAGTCAATGGCCTCTCTCTATGTTTCACTCTTCCAAATAACTATGCTTCCAATACGCTTATTTTTGATGAGGATGTTGGTGGTGATGATTCTTAATCTTTCAAGCCTTTTTTGTTTTCTTTTGGCTGTTGTAAGCCCAAACGGCTTAATAACGTTTTTTGTTCCCTGTCATTATTTTCTAACTTTATACCCCTCCTTTCCATGAGTCATGCTTAAGGCAACTTATGATTTAAAACTGGGATGGCCCTCCCCATTTTTCTAGTTACAGGTAGGTAGCCGTGTTGGTCTGGTGCAGTCGAAACAAAATAAAAAATTCCTTCCAGTAGCACCTTAGAGACCAACCTCCCCATTTTGTCAGACTTTGGCTCCCATTTTCCCTATTTGCCACGCTGGCTTATTGGGGGGAGGGGGGAGGCACAGCTAATCTACCCCTTACTCAAAAGGAACAACACATACATTTACTGCCTGTTGTGCTGCTATGGAAACTGCTATTGGAGAATTTGTGTGAATGCTTGAAGCTCCTTCTGCTGAGTCAAACCATGATCAGCCCATTCATTTCAGCAGCTCTCCAAGATCTTAGGCATGGGGCGAGAGCCGCTGTCATGTTAGCGGATATGATGGGGTTCACCTTTCTCTTCTTTCTCCCCTGCAGCATCCCAAGCCCTCCAATCTCCTCCAGACAGTCTTCCAGCCCTCAGGAGCAGAATTTGGGGAGGGCACATGGGGCTGCAGAGGGGAGGAGAGGGAGGGAAGTCCCAGCTGTGCAACTGGATTTCCACTGTGTTTGCGTGATTCCACAATTGGGTATCATCCAACCGAATTCTTAGCTAGGGTATCTGAGATTCTTTCACAGGAGGTGCTGGGAACTGAATGAGACATTCTGCATGCAGAGCGTATGCTCTGCTGCGGCATTCTGGCCTCTCGGCAGCTGCAGTGGCTGTGAATCTCCCTTCCCTTTGCTTGCTGTTGGTCTGAATATAAAATACAATCCGCTGTCTCTTTTGGTCAGCATCAGTAGAATCATAGAGTTGGAAGAGACCACAAGGGCCATCCAGTCCAACCCCCAGTCAAGCAGGAAACACTATCAAAGCATTCTTGACATATGCCTGTCAAGCCTCTGCTTAAAGACCTCCAAAGAAGGAGACTCCACCACACTCCTTGGTAGCAAATTCCACTGCCGAACAGCTCTTACTGTCAGGAAGTTCTTCCTAATGTCCCTCTTCTGGACACATTCCATCTTGTCAGTATCCTTCTTGAACTGTGGTGCCCAGAACTGGACACAGTCTTCCAGGTGAGGTCTGACCAGAGCAGAATACAGTGGTACTATTACTTCCCTTGATCCAGATGCTATACTCCTATTGATGCAGCTCAGAATTGCATTGGCTTTTTTAGCTGCTGCATCACACTGCTGACTCATGTCAAGTTTGTGGTCTACAAAGACTCCTAGATCCTTTTCACATGTACTGCTCTCAAGCCAGGTGTCACCCATCCTGTATTTGTGCCTTTTATTTTTTTTGCCCAAGTGTAGTACTTTACATTTCTCCTTGTTAAAATTCATCTTGTTTGCTTTGGCCCAGTTGTCTAATCTGTTAAGGTCATTTTGAAGTGTGATCCTGTCCTCTGGGGTATTAGCCACCCCTCCCAATTTGGTGTCATCTGCAAATTTGCTCAGGATGCCCTCAAGCCCATCATCCAAGTCATTGATGTTGAATAAGACTGGGCCCAGTTTTCAGTAACTGAAAACCAGACGAAACACGAGGCTTAAAAGTTTGGCGTCTGAAAATTACGACCCCCTGGGAAGCCTGCAATCTGTGATGCTATCGGTAGCATTGAATTCTGTTATTGTGCGTCATCCCAGTGCCTCCTTCTCAACTACCGATTTGACTGACAGTAACTAAAAACTCCAGACATGCACATTATCATTAGGAGGAAGCTTTCTAATGGCACGGCACTTGACAAGATTGATGTTCATTCTGTTCCCCTTGCAAGTCAGACCATCAAATGGCAGCTTTGACAGACCAAAGTAAGAGAAGGGTGGGTTGGGGAGCGTTGTGGGGGGGTCCCCCCTTTTAAAATCACCCAGGAGGGAAACAACAATATCAAGGCGACAAAACAGTCTCACTGAGAACAGTTGGCCATTGCATTTTGCAAAGACTCTAATGCAATGACTGTTAACTGAACAAATGAAAGTCGTTGGGTACCATTGTGTTGATTCGATTCCCAAGACGACAAGATGATAAATAACCTTTTGTAAAATAACTTTTGATTGGGCATACAATGTTCTTGAAACTTGTCCTTCTCCAACTTAAAAGAGTATTTTAAAAAAAGAAAAACAGCGCCAGAACTGTTTGTTGCGATCCAATTATGCGTTGTTGTTTTTTGCTTAGGCCTTCAAATTCAAACTGTCAGATGTATCAGATACTGGTTGAAACCCTTCCGTTTTTAAAAAATAACTTTTAAAAATTCATTTAGCTCATTCCATTCATGAATCACTTCTTGTGAAGTGATTTAACAACAAAAGCATCAGTCATAAAGATACACACACACACACACACACACACACACACACACACACACACACACACACACACATATAGAAGCCTACCCTGATGCTCAGAAAGTTGAGGTAATTTTAATCTGTTTTTGTATTTTAATTTGTGTATGTTTCAAAATCATGGTTGGGATTTTTTCCTCAGTTTTATCTTTTTTGAAAACCGCTCTGAGGTGTTGTTGTTGTTTCCAATCAAGCGGTGTCTAAATTTTATGGGGAAAACGAACAAACAAATGGATTTTTAAATCCAATACTGATACAGAGTGGGATAACAGACTCAACTTTAAAAGTTTGTTGGAAAAGTAAAAACTTCAATAGGTGCTGCTGAGGTCATAGAGAACATGCCTGTCTTATATGTATCTGGAAAATGTCCCGAAGGGTAGGAACAGCGTGAGTCCTGAAAAGATGTACCGTACTACAGGTATCAAAGTGGTGTGTCTTCTGCATATGGCAGAAGCACACCTCTCTGGGGAGGGAATTCCACCACCTAGGAGCTGCCGCAGGGAATGTCTTCTCCTGGGCCAGCCCCCCCATCCCCAAATCCTCTGGAGGAATTACCAAGAAGGCCCCTGTTCGTCAGTCTTAAAACTTGAGAGGGTCCATAGGGAAGGAGTTGGTCTTTCAGATATATGGGTGAGGTGGAATACCCCTCAAGGGGGTAGTTGAGGCCAGACATCTTTGTGTGTCCCTGAGCTGGGGGCCTGTTGGTTTCAAGTGCAGAAGAGGACGTACTTCTGTTGACGAAGATTCAGCTGCTGGTCCTTTATGTGGGGTGGAAGGTTGTGTGGGTGCCATCTTGTCTCAGTCCAGCTCTTTTTAAGCACCGCTGGTGAAAGGGTGCCTAGATTTTACATCCCTCATTAAAGTACTTAAAATAGGAAGGGATTAAGGAGCATCAGTACTGGGTGAGCCCACACCTTTAAATAATTGTTTCCAACACTGGATTTAAGAGTAATCTCTGCTAATGAAAAGTATGAAGGATAATAACAGTAGCTCTTCTTTATTTGTGAACAAACTGTCGAAGCACACGCAATGATCTTCTCTTTTTTATTCCTTAAAAAAGGGTTTAAGTGGAATTATGCTGTCTTCTCTTGACGTGTTATTCGTCCCAGTCCCGTTAATGAGCAATTTGGGTTTTTCTTTTCCTCTGTAATCTTTTAAAACTTGGTAACGAAGCCTGCCTCAATGGGTAAGTGTTTATAAGCATCCGAGGAGCACGCAAGGAGGATTTTACAGGGGTAATTAAAATGCTTTATCCCTCTTATGGCCGTTGTAATATCTTATTAGATTTGGTTGAAAAGTGAAACATATTGTTCATGAAATGTGCACAGTGGCGATATTAATGATGTGACCCTGTGGGGTTGCAAAGACCTGATTTAGCTGGTCTCAAATTGCATTTGCAGTTTCCGAAACGAACCAAACCAGCCGAGCTGTTTAGAATTACCGCTAATGGGGCTATATTGCAATGAAAGAAAAGGATTTTTTTTCCAGAAAAAGAGACATTTGCTGGAAAACTTTGAGAGCTGGAGCATGACATTCAGTGAGAACATAGGGAGCCACCTTACACCAAGTCAGACTATTGGTCCTTGTGGGTCAATGTCAACACTGACTGGCAGCGAGACTCCAGGATTCCAAATAGGGCCATATTTCGCCTGAGGGATTTGAACATTGTTGTGACATTTATTTGTAAAATAAATGTTTGCCACTTGGCTGAAAGCAAATCTTTGCTTGTTTGTCCTCTACTATACCTCAGTTTTGGAGTTACATTTTCATAGAATGATAGTATTGAAATGTTGGAAGGGACCTCAAGGGGTATCCAGTCCAACCCCCTGCAATACAAGAATCTCAACTAGAATATACATGTCAGATGCGGCCACCCAACACCTGCTTGAAAATAACAATAGCCATGGACCCCTCTAAATATTTCCATTTTCTTACAGTAACCACCATGGCAGCTAAAAATAAATGTCGAGTGATTATTATTTTATAGCCATAGGGTCTTCATTTGGCTGTTCAATCTGTTAATGCTTTGATTAGCCATAGTACTATAATAATAATAATAATAATAATAATAATAATAATAATAATAATAATAATAATAAACCCTCCCTTTTTATATCAGTGAGTAGTATATGAGGTTTTGTGTGTCCTTCTCATTCTATTTAATTCCTTTATTTTCACATCTTGCCAAGATGGATGGGGCCATTGGTAAAGTGACAGCTAGCTGTATGCTGACATTGTCATATCAGTCTAGGTATCTTATCTATCCTCCATGGATAGTGTAAGGGTGACTCCCTACAGGGAGCCGGCCCCCATCATCCTAACGTCCACCTCGCCCAAGCACAGGGAGCAGCAGTGGGTCTGAAGCAGCCAGCGGGGAGGGGAAAGACTCGGAGGGAGAGAGCAGCCAGCGTGCGGAACGATGGGAAAGCTCAGGGGAGGAGAGATGTAGGCAAGGGCTCAAGGATGCTGGAGAGCCCTTCCACCGCCTTGAGCGGGAGGAGGCTCTGAGAGGGCATCGCTCCTTCCGGCGCAAGAGTTAAGGAGAGCACCGCGATGCAGGTCAAGGGGGAGGCGTTTTGACGTGCCCCGACTACTTTGCTGGCATAGAAACAGACGTACGCCATTGCCGGATTCTGATTCGGAGTGAGAGGTCATGTTCTAAGCTGTCTCTGCACTGTAAATACTTTGCACAATAAAAGTCTTTAAAGACAAACTGGACTCAAGCGGAGGTCCTCTAGAGCAGTGTTTCTCAACCAGTGTGCCTCCAGATGTTTTGGGACTACAACTCCCATCATCCCTAGCTAGCAAGACCAGTGGTCAGGAATGATGGGAATTGTAGTCCCAAAACATCTGGAGGCACACTGGTTGAGAAACACTGCTCTAGAGTAGCCACGATGACCCTCTGACAGATAGTGAACTCATTTTCGGAGTGCCCATCTTTATATAGCTAAGAATCGCAAACTGGGGGAGAGCATTGTTGCACACTGGTTGTGTTTGCTGGCTTCCTATAGGCACCTGGTTGTGAGAAAAGGATGCTGGTCTAGATTGGGCTTTGGCCTGATGCAACAAGGCTCTTCTTAGGATTGGATGTAGCCAAAATGGTCCCATCTGTGCACAACGGGAGGCAGCAACAGGTTCAGTATGTAGAAGAACATAGAGCAACCCTTTAGGGAGAAAATCCTAAGCGGGCAACAGCAATAACCACCCCACATTCTCAAACCCAAAACATCCCTAGGAGGACCAGGAACTGAGAATGCTCAATGAGTACACAATGTTGAGTGTCTGCTAGGGAAAACTCTCTGAGAAAGTCGAGTGGGGAAGGAATGGAGCATCTTTTAATAGGGAATAACTGCCTGCCTGCTTGGAGCCCTGAACAGGAGCACTCCATACTACACAGGACCCTACTTAGAATTTGTTTGGAGTGCTAAAGATTCTGTGGGTGGAACCAGGTAGACGACCTTCTGGGAACTAGGCAGAGAACCTTTTCGATAGTGGCACCCGCCCTGTGGAACGCCCTCCCATCAAATGTCGAAGAAATAAACAACTATCTGACATTTAGAAGACATCTGAAGGCAACCCTGTTTAGGGACGTTTTGAATGTTTGATATTTTATCGTGTTTTTAATATTCTGTTGGGAACCACCCAGAGTGGCTGGGGAGGTCCGGCCAGATGGGCAGGGTATAAGTAATAAATCCTCCTCCTCCTCCTCCTCTTGCTGTACATCTCTACCTGGTTTGAAATAAAATCCTACCTGTCGCTCAGTGGGATGGACAAGTACTCAATCTTCCCAAAGCTGAGAAGGCTCATCCTGGGGTCAGTTGAGCATCTCTGTTTGCCTCTCTGACAAAAATGTGTTAGTCACATGTGTACCCCACCTTTCCCTCCAAGGGGTTCAGGACAGTGGGGGTGACATTATTCAGTTTTTATCCTTGCCAAGTCCCTGCAAAGTGTGTTTAGATGAGAGACTTGAACAATGACCAGAAAGGAGACAGCTATGGAACCATAGGAAATGTAGGTTTGCCATGAAATTCGAACCTAAGATACACCAGGACGAGAGAGTTTGGAGTTGTCTTGGGCTTTCCCAGCTGAGCAGGAGCTCAACCAGGCCTACGCTGGTGTAAGCCGGGCTCTGCCAGCTCACCTGGGGCCCAGCCAGTGGAACCTAAGCCAGTGTAAGTTCCCCAGGTGGCGCTGTGGATTAAACCACAGAGTCTAGGGCTTGCTGATCAGAAGGTTGGCAGTTCGAATCACTGCAACGGGGTGAGCTCCTGTTGCTCGGTCCCAGCTCCTGCCCACCTAGCAGTTCGAAAGCACATAAAAGTGCAAGTAGATAAATAAGGACCGCTCCGGCGGGAAGGTAAACGGCGTTTCCGTGTGCTGCCCTGGTTCGCTGGAAGCGCTTTGTCATGCTGGCCACATGACCCGGAAGCTGTCTGCGGACAAACGCTGGCTCCCTCGGCCTATAGAGCGAGATGAGCGCCGCAACCCCAGAGTCGGACACGACTGCACCTGATGGTCAGGGGCCCCTTTACCTTTACCTTTAAGTTCCCCCAAAGGGGTGAGATAGGGCTGGAACAGTGTAAGGAGAGACTTGTAAGGAGAGAGCCAGTGAGGTGTAGTGGTTAAGAGCGGTAGACTCGTAATCTGAGGAACTGGGTCCGAGTCTCCGCTCCTCCACATGCAGCTGCTGGGTGACCTTGGGCTAGTCACACTTCTCTGAAGTCTCTCAGCCTCACTCACCTCACAGAGTGTTTGTTGTGGGGGAGGAAGGGATAGGAGATTGTTAGCCGCTTTGAGACTCCTTCGGGTAGTGATAAAGCAGGATATCAAATCCAAGCTCCTCCTCCTCCTCCTGTTTCTTCTTTCAAACCCTGGTCAGCTGTTTTGTGATGTGGTTTTTGGGATTCTGCCTTGAAACCAAATGGGGTGATCAATTGAGGAATGCAACTCCCTGCTGTGCTGTTCAGCTTCCTTATAGCGTCTGACAGCAGATATGCAAGGGCCTAGGCAGTCTCCAACACAGCTCAAATGATTGTGTACCATTTTCTGACACTTCAAAATTATTACGAGCCTCTTGCCTCAGATGGCTGGACTCTGAAGTGCATTTTTGGAAGGGGAAAGTGCAGACTGGGGTCAGGACAAGAAAGAGAGCCTTCCATTTGCCTGTTGCAAACTCATGTCATGATGGATTCATGAGGTGGTTTCTCCATGACAAATTTTACATATGGGATCCTCCATACGCTTTAACCCGTGGGTTCCAATGTCCTCCGACACCCTGCTGGCTCTTAAGATCTTGGTGTATTGGTGGGAAGAAACTACTTGACATAGAAGATGTTGGTTGCAGTCAAACCCTCAAAACACCTGGATTCTTATTGTATGCACAGCTAAGCTTGTTTTCGTGGCCTTCCATCAAATTTTGTTGCCGCAATGGCCCATCCTCTTTCCAGTTCTTTCGACACACTGCTGGCTTTTAAGATCTTGACATATTGGTGGGAAGAAAACTACTTGACATAGAAGATGTTGGTTGCAGTCAAACCCTCAAAACACCTGGATTCTTATTTTTTTATATATATAATTATTTTTATTAAGGATTTTTGTAGGTTACAAAGGTAGTGCAGTGTCTCATGCATCATTTTTACACATCAATTTTACTTATCGAGACATTATGAGGAAGGGGGGAAAGAGGTGGGTGGGATGGGGGGTTGGGTGTGGTGGATTGTCAATGTTTCTGTTTTTCTTTATATGTGTAGGGGTTCGGCGTCAGCGTCGTTTGTGCAGGTTCTCTGTTGTTTGTTCGTGCTTCTCTGTTGGTGAGAGAGGTCGGGATTCGTCTTAGGGTGCAATTGCTCATTTGTGGTTGGCTGTGATGATCTTTAGTTTCTTGTGTGAGTGGGGAGGGAGGATGTTTTGATTAGGTTAGCCATATTGATTTGTATGCTGACGGTACGTTTTTGTTGTTGACTAATACACCTGGATTCTTATTGTATGCACAGCTAAGCTTGTTTTTGTGGCCTTCCATCAAATTTTGTTGCCGCAATGGCCCGTCCTCTTTCCAGTTCTTTCAAACTGGAAAAATATCATTGCAGCACCAGATGCAACTCAAAAGCTTTAATGGAGCGTAAAGAAACTGGAAAGGTCATGTTTTTGTAGCCTCAGAATGGAGAACAATGCACTACTGGATGACCTTTGAAAACCGAATAAGTTAATGAACACAGTTGATGCTAATAAAATTGTATTGTTTCCATCCAAGAGTGTATATTTGATGAATCTGAAGCATTTCTATTTTGTTGATTGTCTGGTTTCCAACATTCTGTCACTTAATGGCATATAGCATTATATTCATGCATGCACACAAACATACCGGGACCTGGTAACAGGGACAAGCGGGGAATAGGCTGTGGTTACACGATACTTTTATCCTTTTGACTCTGTTCTGTTTTGTTCTCTTTCTTTCTCTCTCTTCTCCTTCTCTTGTTTTATCTAGTTTTCCAATACTATTTTGTATTGGAAACATTTTTTAAAAAGCTTTGGGGTGGGTAGGTGCGGGGGATAAAGAAGTCCTTTACCTTGGACTGAGGAAGACATAAACAGGAAGGGGATACTCAGAGAAGGGGAGCCTCTGTTGTGTGAAAGGCAGGGTAGAGACTCCTAGGGTGAGAGACTGGGAGAAGAAGTAGACTCCTACATATGTAGAGCCTACATCAGGCATCCCCAAACTGCAGCCCTCCAGGTGTTTTGGCCTACAACTCCCATGATCCCTAGCTAACAGGACCAGTGGTCGGGGAAGATGGGAAATGTAGTCCAAAACATCTGGAGGGCCGAAGTTTGGGGGTGCCTGGTCTACATCTTTGTATGTGGATAAATGACAGGATAGATTTGATATAAATATGGTAAAAGACCTCACAGGTATTTTTTTCTCTTTCTCTAGCTTTCCCCCCATTTCTTTCTTTCTTTCTTTCTTTCTTTCTTTCTTTCTTTCTTTCTTTCTTTCTTTCTTTCTTTCTTTCAATATTATTGATTCTTACTGTATTTTATCTCAAGAATTCTCAATTTTTTTAAAAAATAAAGCATACAAACAGGCAGTTGAACACAGCCAAAAGTTGCTCAAAGAAAGTGAAACTATAAATACAGGGCATTTAAAAAAAGCATGTTCCTGAAAAATGGTTTTCAGCATCCTTTTCAAAGTGAGTTATCTCACCCAAGAAAATGTGTTTTGCTAAGCCAGGGCTAGCATGGAGGGCACCATACATTATCAGCTTCCAAGGATCCTTCTTGTTGGGTAGGGACACAGTGCCTGTGTTCAAACATAGTAGCAAGCCATGGTTTGTTCTAACCGCAGACATCTTGCTGATGATGTTGGGACTGCTTGTTGGGAATGCGCACTTTCCTACTTCCTTCATAAACTCAAGCACAAGTTGGATTTGTGCTGATGCTAAATGGGGTTTCCATCTTTTCCCTTAAATAAATGTTTATTTATTATATGCAAATGCCGGTCTTACCTGGATCTCCCAATGGCCTTCCTTTCAGGTTTGCAGCTGCTTAGCAGCAACACATTTTCCAGAACGATTCACTAGACTGCAGGGCTGCCATCTTGACCAAAGTTAAAAGTGACCTGGGTTTGTAAACTCTGGCTAATGGAGAATCTGGTTACGTAATGCTAAACTATAGTTAAGGCCCACAGTGGAGGGGAATCCATGTAGGAGGAAGGACTGGAAGAGAGGGCACGTTCCCAGAGTTGGCTCCTTATTTGCAATCCATGGTTTGTAGGGAACCAACATTGTACCATATCTGTTTGTCTGTCTGATATGTAGCATATTCATTTAGTCTCTCTCATTGTTTTGTGTGTGTGTGTGTGTGTTGCCCTTACCCCCCCCAAAACACCATTTCACCAGTGAAATTGCATGAGATTCATTGAATGATTAGTCAATATTTAAAAAGCACTTACTTTTAATTGAGTGATAGTCATAAAATAAGGACACAAATGCAGGCTTTCAGAAACACAGTCCTCACAAATTGAATTCCCCCAGTTGTTTATTGTTTTATTAAAGAGGATGCCATAAAGACACACATACTTTTATATACTTTATATCAGGCATCCCCAAACTGCGGCCCTCCAGATGTTTTGGCCTACAGCTTCCATGATCCCTAGCTAAGAGGACCAGTGGTCAGGGATGATGGGAATTGTAGTCCAAAACACCTGGAGGGCCGAAGTTGGGGGATGCCTGCTTTATATCGTTCCCAAATCATAACGCAGGAACTTCACAGAGCTACAGTTCCCAGAGTGGTTTAACATTGAACCCCTCTTCACAGGGAACTTGGGGAATGGAGAGGGGAATAGGGGCCTCCTGAAAACTCTCAGCACTGTCAACAAACTACAGCTGCCTTTGAGGGAAGCCATGACAGTTCAAGATGGCACCATGGTGTTTTAAATGGCATGGTATGAAAGTGGCCTCAGGCCTGCTCAGGCCCACCCCCACATCACCCTCAGTCCCTGCTTTTGCAGCTGGGAAGCCAGCTGAACTGGGAGGGGGAACTAATCCCCTGCTAAGTGGCAGTTTGGATCCAAGCAATATTCCATTTCATTTCCAACAGCATGCCTTTAAACTTGATTTTTCTTGTCGTGTGGTGCCTACAGTTGAGCCAGATGAACTGGAGAGGTGAGGGTAGGAACCAAATAAGGAATCGAAAGTAGAATAAAGTCTCGTTGTCTTACTTTGGATTAAATAGTAATCCTTTTCTCTCTTTCTCTTTTTCAGCAATCAAGCTCTGGGGATCTGAGGACTCTGAGGAAAGGGTTATCCCCGTACCATTCCGAGACACAGCTGTCGTCACTGCCGCAGTATCAGGACGCCATGCAGAATGTAAGATGCATGCATCGCTAGCTATCTACCTGGTGTAATTACGCTGATGGCAATCGTAAATTAGGGGAGAGAGGGAGACGGGAGCCTGCCCTGACCCATGAAGGCAAACATCTGGCAGGCTGGCTGAATTGATTCCAGCATTCTGCAAACACTGGAAAGCAGGAATCAAAACCAAGTGTTTGATTCTGGCATGTGTACACTCTTTGTCCTCTTGTTCTGTTTTCATGGGAGTCGTGAGAAACCAGTGCTGGCTATGAATAAGAACAAAAGACAAGCCCTCCTTGATCAGACCTTGTCCCTCATCCTGTTCTTACAGTGGCCAGCCAAATGCCTGTGCGGAAACCTGCAAGCAGGATGGGAGCTCAATATCACTTCGCTCACTTTCCCTACTGCCTCTGACACTCACATGATAGAAATGTTTAAAATTATGAAATTGTGGATAGAGAAAAGTGTTGTTTTTTTCTCCCTCTCTTATAACACTAGAACTCACAAACACCCAACGAAGCTGAACGCGGAGGCTCTTAACGTTTTTCCTGCCTCTTGTAGCAATTGTAATACGCCATGCTGGGTGCCGCACGATCTTTAATTGTGTTTCTAACCGCTTCTCTTATTCCTTATATATTGTATTTTATTGCAGGGCGTGGAATTCAGATTGTAATACGATAGAAAGCAATGTAAGAAATAAAAGAAGCCATAAAAACACAATTAAAAATTGGCGTGAATATTTAATGCCGGCGCCCGCCTTCTCAACTGCAGGTCCACAGGCACGCTTCAGACCGCTGAACTGGAGATCGCGCACCGCGGTTTGGGAACCCCTGGGCTGTAAATCAGCTTAATAATAGCTAGGTAAATTAATCAGTCACAAAAATCAGCAGCGCTACCCTACAGAGCTGTAATTAATTTAAGAGAAACAAGTGTCGTTGCGGCATGCGGTACATTAAGTGTAACGTGTAGTTTGACCCTCTGCTGACAACCAGTGACCTGGTGTGTTTAATAAAAAAATTCCTTCAGTAGCACCTTAAAGACCAACTAAGTTTTTATTTTGGTATGAGCTTTCGTGTGCATGCACACTTCGTCAGATACACTGAAACAGAATCCACCAGACCCTTATGTATATTCAGAGGGTGGGGGTGGGGGTGATGGGAATGTGTGATGGGCTGAAGGGAGTGGTAAACCTGTAGATGGCTGTTAACGACTGTTGATGACTGCAATTGGTCCTGGGGGGGGGGAGCAAGGGCTGAGGCGCTAAAGAAAGCTTGATCATGCATAATGAGATAAGAATCCAATGTCTTTATAAACCTGGTGTGTTTGTCTGTGCAAGCACATTTATTTCATGCTTAAGATGAAAAAGGCTGACCCTGTGTAAAAGAAAATACCCTTTCCCATAATTTAAGTAACTTTTGCTTGCGCCCTCGGTTCTTTTTGTTTGGACTGGCAATGCATGGTTAGTAAGGTCATGTGACTTGAGATTTTGCAGGGGGTTGAATAGGTGACCCATTTGTATGATACCATTACTTCCTTTACTTCCTCCCAGAGAACCCTTTTCCAGAGCAAAACATTTTCGTTGTTCTATCCTGGACACCTCCCTTTTATTTCCCATGCCTCCGGGGAACAACTAGACACAATGTAATGGATGGCCTACACGAAAGCGCTTCAAAATGTTCCTCTCCCAAATATTTACCAAGGATTTTTGGACTGTTTCTGCGGAGTTGCTGGTAATTGGGTAGATAACAAGTGCTAACTGTGAAACTTCCCAGGGGCTTCCCGTCAATAGTTTGGACTTTCACATGATCTAAGAAATGATAAAAAGGCGAGAACACGGAGCGCTGCTTATCTGTCACAGCTGGAAAGTTTTGGAACTTAGAAGTTTTGCAACTTAAGACCTTTTCAGTTTTAAGGAGTAAACTGGGGCTGATGGGATTGGAGTCCAAAATGCCTGGAGGTCACCAGGTCAGGGAAGGCTGATCTAGCCAATCAGAATGCTAGGTTGCAGGTGACTCAGAGGTTTGGCTTATACATGATGTTGCCGTTACAGGGAAGAAGTATTTTCTTCTGAATCTGAAACTCCTCAGATATGCGTGAACTGTGCTTAGTCTGCAAGTCCAGTTCCCTGAGCTTTCCATCCCCTCCCTCCCTTTCCTGAATGTTGTGTTGAGTTTTCGTAACAGGTAAGATAGAAAGATAAAAATAACTATAATTACAATTGCCCTCTCTGTTTGCTCATTTTTACCTTGGCTCACGTAACATTAAAAAAGCATATAGCCGTAAAGTAGAGGCTTGACTCCAAGAGGTGTGATTCTGTTGATGGGAGATAGAATCATAGAATTGTAGGGTTGGAAGGGACCCCAAGGGTCATCTAGTCCAACCCCCTGCAATGCAGGAATCTCAAGTGAAGCATCCATGATGGATGACCATCCAACGTCTACTTAAAAACCTCCAAGGAAGGAGAGTCCACCCCCCCACCCCCGAGGGAGATTGTTCCACTGTTGAACAGCTCTTACTGTCAGAAGTTTTTCCTAATGTTTGAGTTGGAATCTCCTTTCCTGTAACTTGAACCCATTGGTTCGCGGAGCAGGAGAAAACAAGCTTGCTCCATCCGCCAAGTGACAGCCCTTGGATATTTGACGATGACTATCATATCTCCTCTCAGTCTCCTCTTTTCCTGGCTAAACATACCCAGCTCCTTCAACCGTTCCTCATAAGTCTTGGTTTTCAGACCTTTAACATCTTGGTCGCCCTCCTCTGCACATATTCCATCTTGTCAACATCCTTCTTAAATTGTTGCAGCTCTACCTTGCTGGGCAAGCCACTTCTGGCATGGTGCCACCAAACTGTTCTGATAGCTAACCCAAAAGGGTGGCTGTATAGAAGGCCACAGATCCCCTGTTCTTGTTCTGGTAGATCCTGATATTTGATAAACATTCAATTATGCATACCCAGCATTGTTTAAAATGGCACAAGCCAGATAAATCTTTGCCACATGATTCTATGGTTGTGCAAATGGGCCCTGAGCATAGTTAATGTCTACCCCAGCATTCTTCCTACTGAGGAAATGCTTGTTCCACTTGGCAAAGTGCTCTTCTCTGTTTGGAAGCTTGATGTCTTGATATTTGTTGGAAGCACAACAGCAAGATCTCTTACTGTGCAACTTAAGTGTTAATTCTGCTAGTGTTAAAGTTAACTAGCCAAGGAGGGTGGGTGGTGCTTAACAAACAGGCAGAGTGGCAGCATGCTCATTGAGCTAACACAAGCTCTGATTGGCTCTGCAGTGCTGAGGGAGATTTTCCTTTGTATGGTTGATTGAATTTCTTCCAGCTGTTTACAAAGTTTGAACTAAGAAAAGGGGCGGGATTCTCTGTTGCTTTCTCTTCAAAGTATACTCTGCTTTTGTTCAGTTAAAGTGTTATCAGGTTCCTTCCCCCCCCCCCTCTTGACTCCCATCTGCATTATTCAAGTGTCCTTGCTAACAATATTAGCCCATAGCTCCAGCATTACTCCTTAACAAGATAAAACCATATGACACTTCCTCACTCAAGTATATCTGAAGTTGCCTTTCAATGACAGGTAATATATAAGAAGAAAATAGGTAACCTAATGAAATAGTTGAGATGAGCCTCGACTCACAGTCTTGCAAGAGCTCATATCTCCTTTGTAGTCTTAGGGAGCTAGCATGATATATAAGCCTCTGCTGGTGCACATAATAAAGTCATTTTAAGGAAGCCATTCTCCAAATCATAAGAGATAATGAAACTCCTGGAGAGGGGAAATGATCAGTCTTTAAAAGGCTATGGGAGGGGACCATTTTTCTTGCAGAACTGAAAAACCAAATTGAAAGCATTACCATACAAATGAGCCTCTCACACCATCAGGAATGTAGCGGGTGGGTTTCTAATCCCTGCAAACAGGATGCTGTAGGACACAAAACTACTCATTACGCTGTGGATCTGCTCACAAGCCTCTTATTTCTTTTCTTTCTTTCTTTTTTGTAAGGGGATATGCTGGATCAAAAACTACTGCAAATAAATAAACAAACAAACAATGGAACTTCCGTCTTTGAATTCTCTTGTTGCCAAGTATCAGCAGTGCCATCCTAATAAATAACCAGGCATAAACAAATGGCCACTCAATTGCTAAATAATCACCCTGCCCTTTCTTCATTCTGTTATATAGCAAGGGTGCACAGATTTCAGGCTTGGAAGCTACCAACCAGAGTCGGGTCCAAAAGACATACACTAAGAATTAAAAGCGTTCTGAGTCCGGTTCCAGAACTGAAAGTGATCTTGCAGTCCTGTAGGGCAGAGAAAAGGTACCCTGTCCTCTGCCTGAGATGTTGCTCAGCAGACATGCCCATGTGGAATAGGCTCCCCTTAGGACGGCCTTATGTAGAATGCAACTTGGACAGCCTTAAGGCACCTGTGAGATACGGTAGCTCAGTCAGTAAAGCGTGAGATTCTTAATCTCAGGGTCGTGGGTTCAAACCATATGTTGGCCAAAAGTTTCCTGCATTGCAGAGGGTTGGACTAGATAACCCTCCTGGTCCCTTCCAACTGTACACTTCTGTCATTTTATAAGGCTGCCGCTTCTGTGAAGTGCAACTTGGAAAGACAGTTGCTTCGGGCATTTGCTGCTGAATTGCTCCTGAGGAGAAGGAGCATCCCTACCCGTAAAAGATATCAAAATGTCCGCTCTTCAATTTAGCTATTTAATTTACTGCCACTGCAAGAAGAAAGAGAGACGCCACCGCCTGTCCCCACACACCCCCAGGCACCCAAATATCTTGAGCTGTCCCTGCACAAAATATTATTTACTTTCACATTTGTCTATACTGCCTGTTGCAGCATTCTATGTTTTGGCATACCTGTGCTCACTTCCCCCAACTCGCTTGGCTTTGAGGGGACCTCTGAATTGGATAATTTAGCTCACAGAGCTCAGCGGTGCCCAGTGGCAGCAGGTGACTAATGAATGGCAGTACAACTTTGCAAGAAAGGGGAGGAGACAATGGCTAAAGAGCACAGCCGAAAGGGATGGAGAGGCCGACCGCGACATGAGGCTGCCGAACAAAGGATGAAATCTGAGGCAGTTCTTTTAACACATGGACAATACAAGAGGGGGAAATGGATTTGTGAGTAGAGACAGGGACAGCATTCAGCCAAGAGGGATGCTTCTTCTACACTTCTGATTGGGTATTTTAAAAAGCATCAGAGCAGAAACAATGTGGGCTGCTGAAGAAACCTTATCCTTTAGCTATTGTGCAATATTCAAAGAGGGCAGGGAATTGTGAACAGTGGAGGTTGTCATAAGACGATCCTAAGAACATCATAGGAGCCTGCTCTTATGTGACCCATGCGGCAGCTAGACTGGTGACTGGGAGCAGCCGCCGAGACCCCATAACACCGGTCCTAAGAGACCTACATTGGCTCCCAGTACGTTTCCGAGCACAATTCAAAGTGTTGGTGCTGACTTTTAAAGCCCTAAACGGCCTCGGTCCTGTATACCTGAAGGAGCGTCTCCACCCCCATTGTTCATTCCGGACACTGAGATCCAGCGCTGAGGGCCTTCTGGCGGTTCCCTCACTGCGAGAAGCAAAGCTACAGGGAACCAGGCAGAGGGCCTTCTCGGTAGTGGCGCCCGCCCTGTGGAACGCCCTCCCATCGGAGGTCAAGGAGATAAACAACTACCTGACATTTAGAAAACACCTAAAGGCAGCCCTGTTTAGGGAAGTTTTTAATCTGTGATATTTTAATGTATTTTGGTATTTGTTGGAAGCCGCCCAGAGTGGCGGGGGGAACCCAGCCAGATGGGCAGGGTATAAATAATAATAAATAATAATAATAATCTCGTCCGACATCCTGTTCTCACTGTGGCCAGCTCTGGACCATAGAAGCATAAAATTGTAGAGTTCGAAGGGACCCCCAGGGCTAGATGCTTGTGGGAAACCAGCAAGCAGGAGCCAAGCACAAGAGCTCTCTCCCCTCCTGCAACTTCCAGCAACTGGTATTCAAAGCAGAATTAGAAACTCAGATACAGTGGTACCTCAGTTTTCGAACGTAATCCATTCTGAAGCATGCATTTCCGGAAGCACTTATGTCTGGAAAACTCAATACAGTATGGAAGCCGCGTGGTACATTTGGCTTCCGAAAAGTGTTCAAAAACCAAAGCAGTTGCTTTCGGGTTTTCAGCGTTCGGAAGCCAAAACGTTCGACTTCCAAGACGTTTGAAAACCGAGGTACCACTGTATATATAAACTGATCACCCAATGGCACCTTGAACCTAGGTTACAGTCGCCACAATAATATGTCTTTTATTATTGTTGTTGTTGCTGTTTTTGCTATTATTCATTTCATTTCTATACCGCTTTATATTTTAAAGAGAAAGAATCTCAAACACATTAAAACATCCAATAAAACAACCTGGAATAAAACAGATTTGAGCTTCAAGGAGAATATTTCAGAGTTTTTTCTAAGTGACATTTTGCTTTGCTTTCCCCATATATGTTTACCTACTTGATTTATATAGCTGCCCCACAGCAGAAGTACTCTAGGAAGCCAGTGTGGTGTAGTGTTGGACCAGGACCTGAGAGATCAAGGTTCAAATCCTGACTCAGTCATAAAGTTCATTGGGTGACCTTGGAGTCAGCTGCAGCCTCCTAACCTACCTCACAGGGTTGTTGTAGGGATTAACTGAGAGGAGCTGGGTAAACCATTTACTCCTTGGAGTAAATGCAATAAATAAGCTCTTCTGCTCGCCTTCTTGAGAAAGCTGGAGGGGCCAGCCAGATGGAGATGTCAGTCGCCAACCTGACATCCAGAGATCTCCACGTGGTTGCAATTGGACCCGTGCCAGTCACAAGATGCGCCGGAAGACTTTCGATTCAGAGGTATACTGTCTCAGACAGCGGAGGTAATAAACAGCCCTCCTGGTTAAAAAACGACAACTGTGTGTGTTAGATCACATGTGGAGGAAATTTCCCTCTACAGTTCAATTAAGACAGTGAGTCTTCACAACTGAGAAGTAAGACCTCTGCGTCCACTAGCTGGCTGTAAGCCCAGAACAAATCTTTCAGAATTAACATCTGGGACCATCGCATGTGCCTATACAGTGGTGCCTCGCTAGACGAATTTAATTCGTTCCAGGACTCAATTCGTCCTACGAAAAATTCGTCTAGCGAGTCCCGGTTTTCCATAGGAATGCTTTGAAACTTAATCAATGCGTTCCTATAGGCTCTGGGGGACTGGCAGCGGGGAAGGCAGGCAGGCAGGCAGGCGTTTTCTCTCTTGCCTGCCTGCCTGCCTTCCCCACCGCCTGTCACACGGAAGATCGGCAGGCGCTGCTTGCCGGGGCTTCTCAACCCCGGCAAGTGGCACCCACCATCTTCGTGTGACAAGCGGGGTGGGGGAAAGGCGGAGGAACGATCGGTTCCTCCGCCTTTCCCCCACCCCGCCGGGATCGGACGAGGGTCTTCCCACGCTAGTGTTCTGCTGGTCTCTGCCGGTTGCCCCTCACTGCTCGCGGCAACCAGCAGAGACCAGCCAAACACAAAGGGGAACCAGCTGCAGTGCGAAAGAAGGCAAAGGAAGATCAGCTGAGAGGCGCTGACAGCTCATCTTCCTTTGCCTTCTTCCCACCTACAGCTTGTTCCCCTTTCGCTAGAGGAATGCCCTGTAGGTTTTGCGATCGGAGGTTTTTATGGCCACGCTTCGCAAGACGAAGCGGTGTCCATAGAAAACCTCGTCGTCTTGCGAGGCAACCTTCGATCGCAAAATCTCTTCGTTAAGCGAAAAATTAGTCTAACAGGGCATTCGTCTAGCGAGGCACCACTGTACGTAGCCAGTCCTCTGCATACGTGCTTATTTCTGAATGTCCTTCTGGAAAACATCCATAAGGCCACAGAGCAATAAAGAGTATGCATGTCTCTGTGTTCAAGGAGAATATGGACATTGGAAGCTGCCTTCTGCTGAGTCAGATAAATGGTCCATCTGACTCAGCATTGTCTACACTGACTGGCAACAAGTCTCCAGAATTTCAGGCAGGAGTGTCTCTCCTAGACCTACCTGGAGATGCCATGGATTGAACCTGCGACTTTCTACATGCAAGGCAGATGCTCTCCCACTGAGCTAAAGCCCCCCCCCTCCCCTGTTTAAAGGAGGGTTATTAATCAAAGGGGGCATGTAAGCCTTTTTTGTGGATTAAGTAGATTTCACCAAACGTTGCCAAGGCCCTGAAGATACGCTGTTGTGTCTGACAAGTTGGTGTCTGAGCTGTGCAGGCAGATGGAAGGGGGCTTGGCTTGGCTTGTGGACAAGCCCCATGGTTAATTCATAGAATTGAATGTTTACATGGCCGGCTGCTCGGTCTGTCTAATGAGAGGCAAATTAAATAACCAATGAAGGAGATTAGCATCTGGAATAAAGTCCATCTCAGTTGGAGGAAGAAAACTGTTTTTGTTTTTCCTTGCTAATACCATACGTCAAAAGGCCTTACCCGAGTTTCGAAGGGCTTCAGTGTGATGTTGTGAAAGAGATTCTGATTCGGAAAGGACCCATACAGTTCCTCCCCTGACCTTTCCTTCCCCTCATTGCAAAAAATAAAAAATAAAATTGTGTTTCCCAGCTTGTGCCATGTGGCAAGACATTCTGGGTTTTTTGGCAGCAGGAAAATTCATCCCAGCATGAACTAGGACAGCGCTGCTATTTAAATATATGAGAGAGAGAGAGAGAGAGAGAGAGAGAGAGAGAGAAGCCGGGGTTGTGGGGTTTGTTTTATTTTAAATTGGTTGCCCGCAGTGCATCTGAATACTGGGTACCCAAAAATTAAATGTCACAACTGGTAAATGGATAGGCTGGGCAATGTGATGACCAAATGATATTTCGGTCAGCAGGGGGCCAGTCCACTGTCCCCCAGACCTTGTGGGGGGCCGGACTACATGTGAAGCAGTCCTTCTGTTCCCCCCTCACCCGACCTGATAATAATAATAATAATAATAATAATAATAATAATAATAATAATAATAATAATATATTTATACCCCGCCCATCTGGCTGGGTTTCCCCAGCCACTCTGGGCGGCTTACAACAGAAAAATGAAATAAGATAATTAAACATTAAAAGCCTCCCTAAACAGGGCTGCCTTCAGATGTCTTCTAAAAATCTGGTAGCTGTTTTTCTCTTTGACATCTGATGGGAGGGTGTTCCACAGGGCGGGCGCCACCACCAAGAAGGCCCTCTGCCTGGTTCCCTGCAACTTGGCTTCTTGCAACGAGGGAACCGTCAGAAGGCCCTCGGTGCTGGACCTCAGTGTCCGGGCAGAATGATGGAGGTGGAGACGCTCCTTCAGGTATACTGGACCGAGGCCGTTTAGGGCTTTAAAGGTCAGCAACAACACTTTGAACTGTGCTCGGAAATGTACTGGGAGCCAATGTAGATCTTTCAAGACTGGTGTTATGTGGTCTCGGCGGCTGCTCCCAGTCAACAGTCTAGCTGCCACATTCTGGATTGGTTGTAGTTTCCGGGTCACCTTCAAAGGTAGCCCCATGTAGAGCGCATTGCAGTAGTCCAAGCGATGTTCACATTTGGAGTTGAGAAGTTTATTGTCTATGATGGACATGCGAGAAAGTAAAAGGATTTTGGGAAATGATATACAATGAGTTGAAAAAGGTGTTTAAGTACACCTTTCCCCCCAAAAAACCGCCGAAGCTTTTTTATTGCGACTAATGGGAGAAGAAATAGCAAAGGGAGATCAGAGATTATTTATGTATGCTACAACTGCGGCGAGGACTTTATTAGCCCCCAAATGGAAATTACAGGAGAAACCAACGATTGAGGAGTGGCAGACGAAAATGATGGACTATGCAGAACTGGCAGAGTTGACCTGTGGGATCCGAAACCAGGGAGAGACAAAGTTCCAGAAGGAATGGAGTAAATTTATTGACTATATGGAGAAAAACTGTAGAAGTTTAAGGACACTGGCAGGACTGAAGTAAACCCTACGAATTTAATCTATACATGTTTGTAAAAAGGAACTGCGAGATAAGAGTGAGAAACGAAGCCGAATGACGGGAGGGAGGGAAGTCACAGCTTGGCAGAGCGTAAGGAACTGAGAGGGGGGATTTAAGATGGAATGTATTTTTTTGTTTGTTTATTTAGAAAATCTAATTAAAATTATCTTTTTAAAAAAGAGAGAGAAGTTGATTGTCTCAAGCTCACTCTGGGTATTGTGTGCTCTAGTGATTAAGAACGTTGACCTAGGGCAGACATCCCCAAACTGCGGCCCTCCAGATGTTTTGGCCTACAACTCCCATGATCCCTAGCTAAGAGGACCAGTGGTCAGGGATGATGGGAATTGTAGTCTAAAACATCTGGAGGGCCGAAGTTTGGGGATGCCTGGCCTAGGGCCTGGGAGACCAGGGTGCAAATCCGCATTCGGCTTTGAAGCTCCCTGAGGCCAATCACTGCCTCTCAGCCTAACCTACCTCACAGGGTTGCTGTGCGGATTCAGTGAGGGAGGGGGGAACCATGCATGCGGCTTTGAGCTCCTTAGTGGGATATAAATGCAATGAATGAATGCATATTTACGCACATGCCACAGTCTTCCTTTCCCCACTCTCGCAGGAGACTGAAGAGCTTGTTTCCACTCAGCCTCCTTGAAACCTCAGCGTTTCTCAGCCTTTCACAACTGATCTGTTTGCAGTGTCTTCCTGCTTTTTTTCCTTAGCGGAAGGGAGACAGCTGGGCTCGGGAGGGAGGGGGAACCGCTGCCTGCTGGGACGTTGAGCTGCAGCCATATGGGCCCCTTCATTAATCTTCCCTCGCACGCCACCCCCCAGCCACCCATATAAAGACGGTGTGCCCTAACTGTGCCAAAAGGGACAGGTTTTATTATAGACACCCATTATTTCCATGGAATTATATGGGCAGCCTTATCCTGACCGAGGCCATCGACCTTCCTCTACATTTCCAGATTGCCGCTGCTGACATCCCACCCTCTGCTCAGACACCCACCTGCTCATTTTCATCTCTCGCATGCCCTGGGGTGTTCTGAGAAAGAAGGACGGTCATCCCTTTGCTTGGCGACTTTTTTGTATCTGTTGCCATTCACAGTTCAGTTCCTTCCCCAGTTGGGAAATCTTTTATCCCCCCCCCACAAAAAAAAATACAGTGGAAAAAATCACACCCTTCCTGGGGGGGGGACCTGAGAGGGGAGGTGGGTAAGGATGAGAAGAATCGTGCTTTCCCTCCCCCCCCCTTTTTAGCATGTTCTCGCCAAAATACTTCTCGCCAAGCAGCAATGACAGCCTGTTAGAACTGAATGGTGTGATTTCTCCTCACATTTCTGAATGAATCATCCTGCAATTTAAGCTAAAGAGATGTTTGTTCGGTGCCCACCCCCTTCCCCTCTTTCTACTGATGTGATGTGTGAGTCAGGCACAAATGTGAAAAGTTGGAATTATCCCCATAAATTCCTGCTTTGGGGGGGCTGTCCCCCTCCCCACAGCCTAATCTAGTTCCTGGCTCATTTTTTGAAGTATACTTACCTTTTAAGGACACGGGGCATTTTATAAGTTCATTCTTACTTATTTTCGGTCTTCGGCAGGGGGTCTTTAAAGGAGACCACAACCGTTTGGTTTAAACTTGCGTTTAAATCGTAAGTTTTTTTCATTCCAAAAATGACAGTGTGAATCAAAGCAGTAGAACTAAAATCCCCACACAGTCACAGCTAAACAGTGGGTGCTACTTAGATTTGTTCAGAGGCCTTGCAGAATAAAAGAAAAGGTATTGACTAGCCTCCAAACCAAGCTTGATAAGCCTCTAGTTGCAAAGGGTTTCACAGAAGTGACCCTTTACTTCCCTCCAAATATCTGGTGTCCTTCTCTTCTTTGCCCTGTTGCTCAAGAATCCAGATTCTGCAAATCAAATCCTAGGACCTATATCCAAGAAACCAGTATTATTTATAATATCTATATGTCTCATCTTATCCCCACAATGACCTTGTGAGGTAGGTTTCCCGGGAAGCTTCGTGGCTTCTTTTTCACATTGTTGTACCTCAAAAAGTTGTATTTCCATAGCTAGAAATTTTATAGTAGCTTGGGAAGGCAAACCTTGGAGGAGGTGGCACTCTAAATCAAAGTTAACAGAGATCCAGACACAAGTAGCATAATATGTGTAATTTAGACTTGTTTAATATATGTTTTCTAAATATATTCATCATGCAAATGCCTTGTGCACTCATTGACAAAAACAGCGTTTCTCTCTATATATTTTCCCTTATGCCTCTATTAGGGGGTGGGAAGAGATTAGGACAGCCTTCATTGTTGGACTCCAACTCCCAGGAGCCCCTGTCAGTCTTGGGTGACCAGTTGTCAGGGATGATGGGTGTTGTAGTAGAGGTACTAAGTCGAGGAGGAAGACCGGACTAGAGACTCCTGCCTTTTTAGCACTAAGCCTGAAAGCTCAGAGAGCAGAATATCCCTGAGGAGATTAGGTCCCTTGAGTTTGCCTTGCATTTTACTGAATGTCTAATTTTGAAGGCAAAGTGGTGTGAGTTGGTTGCCTGGAACCTAGTGGAAGTTCTGGGTTGATTTTGGGTACCAAAATGCAGGTGGTTGTTGTGGTGCAGCAAGGCGAATAAACTGCTATGTCCTCTAAAAAGGTAAAGGGACCCCTGACCGTTAAGTCCAGTCACGGACGACTCTGGAGTTACGGTGCTCATCTCCCTTGACTGGCCGAGGGAGCCGGCGTACAGCTTCCAGGTCATGTGGCCAGCATGACTAAGCCGCTTCTGGTGAACCAGAGCAGCGCATGGAAATGCCATTTACCTTCCTGCTTGGAGCGGTACCTATTTATCTACTTGCACTTTGACGTGCTTTCGAACTGCTAGGTGGGCAGGAGCAGGGACCGAGCAACGGGAGCTCACCCGGTCGCAGGGATTCAAACCGCCGACCTTCCGATCGGCAAGCCCAAGGCGCTGTGGTTTAGACCACAGCGCCACCCGTGTCCCCGCCGTGTCCTCTAGTTCTTCTTAAAAATAGTGTTCTTGTGGCCTCTCAATCTCTCCCCGCCACCCCCAGACTTCCCATGTTAGTATCTAAACGGACTTTTTATATGCCACTGGTAGATGGATGCAGCAAAGCGCTGCATATGCCAATGTTTGTTTCCATAGTAACTAATGCACTTCAGAGAAGGAGAAATAGATAGTCAGGAAGGACAAGTGGGGGAAAGATCACAATAAAACTGGCACAGCGAGTGTAGATGCCGGATGCTTGGAATATTTTCTGATACTGTAGAGATTTCGGCTCACAGAGCTCCCCTAAACTTGAGTGGTTTTTAGTATTTTGGCTTCTGAGTGCCTCATTAGCCACAATCATCACAAAACACTTATCATTTATTAACCGCACTCATCTACAAAGATTGAGCTCAGGGAACAGGGCACACCTCTCAATGTTTGAACAGTTCACAGTTATTTGTCCCAGGTTTCCTGTGTGACCTTGAAAATGGATGGTGATCATAGAGTTGTAGAGACAGAAGGGACCCTGAGGGTCATCCAGCTCAACCCCATGGTGACTACAGACCAAGGGTAACTCAGAGTGGTGTGAGCTATTGTTCTGTATTGTGTGGCCCAAACTAAGGAGACCATATGCTGATGAAATCAGGCACAGAAATGTGCCAAACAGCCCAATCCTATCCCCGCCTCTACTCAGAAGTAAGCCCCCATTGAATTCAATGGGACCTACTCCCTGCTAAATGTTTGCTGGATTGCGGCCTGACCTTAATGGTTCATGCTCACTTCTGAACAACCCCACTACAAATATAGTTACGCCTTGTTTGGGGGGTATTGATATGATTCCCCATGTGGTTTTCATAAATTAATGTCAGCCCTACGACTTCAACTGCTCCAGGTGAGCCCCATTGAAACAAATGGATGTCACCTAGTAGCTGCATTTGGCTGACAGGTGATATGTGCTAGTTGACTCCTGGGCCCTCCTGAGGCAACAATTCCATCTCCTGCAGCGAAATCATTAGGAAAGCATTTCTCCTTGTTCTGAAGCTAATTAAACATTTGGAGTACTATTAGTGCAACGGATGGCGGTTTTACACAGCACCAGCAACTCTGAAGAGAGAAGGTGAATGGATATTGCGGAGTAATGAACTGGGAGTCGGGGGGGCAGAAATAAATAAGGAATCACGTTCAGGAGACAAAGAGCTGTTTCCTCCCCAAATCCCATGAGAAATTAAGGAAATACTGTTTGTCGGGGTTTTCCTGTTCTTCAGAGAACCCATAGAATCATAGAGTTGGAAGAGACCACAAGGGCCATCCAGTCCAACCCCCTGCCAAGCAGGAAACAAGTTTACCCAGAGTAAAAGAGCTCAGGTTTACATACTGTTCTGCCTGCTTTAATACTCTGTTACTCTTCTTAATTGTGTAAACCTTTTTAAAAAACTATTCCCAATGGGGTGTGGATGGACAAATGTCTGCCCAGTCCTCAGCAGGGCCTCTATTTATCTGGTCTGGTGCAGCAATCACCTAACCATCTCTAACAAGGGCAACTGGCAGGCCTTTTTTCCAGCTGGAACTTAAAGTAAAGGTAAAGGGACCCCTGACCATTAGGTCCAGTCGTGACCGTACCGGAACTCAGTTCCGGCACTTCTCAGGTGGGCGTCATTATGAGAAAACAAGAGTGGCGTTCATGGTGAGTTCCGGCACCTCTTTTTTCTAGAAAAATAGCACTGGCTAATGGTAACCAGGTTTACTTTTTATGGTTTGCAAACCAGCTTCTAACCTTGGTTCCAACCTTTAGTTGAAAACATAACCTTGGTTAGCTTTAGCCATGGTGAGTGTGCATGCAGAAATAAATAGGGTGTTCTCCAGTTTGTGCCTTTGAACCCATGAAAGGGCTTTTGATCTGTGCAGGTGCCTACTAATGAAAGGGGAGGGGGTGCAGTTTTTGGAGATTCCCCTCTGCCCCCTGAAGCCACCTTCCACCTTGTTCTGAATGGTTGCCATCATCCCTGACCATTGGCCATGGTGGGAGTTGGGGGTCTGACCACATATGGAGGGCCGCAGGTTTCAGAGCAAGCCAGGATCAAACACTATGGTTTGATCCTGGCTTGTTCTCTCTTAACTGTAGTTTGTGGGGGGGTTAAAACAAAAAACCTACAGTATCCCGAGATTGGACATAATGGGCATAAAATAAGAAGGGAAAGCTTTTGATCTCTTAACCAGGGCTACGAAAGAGGAAGAGGAAGGATGCAAAGACTCTCTGTAGCTCTTTCATGTAATGGGAAACTGCTTTTTTTGTTATGTTCAACGTTAGCTGCTTAGCTGGGACAGAAAGCTGAATAAGAAGCATGAGGGATAAAGCCAGAGCAGCAAACTCTTTAAAAAACACAGCTCCTTCCTTCCTTGTCACATCTGTAATTGTGAAGTTCTAAGATAAGGCAAAAAATTTTGTGTGTATTTTAGAAAAAGACTATAATATGCACCTCTTCCCACTGCCTGGACAGCACGTTCCCTGCAGTGATACTGCATACCGCTCTGTCATCCCAATTTACCTTCACAGCCCAACGGGATAATCCCCCTTTTGTTTTGCCGAACAGCATGAAGGCAAAATATTGGAGAGTTCTCAATGAAGCCATTGTTGGTTTATCTGAATGGCATAGTGCAAACATACAAATCATAGAGACAAGAAGGGGGCATCTATCTGAATAAAGACATTGTGCCCCACCTTGCTTGGGAGAGGCCGTAATAGGGATCCCCCGTCCCAGAAGGTGAGTATTGGACTAGTTGGGTAGTCAGGGTTCTTGACATTAAAGGAACTTTTTTTGACTTTTCAACAGAACGCTAAACATCAGAGAACTCGATGGCCCATTTTATTTTATTTTTTAAAAAGCAAGCCCTCCTTTAGCTGCAGCTGTGTGTATATACTTACCTCCTGGGTTCCCTTCACAACCTTCCTTGAAGGCCACTTGATGCTCTTTGGAGAATGTTGCCATGCAGCCAGTGAAGTGGGTGCCAAATATTCTCTCCCTCTGCCCATGTCAGACAGAATATTGCTTCCTAGTTAAAAGCGACCCATTGCTATGGGTGACTTCAAAGGTTAAGTTGGTTTCCGGGGCTGAAAACTTTCCCGGTATGTTCTGAGTAAACATTTCATGACACCAAGGTGCATGTTAGGTAAAACTGTATTTAACAGTAGATCGGTCCTTTTGCTACTGGAAAAGCCACTTCAGGAGGAGTCAGTTTGGGCCTGGGAAACTCTCCCCTCCAGTAATGTACAGTCCTACCTCAGAAGTCGAACGCCTTGCGAGTTGAACGTTTTGGCTCCCGAACGCTGCAAACACGGAAGTGAGTGTTACGGTTTGCGAAGGTTCTTTGGAACCCGAAAGTCCGATGTGGCTTCCACAGCTTTCAATTGGCTACAGGAGCTTCCTGCAGCCAATCGGAAGCCGCGCCTTGGTTCCTGAACGTCTTGGAAGTCGAACGGACTTTCGGAGCAGATTCCGTTTGACTTCCGAGGTATGACTGTCGTGACAAATTCAGAAGTGCAGGTCCCTTCGGGACATCTGTTGCCAAGAATATATATATTTAAAAGTGTTTGCTCTCTTGTCTTTTGCAGGGCCCTGTCCGCATGGCTCCCGATCTTGCCGCATCTCCTGCCGTGGGATACGTCTCCATAAACCAGAAACCTGAAGCCGTGGTGCACGCTATGAAGGTAAGGGGAGGGGTGTTTTGCATGCATTCATCTGGGCTTTGCATTCCAGCTCAAGAGAGGAAGACAATGCGGAGGGGCAATCAGAGGCTCTGAGAAATAGCAGAGCAGGTGTGCTTTTTTATTGACATAAGAAGAGCTCGGCTAGATCAGGTCAAAAGCCCATCTAGTCCGCCATCCTGTTCTCCCAGTGACCAACCAGTTGCCCATGAGAAACCCACAAGCAGGACTTGGGCACAAGAGCCCTCTCCCCACCTGTGGTTTCCAGCAACTGGCATTCATAGAATCTTAGAGCTGGAAGGGACCAGGAGGGTCATCTAGTACAATGCAGGAATCTCAGCTAAAGCATCCATGGCAGATGGCCATCCAACCTCTACTTAGAAACCTCCAAGGAAGGAGAGAAGTATCCAGCCTGTGGCAGTAGGCTAGTAGCCATCAATAGCCCTCTCCATGAATTTGTCTGACCGTCTTTGGAAGCCATCCAAGTTGGTGGTCACCCTTGTCTGGCTACCAGCTGATATTCAGAGGCTTACAGTCTCTGATACAAGAGGTAGCACCCACCCAACACGGCTAGCCTCATCCTCCATGAATTTCCCTAACTCTCTTTAATTATTATTATTATTATTATTATTATTATTATTATTATTTACCCCGCCCATTCAGCTGGGTCTGCCCAGCCACTCTGGGCGGCTTCCAGCAAAGATTAAAATACAATAAAATGTCACAAATTAAAAACTTCCCTGAACAGGGCTGCCTTCAGATGTTTTCTAAATGTCAGGTAGTTGTTTATCTCTTTGACCTCTGATGGGAGGGCATTCCACAGGGCGGGCGCCACTACCGAGAAGGCCCTCTGCCTGGTTCCCTGTAGCTTTGCTTCTCGCAGTGAGGGAACTGCCAGAAGGCCTTCGGCGCTGGACCTCAGTGTCCAGGCAGAATGATGGGGGTGGAGACGCTCCTTCAGGTATACTGGGCCTATTAATAATAATAATAATAATAATAATAATAATAATAATTTATTATTTATACCCCACCCATCTGGCTGGGTTTCCCCAGCCACACTGGGAGGCTCCCATAATAATAATAATAATAATAATAATAATAATAATAATAATTAATAATAAAGCGATAAAACATCAGACATTAAAAACTTCCCTAAACAGGGCTGACTTCAGATGTCTTCTAAAAGTCAGATAGTTGTTTATTTTCTTGACATCTGATGGAAAGGAGTTCCACAGGGCGGGCGCAACAACCAAGAAGGCCCTCTCCCTTGTTCTCTGTAACCTCACTTCTCACAGTGAGGGAACCACCAGAAGACCCCCGGAGCTGGACCTCAGTGTCCAGGCTGAACGATGGGGGTGGAGACGCTCCTTCAGGTATAGTGGGCCGAGGCTGTTTAGGGCTTTAAAGGTCAGCACCAACACTTTGAATTGTGCTCAGAAACGTACTGGGAGCCAATGTTGATCTCTCAGGACCAGTGTTATATGGTCTTGGCGGCCGCTCCCAGTCACCAGTCTAGCTGCCACATTAGTTGTAGTTTCCAGGTCACCTTCAAAGGTAGCCCCACGTAGAGCGCATTGCAGTAGTCCATTGCTACATTTTAAAGCCATTGCTACATCTTGGGGCAGCAAATTCCACAGACTACCTCTGCCTCGTGTGAAGAAGTACTTTCTTTTGTCTTTTAAGCGTTCACGCGCATGAGCTTAGGCCGCCCCCTCACAATGGCAGCAGAAGGAGCATGACAACATCAGATAGGAAATAGGGAACTGAATCAGCCGAAGCTTCTCCAACTGGGCCCCGTGTTCTTCAGACCAATGTTGACACTGGTGTTCCCCACAGGAAATTAAAACCTCTAGCGCTGCCGTGGGGAATTCTGGGAAAGAGGAGAGCCAGAAGCATCTTTTCTATGCTGATCGCAACAAAAGTGATCACCAACCAAATCCTCCACCTTGCCGTAGCCACGTACGCACAGACTAAATGTCACATCGCTGTATCTGTATCGTCACCCAGAGACCATTGTTTTCATTATCCACGAGTTTCAGTGCTGCGCAAAGCACTCTTAATGTACCAGACCCGAGGGCACTTAGATAATCTCCCAGGTTGCGATGCTGTGCATAGATACCAAGGAAAGGCGGGCGGGGAGGGAGAAAGCTTGCTGGCAGAATCAGCTTGTATTTCTGGGTCCAGAAATCTATTTTTAACAGAACAGGCTACGAACGCTGCATTTCATCAGGGCGCATTGACAGAGAAAACTGCCGAGCATCTCCCAGTGGTACAGCTGTTGAAGGCCCAGGTCCCCTAAAGCGCAGCCGCACTAGCACACCCCTTTCCAAGGGTTGCCACCTTATATTCACGGCCCTGCTCCTTTGCCACTAGCAGACTGAGATGCAGGAATTGAGCAGATGAGTTGTTTTCCATTGTTTCCTTCGCGGGTCTTGATAAGCTTCACCTTAATTTCTGTTTGTCAGGCTTCTGTCATAGGCACAGGGCAAGGTCAGAGAGGAAAGGTGGCAATGCCAGCGGCTTTGTGTGTTTTAACAGCTGCATGATTTGGACTTGTTCACCCCTGGGGTGTGTGTGTGAAATGATCAAACAGCTTATAAAATCTATTAATAATAATATTGATGGACATGTGTTCAACAGGAGCAGTTTCCTGCATCCATGCATCTTCATGCAATACAATGCAAGCAGATATGAGGTTTTTCCCCCTTGCCACAAATCCCTGTAGTTAACATTTTACACTGGGGGAAGTGATATGAGGATACTATGTAGAGTTAGGTTACTCCAGTTTCATGCAGGCAATAAAACCCAATGGAGAGCCTCAGCCTGGAGTACATTCATGTGGCCGTGTTCTACCAGCATGATATTTCAGGGGCTGGGATTTGATTATCCAGGCTGATGAGTATCGCAGGCGTGCCCAGACCAACAAGTCAGTTTCGCAGCCTGCATCCAGCTTGATCAATAATTAATTCTTTCCTATTCATTAGAGATCTATTTTTATTTGCAAGCTTGTAAATGCCGCTTGCTTGCTTGCTTGCTTCCTCTGGTGTTCCTGCGCCCCCTTTCAAAAAAAGAGGAGCCAACGGATTGAATTAATTTAAGCGAAACCGTACAGTCATGCAAAATTGCCATTGGTTCAAAATATGTCGGTTAAGCTAGTGGATAATGCAATTTCCAAAGTAGGTTAAGGGCCCTAAGAGAATGACCTATTTTTGTAACTGAGACTTCTGAGGCACGGCAGGAAAAGGAAGCATTGGTCCAGTTCAAAGCGGTCAGTGTGCAAAGTGCAGTGCCACCCGCTAGAAAGCTGAGCGGAGCATTTGTGTGTGGTTTCACAGAGTGTTGTGTTCATCTGAATCGAAACAATCCACATTCATTGCGGTGTTAACCATAATTCTGTCACCGAGTTGGGGGGAGGTGGAAGCTTGATTCTTCAATCTGAATTATGATGTGGGCGATTATTATGCTAGTGTCCCAGCACTGTGAGGCCAGGAAAGTCCAGAGTGAGGAATTAACTCTTTCTTGCCAAAAGCACACTTGCAAGTTAGGAAAAGGCATGTCTGTTAGTCCTGCATCTCTCAGGTGTGTACCCAATGAGGCAGTTGCGGCAACAGAGAGGCCCGGCCTCCCTGCCTTAGCTTATGTATCTCCCCCACCCGACGTCTGTGTGCAACTTGCTTCAGTCCTCTTCTGGTCCTGGGATCCCTGGACTCTACACCAGCCTGACCTTTCTCTCCCTCCTCCAGCACCAGCTCTTGACTCTCCAATCCTGCAGCTTCTCCTGCCTCTGACTCTCATCTCCTGGCTGCTACAGGCTATCACGGATCCTTTCTTCCCAGTCAGTCTCCAGCCCACCTTCTCCCAGTGCCCATGCACCCAACCACCACTCCTCAGTGTCCAGCCAGACCCTGACAGCTAGAGATGAATGAGGAGTAGGGTAGTCATGTGCCTCTTGCTTTACAGAGGACTGTCCTCTATTTGAAGGAGTCCTCTGTCCAGTCCAAGCCTTCTTTATATTAAAGATAAAGAACTCCAAGAAGGGAGAGCAGGGGCCTTGAAGTTGCCCATATCCATACCTGGAAAGCAGACTTGAGCAGGTACACACAGTCACCTGGTCTTCCCCATAGTGGTGAGATGTATAGTAATGATTTATCAGTTTGTGTCGATACACTTTAATCAGCATCACCTTCTGCAAATCTGTATACAGTCGTACCTCTGAGGTCGAACGGAATCCGTTCCGGAAGTCCATTCGACTTCTGAAAAGTTCGGAAACCAAGGCGCGGCTTCCGATTGACTACAGGAAGCTCCTGCAGCCAATCGGAAACCGCGATGGACGTCCAGGTTCCAAAGAACGTTCGCAAACCGGGAACACTCACATCTGGGTTTGCAGCGTTTGGGATTCAAAACGTTCGACTCGCAAGGCATTCAGGATCCAAGGTACGATTGTACACTTTTGTTGCTCTTTGGGACGTGATGCATAAGTGGCCAACTTACTGGCTCAGGATTAGGGTAGGAGTCTTTCCTTGGAGACGTCAGGGATTGAACCTGGGACCTTTTGCATGCATAGCAACTACCACTGAAACTCCAGTCCTTCCTTAACCACTTATGGACCACTCTTCCTTTACTGTCTTCTGTACCTAACCAAGACGGGAGAAGCTTGTCTCTTTTTACCATACCTTGGCACGATTTTGGAGCAGGATCTGAGTCAGGCCACAGCTTTTTCCAGCTTAGGTACCTTGCACCTAATGCTCTTTTGTGTCAGAAACTGCACAATTCAATGGCAATATGGGCAGCATCCAGTGACCATGTGCTTGGCATTTGCAAAAAGTGTGTATGCGTGTGTTGAAAGTAGATCACATATTTTTTTTCCTGGAACCCCCCTAGTGCTAACCATTAATTTCCAGCTTAGTGATGTGTGCAGATGGAACGTTTATCTCAAGCTCCATATGTTTTACTGGCACATTAGACTTTCCACTCTCCTATGTGTGTGTTGAGATTTTGCCTTGTTTGCCCTCCCAACGTGGCAGACGGCACGAGGATGGAGTGGTCATTCCACTTAGGGGTACCTTAGGGTCTATCACTGTGTGACATCATTTTACAATTTCATGTCCATTGTGTTTGTAGGTCCTTGAAGTCCATGAGAATTTGGACAGGCAAATACAAGAAAACTATGAAGAAGACCTGAGTGAAAAGGAGAAAGCAATTGTTCGTGAAATGTGCAATGTAATGAACCCATTTTCACAGTCTTTCCCATTTCAGTTTTTCACTTCCAACTGTGGTGTTAAATGCTGTCCAATATCTTGTTCTGTGTGTGCAGGCTTAGGTACTTGTTGTCTTTGCAACCTGCAGAGAAATTGGGTTACGAATACTGTCGGTCAGAACGTTCACACACTCAGAATGCTTGTGGGTGTAAGGTTGCAGAGGGTATCTGGCAGGTTACTGCAGTTTTACAGAAATGGGACCATTGTGGCTCCTTCCATCCTCCCAGTCATTGTCATTATAGTTCAACATGGCGATGAGAATCACCTATTGAAGATCTTTTTCCCTATCTGATCCCAAAACCACAATTCTGTGAATGGGAATTGTTATTAACTCAGTTAAATCTACAATCCTATATACGGTTACATGAGAGTTGTAATCCAAAAACATCTGAAGGACACCAGGTTGGGGCTCACTTAGACCTTCACATATATATGGATATATGGACTGGTGTATTTGTGTGTTGAGTTATGGCTGGAGTTTGGCTTCCTTCACTGAAAAATGTGGGTGGGGAAAATTCCATTCATGAATCAGGATTCCCATAGCCAGAATGGATCAGGGCCTGTGTGTCTTATTGGACTATACAGTGGTACCTCGACTTCCGAAGGTTTCGACTTACGAAGTCGGCAAACCCGGAAGTATTTTTGCCGTGCGCGTGTTCTGCGCCTGTGCAGAAGCAGCGTGCGCGGTCTGCGCATGCACAAAGCGCAAAATTGCGCTTCGCGCATGCGCAAAATGGACGCTTCAACATCCAAAGGTTTCGACTTACAAAGAGCGCCGTGGAACGGATCGCCTTTGTAAATCGAGGTGCCACTGTAATCCAATACAGTGGATTATAGTCCAATATAATCCAGAGAGTGTCTTGGTACTCTAAAGCAGCCTTTCTCAACCTTGGGTTCCCTGATGTTGTTGGGAGTCTCAAAGAAAGACGTGCTCTCCCAAGCCCACATTCCCAGCATGCTGGCACTCCTGTCTCCAGTGCCTGGAGGCAGACAGGTTGTGCTTCCATAGCAGTGACCAGAGGAGGAATGGGCACTGGGAGGAGCACAGAGAGAATAAACACTATGGTGCATCTGCAGCAGCACAACTGGACGTCTTCATCTGCCCCAGCTGCAATGAAACATATCTCTCCTGTATCACTCCCATTATTTCTGACTGCTGCCCCTGCTGGTTGTGGATGATGGGTGTTGTAGTCCAATGGACCCAAGGTTTGGAAAGGCTACTCTTGAAGGTTGTGCATAACAAATTGCTTTTGAAAGTCAAAAACTGTGGTCATCTTTTACTTCCCTTTCTTTCTTCTTTTGCAAGTGAAAAGCCTCCCTGGATCTTCGATTTCAGACTGACCCAGTGCATATTTAGATAAATAGATAGATAGATAGATAGATAGATAGATAGATAGATAGATAGATAGATAGATATTCTTGGGAACTTCAACTGGGGCTTACCTTTAGTTAACTGTGTATAGGACTGCAGCCCAGTCCTGTGCCAGTGATCTCTCGATAAGAGTGGGTAGGATTTAACATTCGCCTTGAAATTCTCTGGTTCTCATCCACTTGTTTTGACTATTTCAGGTCTGTTCCCCTAAAAACAAAACATAAACAAAACTTTGGGGAATTACACCGCTCGTGGGGCCACCTGGTTGAAAGCTCATGCTCCCCAGTGGGATCTGGTCCAATTTAGAAGCTTTCAGTAGATGGAAACCGCTAATCTTTGTATGATGTAAACACCCTGGGCTTGTGGGTTGCCACATGGCACGAAGCCATGAGCATCCATGACAAAAGAAGCCCTGTTTCTTTAAGCGCACGGGAAAGGCATCGTGGTTTTTCCCACACACAAAGAGTGAAAAAACATTCAAGGATATGTCCCTGGAAAACAGCTGTGAACCTTAGACCTGGGTGGTTTCCCACAAACCCTGCGGTCCACCTTGCCATTGCAAGTGCCATCAACTAATCCCCCCTCTGGGATGTGAAGCACTGCGGAATGTGCTCTGTTGTTCGACAATGAAATCTGTAATCTGTCTTTAGAAAAAGGTCGCTTTTGGTGCAGGGATGTGAGGGCTGCACCTCAAAAGGCTATCCCTTTTAGCTTCTCTTTTTAAAAACAAAATAATGATGTTTGCACAGCCTGAGATATTACGACAAACGAGGAAATATTCTCAGGAATGCTGCCGACACTTCCTGGTCTTTTGAAATGGACTCCCCAAACAGACCTTGCCAGGGGCTGGCCTAAGAGCCTGGTTTGGCTGGCGAGCTTTCTGGAGACCAGGGATTTTTTAAGGGCTCAGTAATCTGAGCCCTGAACTGGTACAGCCCTTCATAATGTAACCCTCTCTTTCACTCGGTTGCTTCGGAGACTTGTAAGGAAGGTGTCTTAAGGAAATTGTCCAAGAGATGTAATTTTGCTGGGGCAGAGCTATGGCTCTTGCCTGGGACCAGGGGTGGCTAATAATAATAATAATAATAATAATAATAATAATAATAATATGTTATTTATATACCACCCATCTGACTGGGTTGCCCCAGCCGCTCCGGGTGGCTTCCAACAAATTTTGAAACCACAGTAAAACATCAAACATTAAGAACTTTGCTATACAGGGCTGACTTCAGTATCCTTCTCAACAACAACAAAAATGGTGCTAGCCCTTCTGCATTTTTGCTGTCTCCAACCAGATGTTTTGGACTGCAGCTTCTATCAGCCCCAGGTGGCACGTCTGGAGCGGATGGGAGCTCTAGTCCAAAACAGCTGGAGGGCGCTCAGTTGACGATGGCTGCTCTAAGCGTTTTTTGATTTCTAATGCACGGCAACTTTTTGTCTGAAGGGCACACAACTTGCTCCACTTTGGAAGCAATGCTTGAAGAAGGGAACATGACTCTTGCAAGCTTGCCAGCAACTGACCTAGCTCTGAACTCAACGTCTGAGCCTAATTTGCTGGTTTGATACCATTACCTAAGCCATCTCCCTCTCTAGTTCTAATTTCGGGAGACTTTAACAAGACCAGCATTTTAAACCTGTCAGCCAACGTTATCTCGGGATCTGGGTGCCACCTAGTGTATCAGAGAGGAATCTCGCAAACCCAACCGGGGCCAGGAATTCCTAGGAACTGCAAGCGCTTAGAGGCCGTAGGGTCATTTGCGGCCTTTACCTTTATCCTATCTTACAACAATGAAATCTTAAAACTGTTGTAGGCCGCCCTGAGTAGCACATATAGGCACTAGAAGGGTGGGATAGAAAACTCTGTACAAATGCAGATAAAACAAATGGTAAAAAGCTCCCTCTCTTTCCTTCTGTTCTTAGGTCGTCTGGCGGAAACTGGGAGATGCAGCGAGCTCCAAACCATCGATCAGGCAACACCTTTCCGGAAACCAGTTCAAAGGCCCGTTATAAGCACCTCATGCAGCAAGGCTGGGAGAGGAAAGAGGAAGAGCAACAGGGACTTCTCTGCATCTAGCTGCCAGGGTTATCTTTTCCTACTCGCTCCCATCTTTCTGTAACTGTTTATAGTGTAAATAAGGCAGCTTGGAAGGCTTTGCCTGCAGGCTGTGCTGATCCAGAACCATGTTAAATGGGTTAATAACTATCCTCTAATGGCCGATTTGTGTCATTTGTATTGTAGTGACAACCTGCTTTGTTGTACGGTCATATGTAGAGATACCTGGACCCAAAAGCAAGGGACCCTCCTCACCTGGACAGTTTCCAGTCCGTTGCCATTTTGCAATTGCAAATTTTGGTTGCACCACGGGGAGTTGATTGGGAGGTCTTGCACAACACAACTGCTTCACTCCCCCCCCCCCATGGCCAAAAAAAGAGAGAAAAGATTGGGCTATTTGCCATAAGGAAAGTGATGGAGAAATGCATTGGAAAGTGCACTTTTTTTGGTGCAACATCACCCTGCAAACAAATCAGGACAAATGCGCAATAAAACAGGTCGTCCAAAAGCACCCGCCCTTTCTTGCTTTGCCCTGTTCACGGAGCTAAAACCCCGGCTGCATTGTTTTAGAAATTAACAAGGAATCCACAACACCAAAAGTAGCTCTGTGATTTCTTTGTAGCATTATTACTTTGGCAATTACCTGTTGAGAGTGATAAGCTTTCCTAGGGATCTTTGGTTGGCATTAAAATGCGCGTTTTGAGAAGCAACCCCTGGCCTGCGCAGCTGAAAACATTGTGACTTCGCCTTCATGTTGCTAGGTCACATTCTCCACTCCAGGCTGAAATCCCCAAATCCCGCAAGATATGGTGGCTGCTTTAGATCAGGAATGGGCAGAAGGTAGATCTGCAGGGGTCTGCTGGCTGATCTCTGGCCGATTTGCAAGAGCTTTTGTCCGGCAGTAGCAAACAGACTGCCTGACATGAAGAAAGCTTTCGAATGGGTTTTTCTGTGAGCTCCGCTCAGTTCTTGTGCTGAGAACAGATTCCTAGGCTCAGAACATGCTCGGAGGCACCACGTTCTTATATTCTCACTGTTGTCTGTTTAGCATCAGATAGATATTGTGGTTCTTGCAGAAAGCAAAGGAGCCCCAATAAGCCTGTTGTCTGCCCATCTCTCTTGCATAGCAGCTTCCGGGCGAGGCAATCGTGTGGAGACCCTGCTTGCATAATCTTACATTTTTTCATGCTGCTGCAGCGGAAATGCTGCAGCTTCCAAGCAATAATTGCAGGCACTTAATGCAACGTTGACACATGACGAACAGTAGGTTGGAGTGATCAAATGCTCAGGAGGACCAGGCTCAGGTCTGGTGTCAAGGGTCAGAATCATTAGGCACTTGCTGAGGCCCACACCCTAGCCAAGGGCCCACTGCCAATTCTTGGGGGGTCTTTTGGCCTTCTTGCTGCCTGTTCCCCAGCGGTTTCTGAGTGAGTGAGGAGAAAAGGACCCTAACATTTACACCATGGGTAGGCAAACTAGGGTGCGGGCACTGAATCCGGCCCAAACGCCTTCTAAATACGGCCCGCGGACGGTCTGGGAACCAGCGTGTTTTTACATGAGTAGAATGTGTGCTTTTATTTAAAATGCACCTCTGGGTTATTTGTGGGGCTTAGGAATTGGTTCCTTTTTCCCCACTTCAAATATAGTCCGGCCCCCCACAAGGTCTGAGGGACAGTGGACCGGCCCCCTGCTGGAAAAGTTTGCTGACCCCTGATTTACACGCCTTGCGCTCTCTATGTGCAGTGGTGCTGGTTTGCATCCAAAGGGAGAGGAAGGCAAATGGGCAAGAGGGGAGGGGAGAAAGAGGAGGTGAGCATGCTTAGAGACGGAGCCCCACTAACAGCATCTTGCCCATGGGCACTGGCATTGAGCCGGCTCCTAATAGTTGCGTGGAAGAGACTCGTTCAGTAAGTGGCGCCCCCTGCCTGAAACCCCCCGCAAACCACTGCTAGGCCTTGGAGAAAGTATTGAACTAGATTCCTCAGTATAAGGGCAGCATCCCATTCTCGCCTGCCTAAACTCCCTCTTACATGCAACTCTGCATCCAACAGCTAAAGGTACAATTGCCTTGCCTACCTTTCCATCACCCTCCAGTGGACGTGCTTCTGTCTCTGTTGTTGATTTTGCTTATCCGGACGTTAGCTCTATGGCAGAAAGACAGAAAGAAAAAGATGATGTGTGAAGCAGTTCTTCAGTGTCCCCTATCGCCTACGCTTTACAGAACTGAAAAGAAAATGCTACCCCTTCTCTCCTTTTTAAAAAAAATGCTTATTTCAGCCTTGGTATGACATTGCAAAGAGTGGCTTTCTTTCTTTCTTTCTTTCTTTCTTTCTTTCTTTCTTTCTTTCTTTCTTTCTTTCTTTCTTTCTTTCTTTCTTTCTTTCTTCTCACTGAAATAATGTGCAGAATGGTCTTATCTAAAAACGTAAGCGGAGGAGCAGCCATTTGTGTCGCACAAAGGAAACGCTGTCCTTCAGAAGTGCTGCCGCCGTGGTTCAGCCACTCGGCCACATCAAGTGTCTCTTTGAACTGCTGTATATAGCGTGGAGGGGCCGCCGGTATTCTATTATGACAATGCAGCTCTTTTGTAACCTGCCAAAGACTTTGATCGCTTTCTCCCTGTTTCATCGCATTTCTTTTGTACATCTCCTTAACTTGTATAGCGCAGGCGGAGCCAGCAGAGTGAGCTTCACGCATTGCTAGAATACAACCCCCATCACCCTGAACACTGGCTAAGGCTGTTGGGAGTTGTAGTCCCAATGGCACCATGTTGGCTCTCCCCGAGAAAGCATAACAACTCACTAGCCGGCTATGAAATCCCACTTGTGTAAAATAACTGACACAAAGGGAGAGTTGGGGTCTAATGCTCACTCTTCAGATATTTGCATTTTCACTTTACCCTGAAGTTGCCAAACCTTCAGCCGTTGCAGTCTGGTCTCAGAAAGAATTTTGGCTATTGTGCTGCTAGATCTTTCCGTTTTTTAGGCCTGTTTCTATTGGATCACACTATTCAGGGTTTGTTCTTATCGAGGACCTGCATAGATCTGCAACCAATAGATAAACCGAAAAGATTTTAGTCAAAGTCTTCCCAGTATACCTCTCCATTTGCATTTCCATTTGAATATGTTCCAGCCTTTCTTGACTTTGCACATCCTTCCCATACCCAGGTACTGAGCCTATATGGATGTTGTTTATGACCTGGGGCGTCCAGACTGTTGCTGGGATTTAGCTGCAAACCAGCAAATTCAGGTCGTGCAAGATGGTGAGGTCTTGTGCGTCAAACAAACTCACTTCCTCAAAAGATGCTGCTGTTTGCAGTAAGGAATGTGATGGGGACATGTTCTGGACAGTGTGGGAAAACACTCGTTATGAAGCATCATCATCTAACCTCCCTGGAAACAAATCAGAATAAATGCCAGCGTTGACAAGTCAGGGTGATTGAATACTCAATAAACAGGTCACCTGAAAGCACCCCTGGGAATTATCCCAAGGAGAGATCAGGTGGGGCCTTGGGCTCACAACACAGCCTCCCTCTTTCCTTGCTCTTCTCACCACAGGCAGATATAACAGTGATAATCTCCCTGTTGTTCTCCACCCCCTTTCCCCCCCTTCCTGAAGTAAGAGGAATGAGGATTGGAACCCAAGGCTTTTTTTCCAGACACTCTCTCCAAAAAAGCCCTTAACCTACTCAGGTGAACATTCGCTTAATGAAAACTGTAATACCAGAAATATTTATGCCCACGTGCCCTCTCCATAGCTGTAAAATCCACCTCATCCATTTAAATAGGCCCCAAATGACGCAAACCATTTTCAGGTCAGTTGTAGTTCAGCCTTTCAGAAGCCTTGGAAGTCAGAAGCCGTCCATAGAGATTCCAAGAGAGAGTATGGAGTTGCAGTTGGAATGACAAGTCCAGGCAGTTGGGACAGAATCATAGAGTTGGAAAGGACCCTAAGGGTCAACATCCTGCAATGCAGGAATCTCAGCTAAAGCATCCATGACAGATGGCCACCCAACCTCTGATTAAAAACCTCCAAGGAAGGTGAGTCCACAACCTCCCAAGAGAGAGCATTCCACTGTCGGAACAGCACTTGCTGTCAGAAAGTTCTTCCTGATGTTTAGTCGGAATCTCCTTTCTTGTAATTTGAAGCCATTGGTTCGAGTCCTACCCTCAAAGCTTGTTCCTCTTCCATATGACAGCCCTTAAGATATTTGAAGATGGCTATCATATCTCCTCTTTTCCAGGGTAGACATACCCAGCTCCTTCAAGCGCTCCGCATAAGGCTTAGTTTCCATACCCTTGATCATCTTGGTTGCCCACCTCTTGCACATGTTCCCCCGTGTAGCATCCATGTGACAGCCCTTAAGATATTTGAAGATGGCTATCATATCTCCTCTCAGTCCCCACTTCTCCAGGCTAAGCATACCCAGCTCCTTCAAGCGCTCCTTATAAGGCTGTTTCCATACCCTTGATCATCTTGGTTGCTTCTCCTCTGCACGTTCCAGCTTGTCAACATCCTTCATAAACTGTGGTGCCCAGAACTGGACACAGGATTCCAGGTGTGGTCTGACCAAGGCAATATAGAGTGGTACTATTACTTCCCTTGATATGGACACTATACTTCTGTTGTTGCAGCCTAAAATAACATTAGCTTTTTCCCCTCCCGCAGCACACTGTTGACTCATGTTCAGCTTGTGGTCCACCAAGACCCCTAGATCCTTTTCACATGTACTGCTAGTAAGCCAGGTGTCGCCCATCCTGTTTGTGCATCTGGGTCTTCCTGCCTAAGTGCAGAACCTTACAGTTGTCCCTATTGAAATTACATTTTGCAGCTTGGGCCCAGTTCTCCAATCTGTTAATGTCATTTCAAATTCTGATTCTGTCTTCTGTGGCATGAGCTATCCCTCCCAGTTTGGTGTCCTCTGCAAATTTGATGAGTAGTGTTTTGGTGTATAGTTCAGGCCCTTATGGATCCCACTCCAGATGTTTGGGTGGGCTGGATTTTTCTCTCAGCTTGTTGAATGACGGGGGAGATGGCAAGCCAAAGGAAAACACTTACTCGCACTGCATTTTATTTCATTGGGTAAAATTCAAACTTTAAAAACACAACAGGGATGAAGTGTTGGCCATGAAACCAATAAATGCCAATAAAAACCCCCAAGCAATCTGAAAATGAGAAGACATCCAGGACTTAATAAACTCGCTATAGTGAATATTGCACAAACCATACTATTATAATTAGTGCTATTCAAGCAAATAATTCCCCCTGCTCCTGAGTACTTCTAATTATATGGGTTTTTTCCCCTTTGCAACAAAAAGATGAAAGCATAAGATGCACTCAAATGCAAGATATGCATTGTAGAGTTTACAGATGTAATGCTATATGTAATTTTTTGTTGTTGTTAATTGCTGCTTTGTATTTAGCTCAACCTGAGCTAAAGCCAGTGTCTTCCTTGGGGATCGGGAAGCGGGTTGGAAATATCACTCAAAGACTTTGCAGTATGACTTGGGTGCTAAAGTTTCAGTTGTCAAAATCAGCAAAATTAAACATTGCACACTGTGCTCGAAAGTGTGTGTTTTGGGGTGTAAATCTTGCTCTTCAGCTGAATGGACAGCCCACACCCCTGCTACAAATGATTTAAAAAATGATAGTTCAAAGCTACAACCTGCTTCAGAAAGCTGGGACCAAATTTTTACACCCCAGAAATTCGTGAGCATTCGGTTTTGAGTTGCAACTGCTGTAAATCGTCCGAACAAAATCCATGGTTTTCCATCCTCTACCCTCCTTTCTTTTGAAAAAAATGGGCAACATTTTAACATTTGCAAGTCGGAGGAAAATTGTGAAATGGCAAACTCCAAGTGGGCTCCCTGTACCTTTGTGAGGAAGAGCACAACCTTGTTTCAGAACGGCACTTTTTTTAAAAAATCAAATTATAGCGATAAATCAGTGTTTTAAAGTGACCTTTTACCTTTTTAGAAACAAGGAGAAGTACTACTGATCTTTTTCAAAGTGCATGACTGTAAAGTGATAAAATTGTATATTTTTCATAAAGTGGGGAAAAATTGTGCTGCTTTTGGAAATCAGTATGAAATTATGATTTCTGCTCAACCTGTGATCTTACAGCCCCGCTCTATTTTCTGTATATGACTGACTAAAAGAACTGGAATAAATTAGTACCTCTGCTCATGTATATATATAAGCAATGTCTTTAGATCTTAGCACACACGTTTATACCTTTGAATCACTTTGCTTTTGTGAAGTCGGGATGGGGCGGGTGGGGAGGAGAGAAAATGTAAGCAGATTTTTTGATAAGTGTGTAAAACTTCATTTGAAATATTTTAGTAAAAATTAAGTAAGAGATTGTGATAGTGCATACATTCAGTTGAAGAAAATAAAATACCTTATTTGTAAGTGAGCTGTGATTTATTTTTTCTTGGATTTTTGACAAACTAAGGGCTTTAAATTGATTGGATGGAAACAGGGGCGTAGGAAGGGGGGACAACAGCAGCGCTCCGCCCTGGGCACCCCGCCCCCAGAACGTGCGCCCTGCCCCTACAGGCGGTGGTCCCCGCCCCCAGGACACACACACACACCCTACGGGCAGTGCGCGACGCCCCCAGAACGTGTGCCACGTCCCTACGGGAGGCACCCCACGCCCTCAGAACGCGAGCCAGCCCCACCCCCGCCTGCTCTCCACCCCCCGGTGCCGGAGCATGAAGCTCTGCCACTGGGTGGAAATTAGGGTAGGACAATGGTTTGTTCACCCTGTGATCTTGCAGTCCTGCAATATTTCAACTTAGTTTGCAGTTATAGGAATATTTTGCAGAGAAACTTTCACCTGAATATTTTAAGTCAGATCAGTATTTAACCATAATTTACTCCTTTTGTCTTTTTAACTAATTCCATTGGCCCCAGTGAGTACAGTCAATATGCAAGGATGATTATAATTATAGTCCAAAATAGCAGATTGGGGAGTCAGCTTCAAATATATACAGAAGAGATGTTGTTAATTAAGAAGGCGACCACAACACACATTTCATCCACTTCTGAAAGCACAGACAACTGATTTCACTTTCACTGAGCTACAGGGCACAAGCAAACAAAATTATTTACAAAACCAAAAGTTGAAATTGCAGTGTAACCTTCCAGAACCAGCAGGTGCTTTCTTCTACCTGGGAAAAAAATATCTCGTTAAAAGGCATAACCAGAAAGCATTCACTAATCAAAGGAAAAGTGATGCTTTCTGAAAACAAGTTCTCTTTTACAGTGTCCATAGAAGTTTAGCTAAGACTAAGTCCCCTATTATACGAACTCCAGCAAACCAGCTCCCGTTGACTTTTCTTCTCCAGCTGTAAAGATTGCCGTGTTGATCATTTCCCAGGAAACGGAGTACTGTAATGGTCTTTGATAGCATGGTGTGGCTTTTATGAAAGTGCTACACCGTGTTCCTTGTTACAGCTGATGACCTTTTAGACAAAATTTATTGGAGAGTGCCAAGCCTGCAGCAAGCTTGAAATGGATCTGCTTGAGCTCTGGCGACATCTGATGTCCTGCTGTTGATATAAACAGTGCAGAACCGTGTCACTGACCTGCTGGTTATTCCTAAGCAATTACAGTATTTCAAAAGGAGCAGAAATCGAAAATATGTATCTATATCTGGGAACAAACATGTCATCGAAAACCATTCATAGGCACTGTGGAAAGATGAGTGTATACGAGTTATGTGCAGATGTTCCCTACCCAGCACAGTCCTTGCCATGTCATGTGCTGCTGCTATTGGCATCGGTCTCGAAAGACAATGGAGTGTACCTCCAGGGGTGAAGTCAAATAATGCTCTACCACTGAACGACATTGCTTTCCCCCTGAAGCTTCAGCAAGTCAATGGAAAGATGTGATCATGGAAAAACAGAAGGATGTGATTTCATGAACTGCCAAGGGTGATCAAAATACATGTTCAGAAAGAAACTTGGTTCATGCCTGTTATAGGTGAACATGCCTAAGTGTCATTCTTTATCCCCTCCCCACCCATAATGCTCTACAGCAACCAGTTTCTTTTTGTGAGGCCAGGAATACGTCTGGAAATTGAAGAAACTATTGTGGGTTACACAAAATAGCCATTTCATAGAAAGAACTAGTGATGCTCACACCCTGCCATCCAAAATAAGCAAAACATCTATCACCATCAAAACAAGACAAAGAAGCAGCCAACACCCCCACAAAGAGGCAGCATCCTTAACCATCCATGAACACACACTCACATTCATTATTTTAAAAAATGGGGAAAGCAGGAGTCTTGTTGGACCCAACGTCAGGGACCCCCAGCTCTGCAGCAACACCACAAACAAGCAAAGGACCAGGTTACTCTAATGAAGGACCTTCTAGTTGATAGAACTAGTTCTCCTTCTCCTGGTTAGCTGATTGGTATTTAGGCAAAACCATTGGTCGCCATCATCTGGCGGTCCAGTAGCTGACCGTAACTTAGAGCAGCAAGCAACAATCTATCAACTGCTAAGGCATTCCTTTCTGTATCTTTCTAGGAATGCCTTGCAGAGAGACACAGAAAATGTGGTAAGGTGAAAATATTAGAAGAACAGTTAAGTAATTCAGATAGGTGATGTGACTGCAAGTAGCACAATTTGAGTTGGGAGGAGAGGCGCTGCAACCTTCTAATGCTGTAGCTAACCAGCTGTCAACTACTGCAGCGTTTCTCAACCGCTGTTCCGCGGCACACTAGTGTGCCGCGAGACGCTGGCTGGTGTGCCGCGACGTGCGGCGACGAGAAGGGCGATTTGCGTTGTCACGTGCCTGGCGGCCGCCAATACACTGCACTGACCCGCCGGAAAGGAAGCCGGCCGGGTCACGACGCAGGGCAAGCGCAGCTCTCAACAGCCACCACCACGGGAGGGTGGTTTTAGACAAACTTAAAGAAGCTGGCTGGATGAGCTCAACCTGAAACTTGCTGAGCAAAGGATTGTGCTGGCAGAGAAATCAGCGGCTTGTGAAGCCTTATTACAGGAGATTGCAACCAACACAGCAATTGGCAAGTGTTTCTTACAGTCATAATTATATAGTCAATATAGGGCGGCACAGAGTTAAATTTTTTAACTTTTTTAATGGTGGTGTGCCTCGTGATTTTTTTCATGGAACAAGTGTGCCTTGGCCCAAAAAAGGTTGAGAAACACTGAACTACTGGGATAAATGACTGCTTTTCCACACTAGATTCCAGGACCAGGTTTATTCGGGTACATTTCCACAAAGTCAGCCTTTTTTTTTAATCCAAGTTGTAAATCACAATATGCCATTACATTCAGACTTTCACACTTAGAAAATATAGATATTTATGTACAGGAATTTGCACGTAGGTTTAAACATACATTACAGGTCAAGAACCCAGTACATTCCAAACAAAAAATGACAGAAAGCCAAACACCAATGGAGGCTCATCAGCAATCAGTTGTTGAGTTATATATGCGCATATATATTAAATAAAATTGCCTCTTAAGTGTTGCTGGAACACTACATAAATGAAAACCAGAAAGGGTCTCTTGGATGGAATGCTAACCTTAATCCCGACACTCAGCAAGTAGGCACTGATTTCTAGAAGCAAGTTTTCTTCTTACCAATATAACTTAGCCAATATGGCTTTTAAAACATCTTCACTAGTGCAAAGTAATCCAGTGCTAGAATGAACTCGGAACTTGGATTTCAGTTAGCTTTGCAATATTGAAACTAAAAGCCCGCATTTCTCTCTACAAACTGTGAACTGGTCAAAATTCTAAGTCACTGCCTCCTAGATTCCATACACCAGCCTCTTCATTATACAGACTATTCCCCTAGTTGCCACTCAGCTATCCTGTTCAAACCATTTCCCTCCTTCCCTCAGGTTAAAGCGTATGCTATGTACAACTGCTATCTCATCCAGGTAGCACGTCCAAGTCCAGCAACAGGTGGCATCCCAGGCGGTGGTATGGGAGGTGGCACTGGTGGCTGTCCACCAGGGGGCACAGCAGGTGGGGGGTAGTTTGCTGGTGGCATTCCCAGTCCTGGAGGAGGATGAGGTGGGACAGCATGAGAAGGAGGCAGCCGGGGAGGGGGGAAGTTAGGATTGTAGGTAGGTGGTGGCGGGTATCCCGGGGTAGGAGGAGGAATAGTTGGTGGGGGGAATGACGAGGGTGGCGGAACAGGAGGAGGAGGGTTGGGAGGGTACACATGCGGGTGGTATGGTAAGTGAGTCGGAGGTCCATAGGAGGGTGGCAGAGCTCCATAGGTCGGTGCTTCGGTCTTCATCATTGACTGAAGGCTCTGATAGCCCTCTCCTGACATGTAAGAATTGGTGGTGGACATGCCGGTGATGTAACTGGATGGCGGAGGCGGGGGTGGCGGGCGGTGAGGCAAAGGGGGTGGCTGATGCACAGGAGCGGAATGCGACGGAGGAGCAATCTGCACCTTTGCCATGTCTACAGAGTCTGCTGTAGTCGTCTGATCGCCTGCCATGGAAACAGTGGCGGTCAGAGGAGGCTTATGCTCTGAAAAACAGCAACAAAGAACACAATACTTCAGTCACAACTGCATCTGCGCATGACAGAAAGAACACTGTCAGCTAACTGGGCAATCGATCTGTACTTGTTAGGAGCTGATACGCATGCTCCCAGGCAACCTCAGCTTCCTCAACATTTTCCTCATTTTCATTTCATGAAAATGAAAGTGGAAAAATCTCTGGGCCCTGATTGGGTAACGGTAAATTATTACAAAAAAATAGAGGAAGTAATTACCCCCAAACTTAAGAAGATCATGAATGAAATAATGGGAAAAGCCCAGACTCTTGGCGTGAAGTTTCTGGTTTGAATGCCATCTTTGGTACATTGACCAGGTTAGTGGAAACATGAGCCAACATCCATGATGTAAGAGAGATGACATTCCAGCATATGTAGAGTTTCAGAGTAAAACAGAGGTGGCAACACGCACTTTGCAGATCGCAGCAGAACTTACCAGGTGGTGGATGCGCAGGGGGTGCTGGTGGGTGTGAAGTCTCAATTTTAGCAATTTTAGGAGGAGGAGCCTCTGAAAATAGAGCAAAACAGAGGTGATCTTGTGAGTGTCACACCCCAAAAAGTAGCAACCAAGGTTTCTTCAAAGAAAATAACAATGCAATTAAACACTCGTTGTGACTTCGCTGCGGGTAGTTATGCATAATAGTACACTTTAATAATTCAACCATTGTTTTACCATACAAAACAAGATCATTTTAAAACAAAGAGGGGGGGGGATACCTGCAGTTTTGGTTTCGTCCTTTGGTGATGCTGCCTGTTATTGAGAAAAATGTGCAAATCAAACACTCAAATCACACCAGCAGTATTCAAAGCACTGATTATCAAAAAATCCTAAATCAGCCTCTCTGGACATCAAATGTTGGTGAGTTAAGGGTTAGGATCATATGTAGAATCATATTTTAAGCAAATATTATAATCAAAATCCTTAATATGATGACATATCAGTGGCATACCCTTTCAATATTTTAACAGCCAAATAGTTGAAGCCTTTTAGCTTGTGATCTTCGGACCACAGCTTCATGCTGCACAAATCGGTGCATGCTCGCTTATTTCAAACACCAGATTGACCATGTAGTCACTTGATAAAACTTCAGCTTCCATGTTTTGAAAGGAAATATCTCAGTAGTGGCAACACGGTGATTCCGCCCCGTTCTTGTTGGGATGCACCAGGGTCCTTTGTTGCAGGACAATGAAAACATTTTTACTGCTGCTCTCTTATGGTTAAGGATTTTAATTAGACTAGTGTATTTTTGATGCTGCTTCATTTTTAACTATTTTTGTAATGTTATAGCTAACATGGAATTAACATTGCCTTAATGCTACCTTGCTGGCTGCCGCCACTGATTATTGCGTTTTTACATTTTTAATTCATTATGCTTTATATTCTGTTGTTGGAATCTGCTTTGTTTGGGGGGGGGGATTTATCCTAAAACACAGCTTATAAGTAATTTCAATCAATCAATAAAACAGCAACACCATGTACCTTTCCATATTGTTCCATGCTTTCTCAAAACTTTAGATATTTGTTTATTCTATTCATGTATAGCGCAAAGCACAGTTAAGAGCTTTATATAAGTACTGTATTGCATAAAGATTCTCCAGTAAGACACCCTGTTACCAACGTCTGATTTTAAAAAATGGCCACTGTACTTTCCAATACAATAACATCATTTCTGTTATTCTTACCACTGGTCTTTTCGCCTGCCTGGGAGGACTTGACTGAGGAGATGGTTTTTTAGACGGCTGTGTTTGTGGGGGTGGGGGTGGGGGCGGCTGTCCTGCCTGTTGAGACTCTTTCAGCTGTTGCGCCTGTGGCTGCTCTGAGCTTTGAGACTGCTGGGTTGGAGGCACCGGAGGCGTCGACTGAAGGGAAGGAGGCTGCTGCAGCTGATGTGGGGTGTGATGAGGCATTTGTTGCTTCCCCTGCGAGTACAGATCCAGGATCTGGTGACAGATGTCTTTTAGAACAATGAAATAAAAGACAGGAAGTTACACACTCTAGTGAACGGCTAAAGCGTGAGAATTATATTTGTAAGTTGTGTTCAAAAACATACCAGAAATATTTTACCTAATGCTTTTTCAAGGAACCACAAACTTCATTTATTTTCTTAGCTTTCCTTTATATGACATTCTGAGTGCCTGTCAGCTTCTCAGCTGGCCATGACAATTGCCCCCATATGAGGTTGTTGACAATTCCCTCTTTCCCTTGCAGCTCCCCTGCCTCCCCCTCCATCACCTTTTCTGTGCTGCTCTCTCGTGCTTGCCAGAGCAAATTTTGAGGGGGCACAGAGGGCTTCAGAAAGAATAAATAAATGAAAATCCCCCCCTCCGCTTTATCCAGCAGAGCTTTATGTGAGTAGAGCTCTGCTCACCAGATTGAGATCAAAACCATTAGAAGGCAAACTGTTGAGAGAATGCTACTTTAAAAGTATGGGCCCTTTTAAAACATGGTTTTACTGAAGGACCCAAAGCATTCCATACCTACAAATAAGGTTCAAAAGGTATGATATAAAAATTGATAAATATTTATCAATATTTGGAAGGAGGCAAATGGAACATGAAATAGTACTTTTCCCAGACAGGCTCTGAATGAGGGCTGCAAACACCCCCGTTTATTTAAAGAGAATCACAGAATTGTAGAGTTGACAGGGATCCCAAGGATCATCTAGTCCAGTGTTTTTCAACCTTTTTTGGGCAAAGGCACACTTGTTTCATGAAAAAAATCACGAGGCACACCACCATTAGAAAATGTTGAAAAAAATTAACTCTGTGCCTATATTGACTATATATAAAGTAATTCTCCCACTGCACACCAGGCAGCATCTCGCGGCACACTAGTGTGCCGCGGAACAGTGGTTGAAAAACACTGATCTAGTCCAAACCCCTGAAATGCAGGAATATGCAGTTGTCCCACATGGGGATCGAACCTGCAACCTTGGCATTATCAGCACAATGCTCTAACCAACTGAGCTATCATGCTATATTCTGGTTTATAATAAACAGCAGTTTGTATCCAAGTTGTATAAATCATGCCTGTTGTAAAACTAATGGTTCAGAGAAAAATGGTTTGGACAGCAAATAATTTTGGTACCTTCCAGGACATCCACAGGTACATCTTGCACAAACTGCTCCCACCACCTTCTGTACATTGGCTTTGATGTCCACTCCTGAATCTCAAACTTGCACAAGCGGCCGGCTAGATACATGACAGCAACCGCTATGATCTCAGGCTCCCACTGCAGCGACAATGTAGTGCACAGACTAGAAAAACCAAACCAGAATCCATTATCACCAGACACTGGCATATGGTATTATAAAACATAAACCACTGGGAGCCCTTTGGCAGGTAGGCAGTAAATAAATCTTACTAACTGAAGCTTCTGGACTATTTACAAAAGGCAGCCCCATGTACACAGTAGTTCTAATGGGCCTGGATAACTAAAGTGAAACTATCCCTTGCCTAGGGAGGGCCAAGCTAGTAAATGGCATTTCAGATCACAGAGGCTGCTTGTGTCTCCTGTGACAATGATGGATTAATGAGCACTTCAAGACTATAAACCTGATCCTCCAGAGGAGTGTAACCTTCTCAACAACAGGTTGAATGCCACTTAACTGAGCAGATGAATCATCCACTGTTCACACCCCCATCTTCTCTGGACTGAGCTTTAGTTCACTGGCTCCCATCCAGACCATTACCATTTCCAGGTACTTGATTTAGCACTCCCACACCATGTTCCTCGTCCATCCACTGCACACTTCAATATGTGGGATGTGGGATGGGGTAGACTAAAAATCTGAATAATGCCATTTTCAAGTTCTTTAGAAATGCTTCAAAAAAGAAAGTGAACGGAAGCCTCAATAAGTGATTAACTACTGAGCATAATGATTTTTAAAGTAAAAATTAGCATATGATTGCAGGGGTTTTTTACCTGTCGTTTACAAATGTCCATGCCATTTGAACCAGTTTTTGAATTTTGTTCTTGTCGCCTATTAAGAAGTGGGGGTTAAGTGACAGAAAGAGGAAAGGAGAAAAGAAAATGATTACAAAGTCTGGTGATTATCAGATATGTAACACAACCTTATGAATTTTCACTCAGAAGCCCCACAAAGTAAAACTGGTGTTCACAGAAGTGTATATAGGAATAAAACCCAAGAAAATTGTTGTGTTTTTGCAGATTGCAGGCTCAGTAAGAAAAACAGCTTTACTGTTTTCCTTACCTACATTGGGACCAAGTATATACAGAGGCAGATTTCTTTATGGCTATCTCCATCTAGATGGTGAACTTTGCACACAACCACATGAAGCTTTTGATTCAATGGATTGTGCAGTCAAAGCCCATTTGAGGTTACATTCTGCCAAACAAAAGAGGCTAGAATCAGAGACCCCACCTTCCACTAAACAGCAAATGTGCAAGTCTAACCTTTTCAACAACAGCTCTTTACACACAGCTCCCAGCTGCTACTTGGAATTGTGGCAACTCCAGCTAAAAAGTCAATGAAAAAGTGAGACATGTTCCTTGACCTAAGTAGAATTAGATGTCTCCTCCTCCTTGGAAGAAAGAAAACACTGCAGTTTCACTGCGCAAAGAATAAAAATGTGTGATGCTCTACTACACGGTATTCATACTTTCTACTTTATCAGGAGTGGGGAATGTTTCAGCTAGTGGGCCAGATCCAATTGTGACCAACCTTCTACAAGTCCCATATGACAGGTGTGCAGGGTTTGTGCACCAGTTAATCATCTGGTATGAGTAGGATTCAGCCCACGCAGCGTGGCTTGCATTCAGCATCAAATTTGAATGATGCTGAAAGCACTCTCAATTGCTCCTTTTCAACCGCAGCTTTATCTATCGCATGCCTGATATCATATGACATCAAGTGAGCGGCAGGTGGGCCTGACTGAGGGACAATTGCCTCATGAGGCAAATTAAGAACCGTAACAGGCTTGATGACCTACACATACAGGCTTTTACATTGAGAAAAGGCATGAAGAAGCCCCGGAGTAAGTGTAAGCTCAGCTCTCAATCTACAAAACAAATGGCATACAGTGGAACCTCGGTTTACACCTCCCTCTGTTTATGAACGCCTCCATTTACGAACGCCGCGGACCCGGAAGTGTTTACATCTGGGTTCCGCGGCGTCGGATTCGCAGATCGTGTGCCTTCAGGAGCGAATGCCTCTGTTTACGAACGCCTCTGTGAAACAGATTGCGTTCGTAAACCGAGGTTCCACTGTACATGAAAACACACACATTCAGCACAAAATATGCTAAATGGCCTATCAGACATTTCATCTGTCTGCGTCCCACCCTTCAATAATTTCTTCTAAAAATGTGGCTGATTAAATTGACACAAACAGCGGAGAAAAATGAGTATGACATCACCTATACATGCCAGCACTGAGAAATGCAATGCTATTTTCATACCTTTGAGCTGCTTAGCATATTTAAGCAGGAACTGGTAAGGATGCTCCACTTGCAAGTCAAATTTTATTGTCTGCAACAAGATCCTCTCTAAAACCATAACTTCTTCCTAAATATCATAAGAAGAGGGCAAAGACTCCATTACTCCAAAAAGCCAACTGATTATTTTTTTTACATTTTATAAATTCCAGATGGCATTACACAATAATGCCAAGGATAGCCACATCGAGGGTTATCTACTTCTGGGCTTGTCTGCAGTAACTTCACCTAATTGTTAAAACTAAAATTTTGCTTTTAACAGCTATATAAAATGAGTGCATACAAGCACCCACATTTTTGTGGTTATGCAACAACGCTCAGCAACTGGAAATCACCTTCTACCTCACAAACTGATGACCAGAACCCCTCAATTATTTTTTTCATATTCTATACTTGGCATCACAGTGGACTTAAGTGATCATAGGGTTAACAAACAGCAGAGCATAAGGAACCATGGTTACGATCAAACCTTGTGTGCCTCCCATTTCCACCGCAAAATAGGGGAAGAGATGAGGAAGGTGGAATGGGGGAAGTCACAAGTTCTCATGGCAGTGAGGGGGGGGGGCTTACTTTTCTAGCTAGTACTATCTCTACAATAAAGCCCAATGACAAATCCTGTTGCTGATCCCTGCTGTACAACCACGTTTTTGTCTTTTTCTTGTAAAAAGTACGTAATACTGCAGCACAGTTTTGGGGAAAGAGTGAAACTGCACAGAAGTGCAGTCAAATGCTAATTACTAGGAAAAGAAATACGAGCTTCCAGATTTCAATGATTTCAGGAATGACTTCCAACAGCCAAAGTAAAATATCCATCATAAAGGGATACTTTGGAAGTTGACAGTACTCCCTGAGCATATTCTTGCATTTCCCCCCATTACTTATAGCACTAGGTGCAAGAGCTAGGCAACCATCCATGGCTATGATAAGATAGTAGGAGTGGAACCAAATGCTTGTTCAGCCATCAAACTGTGACAGGAGCTTCTTTGCCTAAAACTCCAAGCAAATTTGGAGAAAACATTCTCAGAAGTCAAAGTGAACAAGCAGTTCCTTATTACTAATATTGGCTATCTGAGTGCCTTATGACTAGCTCAAGGCTTAGGTCTACAGAAATTTACACAAAAAATAGACAACCACAGTAATATTTACAGGAAGTTGCTCCAAGAGGTGTTCAAAAGCTTCCAAACATCCAAAGTTACTCACAAATAATGTGGCAGCACAGTCTAGCAAGACATGTACAGTTTACCAAATGAAAAGCCAATGAAAATACTATATTCATGCTAACCTGCAAGACTTTCCAGCATATGTTAATTTTTTGAAAATAAGAAGACTTTGTGGGTAACAAAATGCCTACTATAACTATAACAAAGAAATAAGTGACAAAAGTGTATTTGTTCCAGTTTGCTTACTGTATGCATATGGCTGCACTCTGTGTGGCCAGTTTCACTGCTTCCCCTGTGCAGTGGATTATTTCTTTGCTGAAAAGACAGGCAAACGCAAAGGAGAACACACAAGCACTGCAATACACATCGCCTTTGAAAATAACATATGGCAAAAATACTATCTAAATGAACCCAACCACTGAAATATCTTCCAGCTGTTTAAATAATGATGAAAGATCCTGGTAATATTTTATTTTAAAAATATCAAGTTGTTGTTTTTTATCTAGCTTAAGAAGACTTCTAGTTCACACTATTTTACTCTAACACTATCACTAAAACCATGTACTATACTGAAGATCTACAGACAATATTACTACGGTTGCACCATGTTAACTTAAGTTAAAGCATCATTGGCACATGTCAGTTTACCTTTGGATCATCTCCAAATTGTCCGAACTGCACATCATTTAATAAACTACGAGCTGTTTTGATTATATCTTTACATTTTTTGGGTGTTTCTTCAACTTTTCCTGCTAGGAAGAGACAGCAAGCTCCAGTCACCTATTGAGTGAGTGAGTGAGAGAGAGAGAGAGAGAGAGAGAGATCTCCTTTAGAAAGTTGCCCAAAGATAAAATTCAGAGGAAATAATAATTTTACTTTATAAAAGAAAAACAGATTATCCACTCATACAAAACAATATATATATCTGATGCAGTGAGGGGTGGAAAGTATTTGATCCCCTGCTAAATTTGCCTGTTTGCCCTCTGACGAAGAAATGACCAGTCCATACAGTGGTACCTCAGTTTACGAACACCTCGGTTTACGAATTTTCGGTTTATGAACACTCCCAACCCGGAAGTTAGTAAACCAAGGTGCCTGAGGTCTACCAAGCACCCGATACCTTCGGGGAGGCCGGGCCTTCACTCCGATGGCTCCTGGAGGCCCGGAGCGAAGGCCCGGCCTCCCCAAAGGCATCGGAGCGAAGGCCAAACCTCCCCGAAGACACCGGAGCGTCCGATACGGAGGCCGGGCCTTCATTCCAATGCCTCCCAGAGGCCGGGGACCACTTCCGCAACTGGGTTGCAGCCACGGAAGTGCTCCCCGGCCTCCACGAAGGCATCGGAGCCGGGACTTCATTCCGATGCCTCCCAGAGGCTGGGGAGCGCTTCCGCGACTGGGCTGCAGCCACGGAAGCGCTCCGTTAAATTGCTGCTTTAGGGTTTTTTTTCATCGTCTAGAACGGATTAATCCACTTTCCATTATTTTCAATGGGAAAGTTTGCTTCGGTTTATGAACGCTTCGGTTTATGAACAGACTTCCGGAACTAATTGTGTTCATAAACCGAGGTACCACTGTAATTTTTTAATGGTAGGTTTATTGTAGCTGTGAGAGACAGAATAACAACAGGAACCCCCCCCCCCCAGAAACCCAGAAGACAAAAGTCAGAAATTGATGTGCATTATAATGAGTGAAATGAGTATTTGATCCCCTATCAACCAGCCAGATGTCAGGCTACCTGGTGTCTTCACTGTATGTAACAAGCTGAGATTAGAAGCAACTGTCTTGCCGGATCTGTACACACAATAATGGGTTGTGCCACTTGTGAGAACACACAATGAAGTGTAACAGTGGCATTCATATGACCTTTACATCTTGGGACCATAGGAACATGATTTTACTTCCGATGTATCAGTTGTACCTGATACCTCGGACTTCCGGAATGGATTCCATTTGACTTCTGAGGTACAACTGACACCTCGGAAGTCAAACGGAATCCATTCCGGAAGTCCGTTCAACTTCCGAAACGTTCAGAAACCAAAACATGGCTTCTGATCGGCTGCAGGAAGCTCCTGCAGCCAATAAGAAACTGCAGAAACCCCATCAGATGTTCAGCTTCCAAAAGAACGTTCGAAAACTGGAACACTCACTTCCAGGTTTCAATCATTCAGGAGCTGGAATGTTTGACTCCCAAGGCGTTCGGGAGCCGAGGTATGACTATGAAATCACCAATTTCACCCTCAGATTTGTCGACTGGTAGAAATTTAATTTGTACAATAAACTGTCCCTATTTAATTTAGCATATTATGGTATGATCCCAGCAAAAATGCTAAGCTATAGCCTAACTATAGTTTGAATTATGGACTGTACAGGCAACCTGCCCCCCATTTACGTGGGAGTTACGTTCAGAGGCACCTGCACACCAGTGAAATTGCATATATTTGAACCATCATTGAAAAAGCCTGCAAACTCCCCACTCTGCTGCATTTTGTGATGTTTTCTGGTCACTTCTGGGTTTAGCATAATACACATGAATGGCAGAGTATTATTAACAGTTTTTGAATAAAAACAGCATATTTATACTTACATATCTTGGAAACTGCTTGAAGGAATGGAACATGTAAAACCGATGAAAATAAATTATCCCAGTTGCTAGCGTATCATAATGTCTGGATTACAAGATAAGGCTCTGAACAGATTTTAGCTCAAACCCAACTGAAACTGAAAGCAAATGATGCCTCAAAACGCAAATGATGACAACTTAATTTTTTTAATGGTGATGCATCTGCATAGGGTTATTTGCCAAGAATACACTCCCATGCATAGTGCCAATGTCACAGATCCATTGCAACAAATTTCTATTCCATCCCGGATTGACACTTTTGCAAGACGGCAATTTCATGACTGTCCCCAGTACAGTACAGTGGTACCTCGGTTTATGAACACAATTGGTTCCAGAAGTCTGTTCATAAACCGAAGTGTTCATAAACCGAAGCAAACATTCCCATTAAAAATAATGGAAAGTGGATTAATCCGTTCCAGACGATGAAAAACACCCCCTAAAGCTTCAATTTAACATGAATTTCACTGTCTGCCAAGAGGTTTCCGAGGCCTTTGGAGGCCTCCACGGAGGCATCGGAGCGTCCGTGACTGGGACGCAGCCACAGAAGCCCTCCGATGCCTTCACGGAGGCTAACTGTGTGGAAAAGAGCCCTGCGGCTGCGTCTCTTTCAAAGCGGGTGGGCGTCGCAGGAGCTCGAAGGTCCGCTTCTCTTGAGCCGGCCTCGCGGAGGGCTCAAGAGAAGCGGGCCTTCAGCGTCGTGCTCCTGCGACGTCTCTCCACCTTCGCCGTCGCGCTAATGTGGAGAGGCGTCGCAGGAGCGCGACGGCGAAGGTCCGCTTCTCTTGAGCCGGCCTCGCGGAGGGCTCAAGAGAAGCGGGCCTTCAGCATCGCGCTCCTGCGACGTCTCTCCACCTTCGCCGTCGCGCTAATGTGGAGAGGCATCGCAGGAGCGCGACGGCGAAGGTCCGCTTCTCTTGAGCCGGCCTCGCGGAGGGCTCAAGAGAAGCGGGCCTTCAGCGTCGCGCTCCTGCGACGTCTCTCCACTTTCGTCGTCGCGCTAATGTGGAGAGGCGTCGCAGGAGCTCGAAGGTCCGCTTCTCTTGAGCCGGCCTCGCGGAGGGCTCAAGAGAAGCGGGCCTTCGCCGTCGCGCTCCTGCGACGCCTCTCCACATTAGCGCGACGGCGAAGGTGGAGAGACGTCGCAGGAGCGCGACGGCGAAGGCCCGGCCTCGCGGAGGGGTCAAGAGAAGCAAGGCCGAACCTTCACCGTTGCGCCCCTGCAGAGTGGAGAGGCTCGGGCTTGAGAGAAGCCGCCGCTGCTGCTGCCGCCGCCACTCCAAGCACAGCCAGGCGCACCTCGAGCCACCCCAGCCAGTCCTGGCGCCTGGTGGTGGTAGCGGCTGCTCTGAGGAGGAGAAAGGTCGCCCGGCTGGCACCACGTAGAGGGAAGGAGAGCTGCGAGCGCCACCGCCGCGCAGCCAAGCCTCTCACCGCTGTTTTCTATGCACAAGGTAAGCGCTTCCAAAGGGACCCCCCCACCCGCTTTGAAAGAGACGCAGCCGCAGGGCTCCTTTCCACACAGTTAGCCTCCGTGAAGGCATCGGAGCGCTTCTGTGGCTGCGTCCCAGTCGCGGACGCTCCGATGCCTCCGTGGAGGCCTCCATAGGCCTCGGAAACCTCGGGTTACTTACTTCCGGGTTTCGATGGTTCGTAAACCGAAAGTTCGTAACCCGAGGTGTTCGTAAACCGAGGTACCACTGTATTAGGGTGGAAAGGGAAAGAGGGTACTCTCCCTACCATCCTATAAGCCACTTCAATAGATCACTGCACACAAGCTATTGAAACCCTGACTTAAGTATTCAGGTGGAACTACTCAACAACTACTTTGCCTGACTTTAAAGTATTCAGGTGTTTAAGAGCAATCTTAACTGAACTCTCAACTGCTTAAAAAAAAAGCAACACCCAACCAACTGTGCAACACCCAACTCAAAGGATACAGTCCCAAACGGGTTCCTACATCAAATATGAAGCGAGCACCTTCCCTCCGATATCTTGCTTCGGTAGCTGGATCAAGTCCTTCTAGCTGCGATGGCGTATGAGCCAAGTCTTTCTTATCCCAGTACCAGCATGGTTTTGTGTGGTCCAGGTTTGTCAATGCTACAGAAGGGCTGGAGTTCTCTTTTGTTTCCTTCATTTATTGATGCCAAATGGTTCACAGTTTTCAAGCGTTGGCTTTCTTTCAGGGCAGCTTTCCAACCTTTTTTGGAGGGGAGTAAGGGTTTAGTTTTATGACCAGAAGACAACAGTTTCCCACAAAAATGTTACATACACCAATTACAGGAAACAACCAGAACGTTTTGTGGGACATTAAAATTTACTATTTTATTATGACACAGTTTTTTGCCATTAACATCCTTTATATCGTTAGCATCAGATATCAAGGAAATAAACAACTATCTGACATTTAAAAGACATCTGAAGTCAACCCTGTTTAGAAAAGTTCTTAATGTTTGATGTTTTGTCGTGTTTTTAATTAATTAATTATTATTACTATTATTATCAGAAACCGCCACAAGAGCCCTTTTAAGACGGTTTCAGGCGGGCCTGAGACAAAAACGGGAAAAGTGGAGCAAACGCTTTCCCGACCTTCATTACTGTCGCCGCCACAAGCTCTTCTAGGAGGGGTCCCCTTTTTAGGAGACTTCCGGGGGCCCCGTAACCCTCATTCAGCCACTCACATTCCCCAGAACGACTCACAGAAGCAACGCGCCACAGGGAGCCAAACGCGTCGAGGTATCAACGACAACCCCTGAGCGGCGCCATCTTGGGAGAGATCCTCGACAGAGCCGTTGCCGACGTCGTTGCGTCACGCAGGCTACGGGAGAAACGCGAACGAGCGAGTCGCCTCCCCCAATCGAAACCCCACCTTAGACTCTTAATCCCGCCTCCTCCATTTTTCCGGCGCACGCGCTCCCTCGCGCATGGACGTCCGCGTTTGAGCGAAATAGAGACAGACGAGGCTTGGTTTTGTCTCTCGCCCACTCCCCTTTGCCCTCGACCCCGTTAGCCAATGGGAGGGACGAACGGGAGAAACGAAGGCGTTTGACTCCAGCCAATGAGCTCTCCAAGAGGCGGGGGTGGGGTGGGGAAACGAAGAAGACGTACGGGGTGAGGAAGGGGCGGTGTACTTGGGCGGAGCTCTTATCCCCGCCAATCAGAATTTGCTACACAACCACCCCGTCTCTCGCGCTCGCTCCGCTGCCCTTTCCCTCCCTTAGGCTCTCGCGCACGCGCCCCACCCTTTTAAAAGAAGTGTGTGAGAGAGGAGAGAGGGGCGAGGAGGAGGCGCGCCGGATTGGCTGGCCCGCCCCAGTGTGAGGACTGCGGGCCAATGGCAGCGGCGGAGGCCTGGGCTCCGCTGGAGGGGCGGGCGAGGGGGGCCGCAGGCGGACCGGGGCCCGCGCTGGGTCCTCAGAGCCACTGAGTGAGATTGTAGGTGTGTGTTTACGCGCACGCGCGCGGCGGGGCTGTGGTTGGCTTCGCGGCCACCGCCGCCACCTCCTCCTCCCCCATTCCCTTCCCCCCCTCCACACCCCGGGCAGCGCCGTCCGGTGAGAGGATTTTGAGCCCCGTGTTGTCGTCGCTAAAAAAGGTAAATGGGGGAGGCCTAAATCCCGTCCCCGTCTCTCTCGTGCGTCGTCTCAGAGGAGGGCGAGGCGGGTGGGGGCTAGTCCGGCCCTGGCGCCTTCCTCCTCCTGTGTCTTTCTTATTTAAATAATAAAAAAACCATGTGGCTGAGGGCCCTCACAAGCCACTGAGGAAGACGCTTCCGCCACCACCGCCGCCGGTTGCTCTCTTCGGAAACCGACACACGCGATTCAGGAGGTCGCCTAGCTGCGTCATCCCGTGTCAGCCCTTGTCCACCCGTTCACACGATCTTACTTGCACGCTGTCATGTCCGTGCCGGTGAATTGGTCCGGGAGAACAGCCACCGTCGGGGTCGGCCCACACCCCTCCCCGAAGTTTTCTTCCAGAGGGCTAGGAAGTGTGTGTGCATGTGTGTTTTTCAAACCACTCGTGCGGTGCCATCCTACTAAACATAACGCTCCAATTTCCGAAGTAAACATGCGCATCTCAACGGCGGGTGGGGGGTGGGGAGGAAGAGGCGTTGCGCTCACCAGTTCCAACGGATCCTGAAGATGCGCTCCTGCAGCCTCCCGCATGGTTTATTTTTAAGTCGGGTCATGGGTTTTTTGGGCAAGGCGTTTCTTCCTTGCCCAAATGAGTGTGCGTAGGATTGCAGCCTTACCAA